>NC_049230.1:55932106-56252384 GCF_011100685.1 Canis lupus familiaris
CTGTTTCCTCCATCAGGAAGGTGGGACTGAGAACAGCCACCCCTCAGGGGCTGTCTGAGGATGAGATGAGGGAGTACATTCTCAGTCTCAGCCCAGGCCTGGTCTCTCGGTCTGTGTGGGCCATTGCTTAGACAGACTGTGGAGGCTGGAAGTCCCAGATCAAGATCTCCGTAGGTTAACTTTCTCCTGAGGCTGCTCTCCTTGACTTGCACAGGGCTGCCTTCTCCGTGTCTGCACGGTGGCCCCTATATGTGCACGTTCTGCATCCACAGTCCTTCTTTTTTTTTTTTTTTTTAAAGATTTTATTTATTCATTCATGAGACACAGCAAGAGAGGCAGAGACATAGGCAGAGGGAGATGCAGATTCCTTGCAGGGAGCCCAATGCGGGACTTGATCCCAGGACCTGGGTGGGATCAGGCTCTGAGCCGCCGAAGGCAGACACTCAACTGCTGAGCCACCCAGGCGTCCCCAGCGGCCCAGCGTGCAGAATAGAGATGTCCTGGGACCTGTGGCTGCATGCCTGGCTGGCGAGAGACCCCTGGGACATCGCAGCCTCCTTCCTACTGCCCCCACCCAACATCTCAGCCCCCTGCCCTGCCAGCACCACTGGCTTGTCTCCAGAATGTAAATGCCCACAGGCGAGCGAGGTGGCATGTAATGCCAGGCCACATTTTCTAGGCAAAACCTGGTCTCTGGGAGGACATGCTCCTCCTTCCTCCCCTGGCCCCATGGGCAGCACCCACTCCAGGGGCTCTGTAGGCCCCCCAGCTGGAGCACCCCTGCTCGGCTCCAGTCCCACCTGCCCGATCTCAGTGCCTGAGTCTCCTCCTGCCCCCCGCCTGGCCCGGGAGCTGGCGCTGCGGGGATGTGGCTGGGCCCAGTCCCACCGCCGAGCCCCCACCGGCACTGCCAGCCGTGACTCCTGCGGTCAGCCGGATGTGAGGGGTCCTCCCCACGCCCAGAGGGGCTTTTTCTCTGCAGGAGTGACTCAGCCTGTAGTCACTGCCGTGGGAGCTGGGGTTTTGGAGGCACTGACTGCTGTTTCCCCTTCCTCGGCTCCGGAGACAACAGCGGTTGGGGGCATGTGGCCAGGGTGGCCGCCCGCTGCCAGGCTCCGAGCGCTTAACCCTGTTCTTCCCCGAGTCAGATTTTGCAACTTCCTGCCGCTTGCCGCCCAGCAGCCGTCCTGGGAGGGGCCGTGCCTTGTTCCCTGAGGCACCTCGCCGCCCCAGCACGGGGCAGGTGGGCACGCTCGTGGGCGCCACCACCAGCACCACCGGTAACGCGACTTTGGGACTGGTGTCTTCTAGTCGGACCGGGACACTGTGGCAGATGAGGCCGGCCCAGGGCACCGCATCACTGCGGTTCTAGTGCAGTGCGATGCAGCGCTGGGCTGGGGCCCGCCCTGGGGCCCCTGTAGGACCAGTTCACAGCCCGTCCCCACGCTGGAGCGTCACAGTGCATGTAGGGGCCAGGCCGGGTCACTGTTCCCACTGCTCAAAAGAGGAAACTGAGGCCCTTAGAATTCAGTGATCTGGAGCAAGACTTGGCAAGCTACAGTGCACGGCCCAGAATTTGGCCCATTGCCTGTTTTTGTTAATCAAAATCTGTTTTGATTTACAAAACCGCCTGTTTTACTGGCTCGCTGGTTTCCAGATTGTGGCTTCTTCCATGCTGCGGTGGCAGAGCTGCGTCCTTACGTCCTTACAACAGAGATAACCTGGTCTGCAAAGCTGAGAATATTTACTGGCTGGCCCTTTGTGGGGGAAAGTTTGCAGGCCCTGGTGCAGGCAGTAAGGGGAGGGAGCTGCACTGGAATGAGGACCCCTGGGTCCCTCCGGCACCCTCCCTGCTGTGCCAGCTGCCTCTCTTGGTGGGGCAGGGTGACCTCTGTCCCAGCTCTGTCACTCACTGCCCTGGGACCCCCCCCCTCCCAGCCAGTGGCCTGACCTTACAGCTTGCCCATTGATCTGTAAAGTCGGGTGGGAGGATAGACTTGGGTGGTTGGGAAGATTTCAGAAGATAAGGAGCGTACAGAGGAGATTGGTGGAGGGTTATTACCATGGTCACCACACACTCAGCTGTCATCGCGGGTATGGGGGCACTGGGGTTGCAGGTGGGGGGTGTGAATGTGTCTGCACCCTTGGGGAGGTGGCTTTGGGCAGTCACTTGATCTTGGTAAAGGCCATTGAGCCATCCCGCTGACCTCCTCTCTCCCTCCCTCTCCTGAGCAGGCATCCCTGAGGCCTCCAAGGTAGAGGGCCCTGCATTCACGGATGCCATTCGCATGTACCGCCAGTCGAAGGAGCTGTATGGCACCTGGGAGATGCTGTGTGGGAACGAGGTGCAGGTGAGGCCAAGAGGGCTGGCAAGGAGACAAGATCATTTTGAGCAGGTGGAGTTACTCAATCGTTTACCAAGCACCTATCCTGACACAGGTGCTGGGGTGCTTCTATGAATAAGAGAGACGCGGCCTTGGCCCTTACTCTCTATCCAGCAGGAGAAACAGACGTTTGGCAAATAAACACACGTACTTCTATGTGCAAGTGAGGGGGGAGAGGGTGTGGTGTTCTGGACAGGGAGGCAGCATGTGCAAAGCCCCTGGGGTGGGTGAGGGGGGAGATCCTTGATTCTGAGGATCCTGTAGGTCCCTTGAGCAGGTAAGGTGGGGCAGCGGAGACATGGAGCCAGGCCAGGCCTACAGGAGGTGGGCCTTGAGTGGAATGCAAAGAGGAATCTGCCAGCTGGCTACGCTCTAACCCTGCCCTGGCTATGCCTCCCGGTCCTAGATCCTGAGCAACCTGGTGATGGAGGAGCTGGGTCCTGAGCTGAAGGCAGAGCTCGCCCCACGGCTGAAGGGCAAGCCACAGGAGCGACAGAGGCAGTGGATCCAGGTGGGTGGGTGCGGGCACAGGGCTGGGGGTCCTATGGCTGCCTGGAGCCCTCGCTCGGATTCTGACACCGCAGCACTGCCCACAGATCTCGGACGCCGTGTACCGCATGGTGTACGAGCAGGCCAAGGCACGCTTTGAGGCCGTGCTGGCCAAGCTGCAGCTGGCCCGGCCAGCCATGGAGGCGACCATCCGCACAGACATGGACCAGATCATCACCTCCAAGGAGCACCTGGCCAGCAAGATCCGAGGTAGGCAGGTCACCTGGGGCTTCAGGAGCCAGGGCTTGCCTCCCTTCTGTGCCGACCTGCATACTTTTCACACTGGTGACTCCATTCATTGGTCATTTTTAAAAGTGAAAGCAAATCTGAGCCATTGGTTCTCCCAAGCCCTGGTAGTTTTGTGGCTATTTCCGTGAACCCCAACCTTGAGGGTGTCAATCTTGTCATGGCAGTTCGAGCCTCTTGCTCAGTTTTGGTCAGTCTTGGGCTTGACTGGGTTTGCAGGCATCGATTTCATCGCGTGATTCCCTCTGGTCACGTCTCACTCTTTGGGGTCAGTGTGTGTGTCTTCCTGTTCTCGGCCCTGTGCCCTCGGCCCTCCCTGCGCCGTGGCCGCAGGTAGCTTCTGGGAGGGTGAGTGCCTGAGGCCCCTTCTCTTCTCACCGCGTTCATTGTGAGCTGCGTAGAACATGGAGAGCTGACAGTATCTTATCAGACAGCCAACTTTAGCTAGGCAGAGGAGAGGGAGGGACCCCAAAACACCCCCACGGGCAAGAGGCCTCGTTCATGGCTGCGTGAAGCCAGGCACGCGGGTCCAGAGCAGGGGCCGGCTCGGTGTGTGCTGAACCCTGAGACTCACCAAATCTACCAAAGCGTGTTTTGTTGCATTAAACAACAAATAGCAGCGAGACTCCTAGAGACGGGTTCTTTCCACCCTGAGTGAAGCAGAACGCTGACACCTTTGGACTAAGTGCTTTTTCTTAGTTTGCCATCAGAGTTTTAGAAATATCAGGGGCCAATCTCAGAATCCCTTGTTCTTTTTGATGCATGGACCTATGAATCCTTCTGTTGGCTGGTGTCGCGAGTGGTTTTCTTTTTTTTTCTTTTTTTTTTTTTTTTATGATAGTCACAGAGAGAGAGAGAGAGAGAGAGAGAGAGAGGCAGAGACACAGGCAGAGGGAGAAGCAGGCTCCATGCACTGGGAGCCCGACGTGGGATTCGATCCCGGGTCTCCAGGATCGCGCCCTGGGCCAAAGGCAGGCGCCAAACCGCTGCGCCACCCAGGGATCCCGCGAGTGGTTTTCCGTATAGCGATAGTGTAATAGTGTGCCTGGGGGCTCTGGTCCGTGCACTCACCCGGCTGCCCCTGGGTGCAGCCTTCATCCTCCCCAAGGCAGAGGTGTGCGTCCGGAACCACGTCCAGCCCTACATCCCGTCCATCCTGGAGGCTCTGATGGTGCCCACCAGCCAGGGCTTCACCGAGGTGCGGGACGTCTTCTTCAAAGAGGTGACCGACATGAACCTGAACATCATCAACGAGGGCGGTGCCGACAAGCTGGGTGAGGTGAGGCCAGGCCCCTGGCCCAGGGATGGAGCCCCTGCAGGGCCCTCGCTGTGACTCAGGGCATCACCTGTCCCTAGAGGGTCTGCTGGAGACTAAGGGCCTGAGGGCATGAGGCACTGGAGGCAGCAGAGGAAAAGGGATTGGTGATCCCCTCTACTAGGCAGGTTACTGAAGTATCAGAGGACTTAACAGAGGAGGGAGAGGAAGGAAAGAGGAAGAGGGAAGGAAGGAGGGGGGAGGGGGAAGGAAGGAGGAGAGGAGGAGGGAGAGGAGGAAGAAGGGAAGGAGGGATGGAAGGAAGTACAATTACTGAAGTGCCATGTCATGCTGCTCCCCCTCCCCCTCCATGGAGATGGCCCATGCCTCTCCTCAGTGGTCTGGTTCTCAGGGGCACAACCTTCCTTCCACAGACCCCATGTTGGGGTCCTCAGTGTCTGAAGCCCTACATGGCTGTGGGGTGCAGACAGAACTGATCCTGTAATCTTTGCCCTCCTCTTCCACACTGGAACTGAGGGGTCCATAGACAATAAAAATCACAGCATTTGAGAACCATATAGGACCTCAGAGATCATGAGACAGTATCTCCCGATTTTGAGGCTGAGGAATATGAGGTTCAGAGAGGGTGAGTGACTTGCCCAAGGTCACCCAGGAGAACCTGTCCCCTGGCTCCAGCCTTCATATCCTCATCCCTCTGGGCCCCCACAGCTTAGCCTGCAGGTGGCACCTGCAGGTGGCCAGACCCACGTCTAGGGGACTCCCGGGGCCCAAGTGAGCTGTGGGGCTGCAGGGACTGCCTCTACTCTGGGGGGCCCTGCTCAGGTCCCTGCGTCTCCGCTTCCCTGCAGTACATGGAGAAGCTGTCCCAGCTGGCGTACCACCCCCTCAAGATGCAGAGCTGCTATGAGAAGATGGAGCCACTGCGGCTCGATGGGCTGCAGCAGCGTTTCGACGTGTCCAGCACATCCGTGTTCAAGCAGCGAGCCCAGATCCACATGCGAGAGGTGGGCCCCAGCACCCACGGCCGCCCACTTTCCACAGGCCCGCTCTCCTGGGGAGAGGCCCTTCCGTCCACGACCGTAGGCCCTGGCCCTACCTCCTCTGGTGCCACACAGCAGCCGCGCTCTGCCCCTGGAGTGCTCACTCCTGCTCTGGCCTCTTGGGTGCTCCCCATCTGCTGGCACACCTGTGCCTCTGGCTAGCCTGGACTCCTTTTTTCAGGTTTCATCCTAGAGACCCCTTTCTCCAGGAAGCCCTCCATGTTTCCCAGGCCCCTTCATGCAGGGCCCAGGACCTCTGTTTCCTTGAGGCAGGGACTGGATGCCCCACACAGTGCCCACGCACAGACATTCAGTAAAGGTGTGGGTGAACACGAGTGCACAGCCTCCCTTACCCCCATGCAGACCTCAGAGGCATGTGGGCAGAGGTTGTGGTCACTCCTGGGCCCTCATGTACCCCACGGTGTGCCCTGCAGCAAATGGACAACGCCGTGTACACCTTTGAGAGCCTTCTATACCAGGAGCTGGGGAAGGGGCCCAGCAGGGAGGAGCTGTGCAAGGCCACCCAGCGGATCCTGGAGCGGGTGCTGAAGGTAGGTGAGCGGCCTGGCCCCGGTGCCCAGAGCCCGGTCCCCATCCTAGCACCAGGAGGGCTACCCCTCTGGGAGGCACCACTGGCTCCCCTGCACGCACAAGGACTCCAAAGCTCTGGCCAGGTCCCCTAGGCTTCTATACCCCCTGACCTAGAGACCCCCTCCCCCTCACGGGGCCCGTCTTCCCTTGCAGAAGTACGACTACGACAGCAGCTCGGTGCGGAAGCGATTCTTCCGGGAGGCGCTGCTGCAGATCACCATCCCGTTCCTGCTCAAGAAGCTGGCCCCCACGTGCAAGTCGGTGAGCATGCACCCCCTCTCCCCGCCACAGCTCTCCCCTTCTCCCCCCATGGGGCCATGGGGCAGCCTGACATCCGCTTGCCCATGCCCCTTCCACCCCTGCAGGAGCTGCCCCGGTTCCAAGAGCTGATCTTTGAGGACTTCGCCAGGTTCATCCTGGTGGAGAACACATATGAGGAGGTGGTGCTGCAGACGGTCATGAAGGACATCCTGCAGGGTATGGGACAGCCAGCTGCCGAGCTGGGGCCGGGAGGGGACACTCCCACCTTGCTGTGGGGATCCTCATGGCCAGGGGGGCGATGGGGTGGCTGCTGAGAGGTCCTCCTGGTCCCATCTGTCACGAGATAGGCCTGGGGGTTGGTTTAGGCACGCTGTGTGGCCCTAGGAGGAGCATCGCTTCTCCGTGCTGTCCTGACGCCTCCCTGAGTGTTGGCTCAGGTCTCTGGCATTACAGATGGTGTCAGACGAGGGACTAGATGACATGGTGATGGCCAGCTTGGGCTGCCACCAGCAGTGAGGCTTGGGCTAATCACCAATCGTGACACCCTTCAGGCTGGCGGGGGCCTGGGGGCCTCCTCCTTGGGCACGGTGGAGGGTGCGGTGGCGGCCCCTGGACTAAATACTCTGACCCAGCCCTCTGGCCCCACAGCTGTGAAGGAGGCCGCGGTGCAGAGGAAGCACAACTTATACCGGGACAGCATGGTCATGCACAATAGCGACCCCAACTTGCACTTGCTGGCTGAGGGTGCCCCCATCGACTGGAGCGAGGAATACAGCGGCAGCGGTGGAGACGGTGGCAGCCCTGGTGCCCCAGAAGCAGCCACTTTCTCAGAAAAGCGACGGCGTGCCAAGCAGGTGGTGTCCGTAGTGCAGGATGAGGAGGCAGGGCTGCCGTTCGAGGCTGGCTCAGAGCTGCTGTCACCTGCATCCCCGGACAGTGTCACTGAGCTCCGTGGTCTGCTGGCCAGGGAGCTGCGGGAGGAGAACCCCCTGCCGGCTGGCCCTCTGCTCAATGGGGCCCCCTCCTCGGAGAGCCCCCAGCCTGTGGCAGCCTCAGAGGCCTCCTCACCACCTGCCTCACCCCTGTGGCAACTCCCTCCTGGAAAGGCTGCGGACCTTGAGCCTCCCAAACCGAGTGACCAGGAGACCGGGGAGCAGGTGTCCAGCCCCGGTGACCGCCCTCCCATCCATACCACCACCGAGGACAGCGCCGGGGTGCAGACAGAGTTCTAGGCCAGTCACCCCTGAGCTTCTGCTGGTCATGGCACATGGGTCACCCCCTCCGAGACCCTGGCAGGCCAGGCCCCAGGCGGGGAGCCCCGGATCTAGGCCTCAGGGTGGAGGTGGGGCAGGCCTGTTGTGGTACCTCTGGGGCTGGGCAGGGGTGGCCCACCTGAGTCACTTTATTGGATTTGGTCACACTTTGCTCCCTGTTTTCTCTTCTGTGGGATGATCTTGGGCTTCCTGCTTGTGCTGGGGGCTGGGCACAGCCAAGGGGGCTGAGGAGTACCCAGTGGCCTGGTCCTCCCTCCTCCTCAGATGGGCGTAGTCTTTGTCATGTGTCACTCGGCCATTTAATTCTCTCCTCACCAGGGCACTTGCTGGAACCAGGAATATGGAGCCTTGAGGTCCAGCTCTGGGTCCCGACCACTGTCCTCCTCAATCCTGGCTGGGCCTCTGGAAGCCAGTTTTGGAGTGGACACTGGCCTTGCTTGCCCTGCTCTGGGTGAGGGAAGTGCACCGGGGGTGGGGGTGGGGTGGGGGTGGGTTCTTGCAGGCTGCAGCCAGGCTGGGTGTGCTGGTTTGGGGGAATGCCTCACGGAGGAGCGGGGCTGAGGGGTCTGGCTTGGAGCAAGAAAGGCCCAGAATGTGCTGGTCGGTGTAGAGGAAGTGTTTCAAGGGAGGGAAGAGGTGACCTGCAGGGAAGTATGGCTGGAGTGTCTTCAGAGCAGGCTGAGGTGGCAGAGGGAAGGCTGCCGGAACAGGCTTTTGCATCTCCACCCCCCCACCCCCCCTACCCCCCACCTGGCTCCTGCCTGTTCCCCTGCCCCACTTGTGGCCACACACCCCGGGCTGGGACAGAGGGGTGGCAGGCTGCTCAGAAGTGGGGTTTGCAGGGTGGAGATTCCTGTCTCCTGAGGGCCACCCCCCAGGTACGCACTGTCCACCAGGGGAGCTGCATGTGGCTCCCCAAGGCATCATGGGTGGCCCCTCTGATGATCTGGGGTCAGGCCATGGCTTGGCCCCCACTCCACTGCCTCTGCATCACCAAGTCACCTCACCCTGAAGATTTTCTCAGATGTCCTTGCACAGCTGCTTGTTCCTGGGGGTGAAGGTCAAGTGAGGCAGCTCCAGCCTGGCGGCCCCTTCCCCAGCCTCCTCTGTGGCCCTGCATCCTCTGTCCCCATGATCTGCTTCCTGGGGCAGGGGCTGCAGACCCACAGGCTGCATGGCAGTGGCTGGTGCTCAGGGACCCCTGGTCCCCCAGCCCTAATCTCCAGTGCCTCACTAACCTTCTAGCACCATGGTCCGTGCTCAGATGTGCACCTCTAGTGCCTTCTCTTGGGGTTTTCTCAGTCATCCTGACCAGATATCGTACTGAAAATATTATGCAAACCGTTTAAGCTTTACTAATCAATAAATGATTTAAAGCCAGCGGCCTGTGTGTGGTGCCACCTGGGGGAGACCCGGGCTAGAGCCCAGCTAGGACACCCGTGTACCCTTTCTGGGCTCACTGTTTGCCTCTCTGTGCATGGTCGGGGGAGGATGCCGACCCAGAGACGAGGCGCGGGGCGGGGCGCAGGCTAGGCTGCCCTGCCTGAGGGCCTGCTCGGCTTTCTCAGCCACATAGGCGCAGGGGTTTCCTCAGGCAGCCTCTGGCCGGGGTGAGGCCAGGAGGGGTGGCAGCAGCCTTTAGGACCACGTAGCCTAGCCCTGGGGCATCCACAGTGGGGTGGGCGTCTGGGCTCAACTGGATCCGAACGGCAGTGTAGGCATTCTCGGGAGTCCTGCTCACACAGCATTCACTGAGCACTCCGGGAGGCGGGCGCCCTCCTTCCACCCCCAGCCCCCCACCAGGTACACGGAGGCCTATATGGATCCCTGGCCGAGGCTGTGGGGCACAGGGCACACATACCTGATGGGTATGGGTTGTCCCATCTGAGGGTGAAAGCAGACCTCCTGGGGCGGCGGGGACATTGGCTTCCCTGGTGCCAGCCTGCCCAAGGTGGCCAGTGGCTGAGGGCTGGTCTATAAGGGCTGAGGTGAGGAGCGGCAGGGGCTATGGGGCCAGAGACCAGAGATTCAACCGCAGTCTTGCTGTTGTCCTTGGCGAATCCCTACCGAGAGCCTCAGGCTCCATCTATAAAAGGGGTGGGCAGTCGGTTGCAGAAGTTCTCCCCTGGGCCTAGTGAGGAGCTTACGTGAAAAACGCTGTGCCCTAAGTGGCCCTGCCCACTCAGGTCTCAGTCTCCCTCGGCTGGGCTGAGCTCAGGTTTGGGGCCAAGGGAGGGAGCCCTCAGAGAGCTCCCAGGATGTTAGGGGTGGGGGAGGAGACTGTGCAAAGGGGCCCCGCTCTTGCCTGGACAGCAGGACTTACAAGGGGCTTTCATCCCACCCTAGCCTACAGGATGGATGGTCCCAGTGAGGTAGGAAAGTGGGGCCCCGAGGAGGCAGGCCTCTGCCACCCCTCCCTGGGCCAGCCCCACTAGCCGGCGCTGCACCCGGGTGAGCATTCAGTGCCCCCTGGCGGCCACTGCCTGCAGTAGGGCCCAATCCTGTCCCATACTGAATGCTCGGGAAAAGGAGTCTGGAAAGCGGGCCAGGCTCAGAGTTAGCGGGAGGCAGAGCCCAGGTACCCCAAAGAGACCCACCTCTACAATAAGTGTGCAGCTCTAAGCAAGTGCAAGGTGCATGGCTCCTTCTAGAATGTGCAGTGAAAAATCTGCCCAACTGCATGGGTTTAGGAGTTGATACTTCCAGGCTCCAAACCCAGCACGGCCATGCCCCAGACGCCAGGCACGGAGCCCACGGCTCGTAGCTGGGTTAGCAGTAATGGAGCTACCCACAGCCCCTGCCCCTGACTCTCCATGCCCTGCTCTCTGAGCTCGGTCTGTCCACTTATAAAGGGGAGATCTGGATAACTGTGTTTAGGGATGCCTCTAGCACCTCTCTCCCTCCTTTTGACTGAGATAAAGCCCTCCCCCAACCCCCACCCCAGACCTCACCCCACCCTCTTCTGGGCTCCACCAGGCCCCAGTAAGGATTCAGGAGGATCAGGCTGGAGGTGGATTTATTGACAATACTGCTTTGGGTCAGCAAAGCTTGTCGCCTGCGAACTGCGGTGGGGGCAGGGTGGTGGTGGTGGTTAGGAGGTGCAGATCTGGAGAGCAGAGGGGCCCAGAGCGGGAGGTCAGGAGGGGCCAACGTTGCTTGCGGCATTAGGCCTGCACTCAACACACACTGGCAAGTCGACCTGAGGACAGCCCACGGTGGTCGTGGTTGACACCATACACAGCTCCACACTCTTGGCCAGGGCCCTCCTGCACTCCCACCACCCCATCAAGGGGACAGCACTATCCATGTTACCCTGATGAGGATGCTGAGGCTCTTGGAGGGCAGTGACCTGACACGGTCAGGACTGCTGGGAAGTGGCAGAGGCCGGGACACGGGGTCCTGTGCTCAGATGGTGGCACCACTGATTCTCCAAACCCCAGACCCAGTCCTCATGCCGAGTCCTGTTTCCCCCACAGCCCTCGATGAGCAGTGTCATGGGCCAGGAACACTGTGCCCCTCCCTTCCCTCCCCCACCCGGGTGTGCTTGGAGATGAAGAGCAGGGGGCAGCGCCCCCATGAGAGAAAGGGGCCCAGGGCACAGGAGCGCTGTACTAGTTTGTCCAGAGCAGGGGAGTCGGCTGGAGCCCCGGGCCACAGGTGGTGCGGGGGTGGGCCACAGATGGCCAGGGCTCAGCTGCTGTGGTAGATCTGGAGGCGCTGCGTGATCTCCTGGCGGCACAGTGGGCAGGTGCGCAGTGGCTGGCAGCACTGTTGGCAGCAGCAGACGTGGCCACAGTTGAGGAAGATCATCTGGGCCTGAGGGGAGAGAGTGGGAGCCTCTGGGTCCTGCCCCTGCCTGTTCTCCGGCGATGGGGCAAGAGTCCCCCCAACCTCTTTTTGTCTTTATTAAGAATCTGATACCATGGCCATCACACACCGTCGAACATCACGGAAGTACCCACGGACCACCTATTCTGGCCCCTCCATGCCCTCTCTAACAGCCGCACAGGAGGCTGTAGTGTGCCCAACCAGCCCTGCTATTGGCCCTGGAGGGGTTCCTAATTTTTGCCTTTTGCAATGACCAGCCTCTAGGTCTAAAAACGATTCCAACATCATGGACCAAGAGCCATGTAAGCATGCCTGTGCTTTGTTTCGTTCAGCATGTCCTCTTTTTAAGACATCCTAAGGAAATAGTCAAGAATGTGCTCCCAACTCTGTCCAAGGCTGTTTGGTACAGCACTGCTTGAAATAAACTGGAAGCCACCTACAGGGCCCTAAAGCCGGGGTTTGGTTCAGTTTATAACCAGCACATCCCCCTACATCATGGCATTCCCTGGGCTTAGTGAAGACCCTGCAGGAATTCGACTGCTAACATGGTAGCTTCTTTTAAGTAGGGTCTCTGGGACCAGACCACGGTGGAGGGAAGGGAGGGTTTTTATTTTATATACTATATTGCTTAGTTTTTACAATAAGCATTAGCTTTGTTATAGATTTTAAGTATATGTATTTTAATATTTGAGAAAAAAGAAAAGAGAGAGAGAGAGAGGAGGGGAGGGGCAGGGGAAGAGAGTCTTAAGCAGACTCTGTGCTCAGCAGAGAGCCCAACATAGGGCTTGACCCCACGACCCTGAGATCATGACCTGAGCCAAAATTAAGAACACTTAACCAACTGTGCCACCCAGGTGCCCCTTATTTTGTTATAGATTTTAAAAGATGGTGTTTTAGAAGTGTCTTCAGAGAAAATTGTGTTGTTGATATTAATGACTTGGGAAATCTTCCATAATTAAGTAGGGGGAAAAAAACCCCAACCCCTTTAAAAGAAAGTAAGTCCCAGAAAATGATGTTAACCTTGCTCATATTTCGGTCATGGGATCATGGAAATTTCCTCTATTTTTTGCTTTCCTGGATTTCCCAAAATTTCTAATGAATACAGTCTACTTCTACCACTAGAAACAAGTATATAGAAATAACACTTGTGCCTGGAAAGGCTCAGGATGGGTGCAGGTCAGGCTCGTGGGTGGGGGTGGGGGTGGGGGTGGGGGGGTGGGATTGGGGGCTGCTGCCCTAGACTTACCTCCCGTTCCAGGCACACGACACATTCTGATGTCTGTACCTCCAGCTCTGCTGGGGGAGCAGAGGGGCTCACAGACTCAGGAAGCTCCTCAGGGGCAGTGGGCACCTCCAGGGCCCCAAGGACTTCACCCTTGTGTGGGTTCAGCAGCTCTGTGGGGACCAGCAGGGTAGGCTGAGCCAGGGTCATGCCACCATGATCCCAACCCCTAGGGATCCCCTGGCTCTAGCTGCCACGAGTGGACAGTGAGCTAAGGCGGAGCACTGATCTCACTGTAGGGGTAAGGGCCCCCTTATTTCTCTTCTGAGCCTCATTCCCCTATGTGTGAGATAGGAGGGCCGGCTCACCACAGGGAGGGCCACAGTGCTGGTTATTTGGGGTCTCTGATCCCTGACCATTCCCCCAGGATCCTTCACAGTAATGCTGCAGGTAGGGCTTCTCGCTTTCAGAGAAGAGAAGCCACTTGCCCAAGACCACAGGGAGACTCCATCTGGTGGTAGAGCCATGGGGCAGGAGCCCTTGGTTAGGGGCTGAGGGGTGGCAGGGGTGCTGTGCTCACAGCTGCTCCATCAGGTCTCCCAGGAGGCCACCAGGGAGCAGGGAGAAGGGATGAGAAGTCCCCTCACCCCTGTCCTCATGCTCTGCCCAGGTCCCAACAGACAGGACAGAACCGGCCCTTATAAAATATAGTCTGTTTCATTATAGTTCAACGTACACCAACATCGCCAACATCCCTGAGTCTTCTCTATCACTGACGCCCATCCTCATGCCAGTTCACATTTTCCCATCTATCTTATGGTTTGAATTAGAAGTCTCTATAACTGGAAAAACTTGATTTTTTTAAAAGGCTGTTACAACACTAGGCTCTCTGAAGGTACCAGGTGCCCCCAAACTATCACTGTAAAGGGGCTCTTCTGTATTTAACGGGATATGGTTAGGGGAGCAGGAAGAGGTTGTTAGGAAAAGGACTGAAGGTCCCCTGCCCCTCCTGCAGCCACAGCACCTATGTTTCTCTAGGCCTCCAGGCGTAGGTGGAATGCCTTTATGACTTGCCTTTACCCCTTCGTACATCATCAAAAACATCTTTCCACATCCAAACACAGGCCTGCCCCTGGCACAGTGTTGGGCACCAGGTATGGCTGGTTTCTCCTTCCATTCCAAGGGTTGGGGGTGTGTGGCTCCCAGTGTCTGTATAGTAGCTTCAGAGAAGGTTATAGGATAGGCCTATCTGCACCACCACCCCATTTTTATGGCCGATGTTTTCCATTTGGAAATCCTGTTCCTTTAGGAGGGAGCCTTAAGGACTGCAAGAGGCTAGAACCTGCCCTTAGTTATTGTCCTGAAATGTAAACAGGTGACCACCTCCAGAGCACAGTCCACAAGGGAGGCTGGGGCCTCTGCTTAGGAGAGGGCCTGTACTGGTACCTGGCTGGATCCTGGCTGCATCCAGCAGCTCCTGGACTTTCCGCAGGATCTCATGCTGCAGGCCAGCTTCTGAGACACCCACCTAGGGCAGTTCAAGGAAAAGCAAGTTATGGGCTGGCTAGGTGGGAGCTCACTACCCAGTACAGAGCCACCAGGACTGCCTCCTTCCTGGCTTCTGGCACTTTCACCTGGAAATGTGGAGGCTGGGCCCCTGGGTCAACATGAGGCAGTGCAGCACCAC
This sequence comes from Canis lupus familiaris, assembly GCF_011100685.1. Lineage (NCBI taxonomy): Eukaryota > Metazoa > Chordata > Mammalia > Carnivora > Canidae > Canis > Canis lupus. Next base: position 55,946,465 of record NC_049230.1, read on the forward strand.
AGCTGTGAAGGTGACCAGGTGGCAGGGAGAGAAACTGAGGCCCTGAAGGAAACAGACACTGGTAGGGGCCACAGTTTAGCATGTGCTTGCCCCACACTGGGGAAGGGACTGCGCTGACAGCTTTACCTCCGTGACCGCACATCCTCCCCATGACCACAGGTAAGTCAGGATCCACTGTCCTGAGTCACAGGAAGGAGCAGGTAGTTCCCACTGAGGCCAAGCTGCTGAGAAGCAGTAGTGCTGGAGTCACACAGCCCCTCTCAAGCCCTTTTGAGCCTCAGTTTCTGGGCCAAGGGGCAGGCAACACAGCAGACTGGTAAACAGCATCAGACCACCCACGCCTGAGGCCTGGTTCTGCTGTGTGACCTCAGGCATGTCACTCCCTTGCCGTATCTGCTTCATCTGAAAAATGACAAGGATGATACCTATCTGCCTGGGCTGTTGGGAGGGCTCAAGGGATTAGCACATGAAAAGCACTTAGAACAGGGCCTGGCACTGGTAAGTGCTACAGGGATGTTGGTTGTCCTCATCATTCCGTTCTTTCGAAGAGTAAATGAACTAATGCAATGCAGAGCTCACTTCCTACTGAGAATATAACCAGGCTCGGGCAGTGCTGCCATGAAGTCTGTAAAACCGGGGGGTTGGGGGGTGGTGGCACAGGGTTGGACGAGACAACCTCCAAGGACTTACCCTGGGCCTACAACATGAAGGTCCTATCTGAGTGTGTGTATGTGTGTGTGGAGGGGGGGCAGTCTGGACTCAGCAGAACCCACATCCCTGGATTTTCTTAGGCACATGGCATGCAGAGTACACCTGGCAGGGGGGGTGGTAGTTAGGGACCATGAGGTGGGTGTGCTGGCCATCTTCCAGATGGCAAGGGGGCCCCTGGGACATTTGCTAATGGCAGACCTCACTAAGAGCTGCAGGAGAGCAAGTGGACCCCTGGAGGACCGGACAGTGGCCGTGAGGGGCTGCTGCTTCCCACCTTGGCCAGGTCCCCAGGGCTCATCCGGCTCAGCATATCCAGGGAGATGCGGTGATGGGCAAAGATGGGCAGGTAGTGTTCCGCCGACAGATCCACCAGGAGGGCTGCCAGCTGGCGCTCCAAGCCTTCTTCCTGCAAGACAGACCCGCAGGAGAAGCTGAGTGCACTGCATATATGACCTCGTTATTTACGATGGCAAACAAAGGCTCTAAGTAAATTTAATGTCACAAAGTATTTTCTTGGAATTTTTTCTACAAAAATGCACATGTGAGCACAGAGATAAAGGCACAAGAAAGTTCACTGCCACTCTGGCTGTGAACTTGAAAATGCTCAGCAATCACATACCCATCAACAGGGCTGTTTAAATAAATGAGGGTTCACCAAGATACTAAATACTACACAGTTATCTGGAAACAGTGAGGAGGTCTATTATATATACATGGCTAGAGAACTTGGCTTGTAGAGAATAATGGCTTGTCATTATTTTTTTTTAAGATTTTTATTTATTTATTCATGAGAGACACAAAGAGAGAGAAGCAGAGACACAGGCAGAGGGAGAAGCGGGCTCCATGCAGGGAGCCTGATGTGGGACTCACCCTGGGGCTCCAGGATCAGGCCCTGGGCTGAAGGCCACGGTGCTAAACCGCTGAGCCACCAGGGCTGCCCTGGCTTGTCATTATTTTTAAGAGAAAAAAGATTTGCTGAGATAGTGTGTATACACAGAAACAGACACACACACACACACACACACACACACACACACGCTCCATTTTAATTAAATAACAAGACAAAACAAAAGCCAAGCATGTGTATACATGTGTGTATGTGCACACTTCAGGGTAGGGGGAACCACATCTGTCCTGCCCCCAGCAGGGGCTTGCAGGCAGCTCCTGCTGCCCGCTCACACACGGGCATGCTCACAGGCTCTGCCCCACACAGCAGTGCAGCTGCCTCCCCTTCATCAGAAGGAATGCACCCTCTCTTTTTTGTCCCTGCCAGGGCCCAGCACAGGACCTGGTACACTAGTTACTGGAAAGCTCACGCAGCAGGACATCACTGAGGCACAGGAGGGCTCTCTGCAAGTGTGGAGGCCAGCAGTCCTTACCTGCAGCTTTAAGGACAAGGGCTTCTGGTTCAAAAGCCGTTGATACTGAATCAGCCAGTAATTTTCCTGTTTGGTTTCGCTTTTGGCTTCTAACTCTGTCTGCCAAGGTCAAAATAGGCATCAATAGGTCAGTAAATAAAAACTATAATGACAGTGATGCTTTCAAACAATGGTCTCAGCAGGTGGAAGGTGCTTGGTATTTTACAAAGAACTTTCCCAGCCACCACAGTGTCACCACTTATTAAACTACTGAACCTGGAAAGGCAGGAAGTACCTCTGCCCCCAGTTTCCTGCCACAAACAATCTCAGCCAGGGAACACCTGGGGTTGAGGCCCGACTCTGGGCTTTGGATGCTTGCCACCAGGCTCTGCGGGGCCCTGCTTGAGCACACACTCTGGTGACAGGCAGGGAGAGAAACAGGATTCTAAGGACGACATGAGCTTCTGGAGTGGGCTTTGCCCTTCTGAAAAAGCTGGAGAATGAGACCTGCTATGGAAACAGATTCTTTCATTCTGCCATGAACAAGTAGTCACAGGGTGTTGTTCTGACCACACATGGTTCTAGGTGCTGGGGCCAGGGCCACGACAAGGGATGGGAGCAGTGATGGCAGCAGTTAATATCCTTAGAGCACTACGTGACAGATCCCACTTTGCACCAAGGTCCCATTTTCCTTAATTTGCACAGCAACATGAAGGGTGAGGAAAGGGGGGTTCAGGGGAATTAGGAAGCTGCCCAGTTAAAAGAGCTGCGCAGGGTCAGGACTTGGACCCAGGTCTGTTCTGCCCTGGGACCTGTGCTCTGAGCAAGCCAGGCCACCCAGCCAGGACTGTGGCCACACTTGGGGGACAAATGAGAGGTGGGCAGCAAGACTCTGACACAGGCCTTTCTCCAGTCCCCTTGGGGCTTGACTGTCCTTTGGTCATCCCTCCTAGACCTTGCCAAGCTGCTCCCATCCCTCTGCCACCCATGGCCCTCCCGGGCTGCAGATACAGCTCTCTTCTGACGCCCATGACCCTGACACAGTCACCATCTGCTGAGGTGATGCTTCCTCCCCTGGATGGTGAGTCCTCTGAGGCCCCTTGAGGGTAGAAGCACAGGACCAGAGCATACGGCCACTGCTGCACGATGCTAATGCATTGTTCATAGGGGATGGCCGTAAGGCATCGTGAGGAACAGGCAGCTTCTGGTTGGACCACACACACCACATAGGTTCACATGAGGCTGTTAAAGCTGGTCTCGCTCTTCTCTGCACAGGCCTTCCACCCACAATGGAGCTCAGAGATTGTCTGGAGTATTAATGACACCACAGGAGTGACTTAGGTCTCTGAGCTCTGGCCTCTGTCCCCAGTGCTCCAATGCACACGGGGTCTGGAGGAAGTGATCCCCACTTGCCATCCCTAAACAGGGCTCTACTACCCTGACAATGTGCCAGAGTCAAACCCATTTGGGTACAGGGGACAGGTGGGCAACTCCTATCAAAAGATTATTAAACAGCCTACACTGGACACAGAAAGTCCTCTCCTGGGCATCTCTCCTAAATAACTACTCATGGCTGCTCTCAAGACTTAGCTACAAAGACAGAGAGAATTCCTTAGAAAAGTAAAAAACTGGAAGTAGTCTGAATGCTTGGCCATGGGCGAGGACGGCCCATCCAATGCAGCCAGGCAGAGTGTAGTGGGCATTTTAGGGACATGAGAAGAACAGATACAAGCAAGCTGCTCCTAAAGGGGCATGTGCCATCTTACGGTTACAAGGCACACACAGGCACAGCTATAAATATGCATTGTAGAGTTCAGAAAACACATCAAAACGTTAGTATTAGATAACTCTCAGAAGTGAGAATCTTTTCCTTCATATGTTCCGTTTTTTTCTTCGATGAGCAACTAACTATTACTCGGAATAACAAAAATGCTTCTAAGAATGGCGAGTGTGTTTAGGGAAAGTGAATCCATGTGCAATGCAGAATGAACACAGAAGCCAAGCGCACCAGGATTTCTCGGAGCTCTTCCTCTCGTCGCGTCTTTTCCTTGAGGAGCTGCTGGAGCAGGGAGCTCAGGGCCCAGCGCTGCTCGGAGATCATCTCCTGCAACACAAGACCATGCCCAGTACCGCTGGAGGCTCACAGCTCTGGAGCGAGCCAGGAGTCCCCTTCACTGGGTGACAGATCCCCCTACTTGTTTCTAAGCTGGCAGCCAGGACCCCACACTGGGCTCAACTCAACTGGGCAGAGGGCTGGGGGACAGAGCCGAGGAGCCCCTATGCCTGGGTATTCCCTCCCTGTCTTCTCCCCGTGGGGGTCAGGCCAGGCGTGGGATCCAGTGACTGATGACTGTGAAAGGATAAGAAACAGCAAACAAAGGAAATGACAAGCCACAAGTACATGACTGCAGTCTCACGGACGACAGAGCATGTGGGTGGAAGCACAGGCAGGGAGGGTTGGCATGTAACCCCACAAATCTGGAAGGTTCCACCCAGATGGAGGCACATGCAAACTGGAGTGAAGCCCTGCTTATGTCTATGTTCTACTTGTTTCTTACTCTTGGAAACCCATGGAAGCCCCCCAAACAGGAGCCCCACAAGTGCTCTCTAATGGGCAGGAGACATGGGCACCTGCCAAGCATGGTGGCTGCATCTTCTTGGAGAACTCCCCTATCCCCTCATCTCTGAAGACCCTGCCAAGGCTCACAAAGGGCTTTGCGTTGGCAAGCTTGCCCCCAGTATGATGTCCCTATGACACAGGCTGGGCCTAGATGATTATTTCCTTTTATGGAGGGGAGAGATGGAGGCCTAGGAGGGAACGTGACCTGCCTTAGGTCACACAGCACATCTGTGGCAGACCTAAGACCAGGACTGTAGACTTTAGCGCACTTTGACTGAGTCGAGAAGCCATGAGACAATTTAAGACTTCTCGGAACAGACACAGAAACAGGGACAGGGACAGACAGAAGGCTCTGCTCAGAGGCCCGATGTAGGGCACAGGTCTTCACGCACCATTGGTCTATCTGCTTTTGGACATTTGGGCAGAGGTCACACCTGCCTGTCCAAGTCACACAGCAGGACTACAAAGGACAAAGCCCAGGTCCCGGACACCAGGCATAGCCTGGTGGAATGCCACCTGCCGGTCTGTACCGCACCCTCCCCTCCCCGCCCCCGGCTCTATAAGCAAGACACCCAGGCTAGAGCTCCCAGAGAAGCCACCTGCAGGGAGTGACATAGTAACAGCTGGGCCCTCTCCTCCAAACATCCTTGGGACACCAAGAAAGCTCCTTCCCCAGAGGATGTCTGCCCATAAGTTGAACTAGCACCCCAGAAGCATGGCTTAAAGAAGACAGGGAGTTCAGCAGTGACCCTGCTTCAAAACAAAGAAAATGCAGAGATGGAGATGGGCCCAGGTGAGCCTTGGCAATGAAACCCTCCTTCCTCTGACCCTCCTGATGAGCAATAAGCTGCCCCAACCTTAACCCTGGCCTGCACTGGGCTTGCCCCTTGACTATGCTCCCATCACAGCCACAGAGGAGACTGCCTGCCTGCTGGGGAGCCACTGTGGGGAAGGAGGTGGGGAGGGAGGGGCAGGCAGGAAGCCCTACATACCTGCAGTGCCTCTGTGTCCAGGGATTTCCTCTTTACCTCCAGCTGTGTCAGCTGCAATAACTCAGTTTCTATTAACTTAATCTAAACAGAAGATGAAACAGGGTTTTTTTTTTTTTTTAATTCACATTAACCAAGGTTCAAGTCTGAGCTGCTCTCTGAAGGGCAAAGGGGGGATGTCTAAGAAACATTTCTGGGGGCTCAGGAATGAAGGGAACCTGGGTGCCTTGGGAACCCCCTCAGTGGGGCTTTGAAAGAATTAGTGATTTCAGGGCCCTGAGGGCTTGGGAGGTGCAGATGGGCCTGTCCTGGAAGGCCCATTCCAGAGAGGCTCCCGGTTTATGGACTGGAGATGGGCCTGCCTTTAATGTTCAGGCCCAAGGGCAGAATGGACACAGGTCCTCACTGAGCCTTGCACTCGCCTGAAGTCTCTTGCTTCCTCTAACTGGTGTCATAGAGGAGAGCAAAGGGTAAATGGATTAAGAACAACGATGGTAGCAGCTGATGCTTCTAGAACATTTTGTGTGCAAGGCTTGTACTATGAACTTTATATCACATCATCAAATCTTCCCTGGTTATTAGGAGGCATTATTGCCTCCATTTTATGGCATTGAGGAAGCAGAGGCTCAGAGAGGTTAAGTCACTTGTTCCAGAACACAGAGCAGGTTGGGGAGGGAGCCCTTTCCCAGGGCTCTCCAGGCTTGGGGTCTGAAGGGCAACAGCTGGCTGGCTGGGTCAGAATCACCCATGAGGAGGATGTCTGGGGGTCAGACACCACACCCAGTGACTTCTCCACCCTGAGCCTGTGACCCTATGGCCCCTGCCTCTAAGTTTCTATGGTCCCACCAACCCCTGGTCAGAGGAATGAGCTTCATGTCTGGCAAGGTGGAATTGAAATTAAAGGGAAATAAAAAGGTAAGTCTGCTTTGGTAAAAAACAAAACAAAACAAAACAAAACATGCGAATATGTAGAATTCAAAGTGTGCCAAGTAGGATGCAATGAGCACTCCCACAGCCTGAAAGCTCACTCTGTCTCTAGCCCATGCACCCATGACCCGCTTGCCCTCCAGAAAGCCCAGAGGGTCTGACACAGCCCACTAGGGAGACCAGCCCCTAGGCCAGCAGTAGAGCCTAGACTAGAGCACAGCTCCCTCTAGGTGGAGCAGCCCCTCGGGGACAGCAGGCACCCCTCTGTCCTGGTGGGACACCTGACCTTCCCCAGCTCCTCAGTCTGAATTGACGGGGGTGGCTGGGGTGGAGCTGACTGCCTTTTCCCAGAGAGGGGTTCCTGCCTGGGGCACAGTGGACGCAGAGGCCGCCCAAGCAGTCAAGGCTGCCCACAGGCAGCATGAAAAATAGCAGTACTGGTTACAATGTGGGGAGAGGGGGTGGGAATGGGTATCTGAGCTGGCGCATGAAAGCCACCTCTGCAGTCTGGGAGAGCACGCAGGATGGAGTTGGTGGGGGCCACAGCTCCAGCACTCACCTGCTTCCTGATCTGCTGGTGCATCAGGTCTTTCTTCACCTGGAGAGCCTCAAATGCGGCCTTCTGCATGGCGCTCTGCAACAGAGATCACCGGCCGCTTGGAAGGGGCCCAGGCCAAGGGAAAACACAATCTGCTCAGAAACACCTTCATGCAGGACTTCTCTGTCTCTTAGGGGGAACATAACTCTTCAGTTCACATGTTCACATTTAAGAAATAATACCTATGAAAGGCTTACTGAGCCAGACACTATGCTCAGTGCTATTCCTGCATCGTGCACTGAATTTCCACAACTGGTGACATGGGTGCTTTTAACTGCCCCATTTCACTGATGCTGTTTGGAAGAAGGCTGTTGGCGCTCTCCTGTGGGCTCCACCTCAATGGAGTGGTCGCCACGTCCTGCCCCCTAAGTCCTTACAACGGAGCCACACAGCATGGGTAGTAGGTGCCTGCCAGGGCAGTGGGGGATGTTTCTCTAGATCTCAGAGATCAGAAAACCACCACTCTCTCCCTCTCCCTGCCCCCCTTTCCTGAGGGTCTGTACACTTCTAAACATACTAAGTATCTTTGGTCTTATAAGCTAAGGACAGGGCTCTATGCAGACTTCTGATGCTCTGCCTCAGGCTCCCTGTGCCCAGCTTGAGCCCCCGCCCTCACACCCTGGGCCAGGGCTCACCTCCTGTAGGATCTGGCTGATGGCTTTGTTCTGATCCATCTGCTGCCATGACAGAATCTGCTGGAACCGCTCATCCATTTCGGCCATGCTGACAGAAAGACAGCAAATTAATTCACTCTCTGAACATTTTCTGAGCATCTACCAGGGGCCAGGAACCTTGGAGATCAAGATAAACCATTAACTCATTCAATGATACTCAAGAAGCACCTGCTAGGGGCTAGATCCTGGGACAGACATGGAGTTTGTCTTAGAAGGAAGGTGACAGAGTTGGTGTATCTAGGTCCTCTCATCCACCCCTCCATCAGAATCCCCTCTGCACTGCTCTTTGAAGTGGTGGCCTGCTTCTGCCCTCCCACCTCTACCAACAAGGAGCTCATGACCTCCCAGGTGAGCCACCTGGGACAGGAGAAAGCTCTCCTTCTGAGGCAGTAACATCCATGCCCTACCCTACATCCCCAGCATTTCTCACCCTGGCCGTGGATTTGCTCTTAGTCCAGTAGAACAAGTCTAGTGATTTTGGCACAAAAATCCAAACCCTGAAGCCCTGCATATATATGTCCATACTTTGGCAGAATCTTGGTTTTGAGTTTATTTAATAATAACAGCTGTTATTTATTGGGCCCTCTTGTGTTACTAGTGCTGGACACTACGTTCAGTGCTGTAGCAAACATCATGCTCATTAAATTCTCCAGCAACTCCAGGGTAAGGTACTGTGACTTATCCCCATTTTTATGATAAGACAGAGGCTCAGGAGGGAAATGGACTGGCCCAGCACTTCATGGTTACTAACAGAAGGAGAACCAGAGTCCAGGTCAATCTGTCACCAGTGCCCACGCTCCTAGGCTCTACCACAGGGAAAGGAGGGAGAAACCCTTGTACCTGTGAGGACACAGGGGAGGTTAGCAGCTGTGCCAGAGCCTCCCAGATAGGGGGAGAAACACCAGCGCAGCCAGTGCTCCTGGCCCATCTCCTGAGCATGGAGAGCTTTTTTCCACTGGCTGTACTGACACCTGTGGCTCCTTCAATAGACTAACCCGCAGCAATGCAGCGAACTTGGCCAGCCAGACCCCCAGCTGCTGCCAGTGTGAGAGCAGCCCTATCAATATCCCCTCCAGGGCACCCTGCTCCCAACCTCTACAGACCCTCGGAGGTCGATGAGTGCACCATGGTTAAGAGTACAGCCCCACTGTCTGGGTTTGAACCCTGGCTCTGCCACCTGCAAGCTGTGTTTCCTTGAGTATGTCACATGATCTCTGAACCTGAGCTGTGGTGGCAAAACAGGGCTAATAACACATAACGTCACAAATTCAATAAGCCAACACATCCTTTGGCTGAGTGCCTGGCTCACAGGAAGGAAGTGCAGGAGACGGGGGAGTGACTGCTGTCACTATACCAGAGCCTGACCAATCATGGGGTCCAGCTAGAGGATTCATAAAGAGCAGTCACCACTTGCCCCTGACACACAGCCAAGGCTGGCAGGAGGGATGGCTCTGCCCAGCGCTCACCCCACGGTCTGGGCCCAAGCGAGCGCCCTCAACACAGGAAGCCTCTCCTTACCTTACCTGGAACAGGCCTGATGGACCAGGCTCTGCCTCTGAGACTCGTAGGTCATCTGGATGAGCCGGTTCTTACAACTCTCTGTCAGCATCTGCTGCATGGCGGCTGAGGAAACATGGGGGCGAGGCTGAGAAAGGAGCACCACTCCTGGGGGTGAACCTTGGAGGGTTCACCTCATCAGCCACCTTTAAAAAAACAGTTTTTTTAAAAAAAAGATTTTATTTATTTATTCATGAGAGACACAGAGAGAGAGAGAGAAAGAGAGAGGCAGAGACACAGGCAGAGGGAGAAGCAGGCTCCATGCAGGGAGCCCAATGTGGGACTCGATCCTGGGTCTCCAGGATCACGCCCAGGGCTGAACGTGGCATTAAGCCGCTGTGCCACCTGGGCTGCCCTAAAAAACACTAAAAAAAAAAAAAAAAAAAAAAAAAAAAAGATTTGAGAGCCCACACATGCACAAGAGCAGGAGGAGGGGCAGAGGGAAAGGGAGACAGGATCTCCAGCAGATTCCCTGCTGAGTGCAGAGTTCAACGTGGGAGTCGATCTCATGAACCCGGAGATCAGAACCTGAGTCGAAACCAAGAGTCAGATGCTCAACTGATTGCGCCACCCAGGTGGCCCCTTGGTACATTTTTGAACTATGGAAGTAATTTAAACTTGAAAAGGCTAATTGTAAAACACCAAACAGTACACACACACACAAATCTTTTAGACTTCATTACCCAGAGATATTAATTTTGATATACATTCTTCTAGTCAATTTTTAATGCATATATATAGATTTTTAAAAAATTAAGATGAAAGAGCTGAAAGAGAACAGAACAGATATTTGTATACCCATGTTCACACAGTGTTATTCACAAAAAACAAAAAGGTGGAAACAACCCAAGTGTCCACTGATAGATGAACAAAACATGGTGTACACATAAGCGGAATACTACTCGGTCTTTAAAAGGAAAGCAGTTCTGATGCCTGCTACAACACAGATGACCCCCGAGGATGTTCTGCTGAGTGAAGCCCGTCACAAAACGACAAAGATGGTAGGATTCCACTCACAGAGGGTACCCAGTGCTGTCAAATTCAGAAAAACAAAGTGGAGTAGGGGTTCTACACAGGCTGGGAAGGGGAGAGGGATGGAAGATTTTTGTTTACTGGGGACAGAATTTCAGTTGGGGGAGATGAAAATGTTCTGGAGATGGAGGAGAGTGGTGGCTGCACAGCAGTGTGAATGGGCTTCATGCCACAGAATTGTACAATTAGAAATGGTTAAAATGGCAAAGCTGGGACGCCTGGGTGGCTCAGTGGTTGAGCGTCTGCCTTTGGCTCAGGGTGTGATCCCAGGATCCAGGACTGAGTCCCACATCAGGCTCCCTGCAAGGAGCCTGCTTCTCCCTCTGCCTAGGTCTCTCTCTCATGAATAAATAAATAAATCTTTTAAAACAATTGTAAAGTTTAAGTTATATATCTTACTACAATAAAAAATGAAAATGTTACCACACTAAACACCACTTCTCAGTTTTTGTGACTCTTTCCCCACGTCCACATAGCAGTGTGAGGTGCTGGCAGCAGAGTACAGTGGGGCAGGATCACCAAAGTTTATTTAGATAATCCTCTATTGGGGGGCATTTGGTCTCTTTTGCAATTATTAAATGATAAACATCCTTGTGCTAACAATCTTGTGCAATCTGATTATTTCCTAAGATTAATTTTTAAAAGAATACAGTTTTAAGGCGATGAATAATAGGAGCCACCTGTTCTGCCCTCCAGAAAGAACCTGCTGATTCCTTTGGCAGGACACAGGACAGTCTGATACCATATGTCCCCAACAAGCATTATTATTACATTCTCTGGACTTTTTGTTGTTTTTACTGAAAATTTTTTTTAGTTATAAAAATACCACTTGCTCGTTTTTAAAAAGCTAAGTAAGGGGCGCCTGGGAGACTCTGTTGGTTAAGCATTTGCCTTCAGCTCAGGTCATGATCCCAGGGTCCTGGGATCGAGCTCCTGCTGAGCAGGGAGCCTGCTTCTGCTCCCTCTCCTCACTGCTCGTGCTCTCTCTCTCTTCCTCCCTTGGTCTTAAATAAATAAATCTTAAAATTAATTATAAGCTAAGTAATAACCAAGTTTGAAAAGCTGGAAACAAGAGTCCCCGGTACTGATACTATTCCTGATCAGTCAATTTTGTAAACATCCTTCTGGAGATGCAAACAGGTTTTCTTTTATATAAATAGTGGAGAACAGTGACCTTAAAACAGGGACATAAGGACACCTCCTCAGGAAGTAGGGAGGTGAAGTAGGGTATGGAAAATGCTTGGCATAGGGCCTGGTACACAGTGTTGTACAGTATCCCACTCCAATATCCAGGCTTGGGAGGACAGGGCCAGCCAAGAAGAATCATGGCTTATTTTACAAAACAAGGAACAGACTCCTTGTCTTCCTTGGCACATGGCTTGATGCTCTCAGTGCTCACAATCAGGCAGAAAGGCCCCCCTGCCCGCCCCATTAAGTGTGGGCACAGTGTGGTGCCCTAGGGCCAGTATGGGGAACTCCCAGGAACACAAGAGAGGCCAACCACAGCTTTTGATAACAGAAACCCTATGGCCTTTGTGAAATGCTTAGTGCCAGGCATAATCTCATCTGACCTTCAAAATGACCCCAGGAGGTAGAGAATTATTCTCCCTATTTCGTAGATAAGAACACTGAGGCTGGGGATCCCTGGGTGGCTCAGCGGTTCAGCGCCTGCCTTTGGCCCAGGGCGCAATCCTGGAGTCCTGGGATAGAGTCCTGCATCGGGCTCCTGGCATGGAGCCTGCTTCTCCCTCTGCCTGTGTCTCTGCCTCTCTCTCTCTCTCTCTCTCTCTCTGTGTCTATCATAAATAAATAAATCTTAAAAAAAAAAAAACAAAAACAAAAAAGAGAACACTGAGGCTCTGAATAGTCAGGGGCCAGGAATGGCCCCGAGGTCATATGGCTTGCTCCAGAGTTGGCCTGACCCCGGAGCCCATGCTTCACTGCTGGACTTTAACTGCCCCTCTCGACCCTGCTATACCTGGCCAAAGGGAGAAGGTGGTCTCTCCTGCCCCCAAGTCAGACAAGTTCTGTTCCCAGGACCCCAAGCCCCTCCCCACTTACAGGCAATCTCACGTTTCCGCAGGTTCTCAGTCTCCTCCTGGGTTATGGACATCAACTGTTCCATCCTTATTCTAAGGGGAAAAAAAATCCATCCGTTTACTCAGCAGATTTAACACTTCCCACAGGGAATCCCATCTGATGAACACCACCTTCTCCAGGAAGTCCTCCTTGAGGTGCCAACCTAAACAGGCTCCTGTTATATCCCATACTTCCACAGGAGCCCTGTTTACCTCCAGCCTTGTAGACATTGATTCTGGCATAAAAAGATGAAAACTCCCTTAGGAAAATGGGCAGAGGACACAAACAGCCACTTCATAGATGCTTAAATACAAGGAACCAATAAACACATGGAAACACATGGAAAGAGCTTTACATTACTAATCACTAGAGTACAGTCTTTCTACCTCCCAGGGTGGGATGTCAAGGAAGGTGAGGAGTGCTGACGGCAGCAGTGAAGGGGAAGCAGGCATTTTCAAGTACTGTGAAGAGGAGCATAAGCTGGTAAAACATCTTTTAGAAGGCCATTTGGCAAGACCTATCGAAAAGCCTGAAAAGAAAACCTTCAAAGATATTCACATAAACGCATACGGATATATTCAGGAGATATTTACTACAACAGCGTTTGTAATGAAGAAAACCTGGGAACTTACATGTCCCACGTGAGCACTAATTAGGATATAATCACTTAGTGGAATACTCTACAGTTATTACAAACGAGGCTTTGGGCATGGGAAACACATCCATGATACAGTAAATGAAAATTAAAAAGGTCATCGGATGCATGTACGTGCACACTGCATATGTAGGCGTCGTTCCCCACAGTAAACTAGTAACAGTGGCTTGCAAGGAATATCTTTTCATCTTTCTGCACATTGCACTTCATTGGAAGGAGCGTCTGAGCATCTCTGCCTCCTGCCCAGGCCCACAGGCTCCTCAAGAGAAGGCTGCAACTGGTGCGCTGCTGGAGCCGCAACCCTGCCCAAAGGGCCCAACAGGGAGAGGGTGCTTGGTTGGCGCGTGCCAGATAAACTGGCCACAACCCGGCTTGGCCTTGACCACCTCTGGCACCGCAGCACTGCTGCTGAAGTGGCCAGGGGAGGGGGCTACCCCCCAGGAGTTCTTCCCAAGCAGCCAGGTGCCTAGAAGGCCAGCACAAGTACCACAACAAAGTCCACAGGGCTATTTTGGGATTCCAGGGAACTCCTGGTTATCTGGGATTCCAGATAATCCTTGGGAAGGTGGGGGGGGGGGCGGCGGTAAGGAGAGAAGACGGAGGGAGAGGCGGAAGAAGAAAGCTTCCTTCTCAGCTACCATCTTTCCTAATTACTAAAAGGGGGAAAACACAAAGGGAAAAACCCAAAGATCACCACCTCTAATTTCTGCCTCAGAAACATTTGGTAAACCACTCAGCGTGGCTCCTTTTGGTCTCTGAGCATAGATACATGCTTTCTTGAAGAAATCCTATTCTGCTTTAATTGCAGCCCCTACTTGACTACTTCGCAACAACTGTGTTTCTCTTAATAAATGGATTTTTCTCTACATTTTTATGCTAGTAATACAGTTTGACGTTATAAATACTTTTGTCTCAGTTTTTCTTATGAATGTACGTGTGTGTTAAACTTACAGGCGGTGATTCTTTTTGATTCAATATTCCCTAAGGAGGTGAATATCTCCTTAGAGCTTTAGGAAAACTTTCTGGCATAAACCTCGAGAATCACAAGGCCTCTCCCTGAGCCCCTCCCCTAACCCCAAGGTAATGTGGAGAAAGTGCTAGAGCAAAACACTAACCTTTCATTTTCCAGTGACTTCAAGATCTCAGAACTTTTCTTTTGCCTGTAGAGAAAACCAAAACTGTAAAGGTCACTGCAGCTGTCACCAGGAGGCCTGTTTCCAACAGAACTACTTTCCTCTCACTGCACTGGCTGTGCAGAGGGTACTGAGGAACCAGCTGGGGTTCTCAGCCTCAAAACCTCTGGCTGTGTGTCGTTGGGCCAGTTACTCAGCCACACCAATCCCTGGTTCCTCATCTGCAAAATGGGATCCTCAGAAAAAAAAAAAAGCTTCACGGAGTATTTTTCAAGAGTGAATAAGAGAATATACACAAGGTGCTCAGCACATAAGCAGCATCTGACAGAGGTAGCTTTCCAGGATGCCCAGGTCGGGAGAGCCCACTGTGTGGTACATATGCCGGCTCGCTTGGGCGCCATATAACTACTACATGATGGAGGAGTGAGGAAAAAGCAAGAGGAAGCCTGGAAACAACAGGGAACGTGGTGAAAGCCCGTTTCTGGAGGCTTTCCACAAGGGGCCCTAACTAGAGCTTCTGGAGACTTTGATCTGGCTTCCTTTCCCCCAAGCCCACCGAGGCCTGCTCCTAGCTGTGCCTACCCTGGACATGATTTGTTAAGGCAAATCTCACTATGGCTGACCTCAGAGCAACACATTACTTGGAACCTAGAATACTGGAGCAAGACGTGATCTCAACTCTCCTATTAACCTCCCTCATTTTACAGACAGGACACTTGGTAGGCATGGGTCCAAGGACAAGCTACAGACCAGGTCAGGCCCAGAGCAGATGCTTTTCTCTTTAGGTTGGTGCAAACTGCAGTACCAACACTGGACCCTAACACAAAAACTCTGGGCAGGGGCAGCCCGGGTGGCTCAGTGGTTTAGTGCCACCTTCAGCCCAGGGCATGATCCTGGAGACCCGAGATCGAGTCCCACATCAGCTCCCTGCACGGAGCCTGCTTCTCCCTCTGCCTGTATCGCTGTCTCTTTTTCTCTCTGTGTCTCTCATGAATAAATAAATAAATCTTAAAAAAAAAAAAAAAAAAAAACACAACTCCGGGCAGGAGTAGACATCATGAGGGAGAAACGGACCCCTATTCCAGGCTCCTCAGAGGGTGCCACATCAGGGAAATCCTCTGGGCCTTAGGAGTAGGGGTCTGACCTCTGGTTCTCTTGCAGGAGCTTCTGGATCCGGTTGGAGATGTTCTGCTCTGTCTGCTTCAGCTGCTCCTGCAGCCGCTGCCGCTCTGCGTCCAGGTAGCGCTGGCGCTCACTTAGGCCCTGCTCCAGCCGGGACTGCTCCTGCAGCGGGACAGCCAGCCAGCCTCAGCTGGCAGCCAGGGGCTCTGCATCAGTTTCTCCCCCTGCCCTGCCAGGCCTTTCTGTGTGATCTGGGCCTGGGCCTTCCCCTTGCTAGGCCCTTCGGGTACCCGTTACACAAGAGGAGGCTGGACTTGGTGATCTGTAAGGGCCCCCCTGGCAGAGAGTGAGCAGACAAGCCCCCCACATAGCCATTCACAGACCTCCTTGACTGTCTGGAGGATCTCATCCTTCTGACTGTTGCTCTGCTGAAGGAGCTGTGCGTGCTCTCGCTGCCCAAGTTCCAAGCGCCGTTCAAACTCAAGTTTCTCCAGCATCTTCTGTTCCTATAAGAAGGTAGATTCTGGTAATGGCTGGCAAGGCTCTGTGGGCGCTGGGACATGGGAGCAGGGTAAACCCACCTTTTAAACTCTGAATAGTGCAGGCTGAAGGTCTTAACACTGAGCCACATCCCCCACACCCAGTGCCTCCCACCCCCTCCCTGGGCCCAACTGTAATAAAACATTCTGTTCACGGGCAGAGGCTGGTGGGTTAGGGTCTGGGGTCCCTGGGCTTCAGACTTCTCATATGTGAAGGGGAGATACCCCATTACCCACCAAGGCTGTGTGAAGATGTGGTGAGACAAGGTAGTTAAGGGGAAAACTTTAGTTTCCCCTCTATTTAGAGAGAGGATGAATTTGTTCCTTCAAATCTTTTATAATAGTGGAGATCTTTGTTAAGGAGAAAAGTGACCCAGGAGAAAAGACACTTTATTACCTTCTTCTTCTCGTAGTCTGAGAACCTATTCTGGGGAAGGGAAAAAAAACAGCGGTCAAGAGAAGGTGACAACAGTGGGATTCCCGGGCCAGGCAGCCTGATGCCACTCAGATTCCAGCTCTACCCCACGGCATTGCATCAGAATGGCGGTTGGGGGGCAAGGGGGAGCAGTGGGGACATGGGGACCAGGGGGAAAGGTAGGCTGATAAAGGGTCCCGGGGCCTCCAGTGGACACCAGGGCAGAGAGCTCACTGTAGGAAGCTCTGCAGGACAGTTCTAGGGGTGCAGCACTGAGATGGTGTGGCGTTCCATAAAGAGGACCAAGACGTGGGATGTGTGGTTCCCTTTCTGTACAGCACACCCGCAGTGCCCCAGGGCTCCAGCCCACCACAACACAGATGCACAAAGGCACGTGTATAGATTCTGCAGAATTGTTCTACAGAGTGAAAAGCCCGGCAGTAACAGAGACGGTCACTTCAGTAAGTCATGGTGCGTCCATGCAGTGGATCACACAAGTGCTAAGTAATGGGGAGAGGATGGGGAGCCTCAGAGAAAGAGGTCTGTCACCTTTCACTCTGTGTGCACCAGGATTCTGTTCTTGTAAGAACAATGGCAACAAAACTCAACTCTGGGTTTGGTATCTGTTGAGACAGGACTCAAAGGAGATGCATTAACAGTTCATGAGGATTTCCTCCAGAGGGTGGGACTGCAGGGGTGGTGGTGGTGGTGGGGAATGGAGGTAATTCCCTTAGTTTAGGTATTTCTATATTGTTCAGATTTATAACAGGGAGCATGAATTACTCTTGTAGTTAAACATAAACACACACAGATATTTTGAAGTGGCCCCTGTATTTCGTTACCCAACTCAGAGGCCAGGATCAGTCTCTGTCTAAGCTGTAAAAGCAGCATATTATAAGGAAATTGGATTTGTCCTTTACTGAGGTAGGAGTAAAATTTTTAAAATTAACTTTTAATTATATAGATAATATCTGAATATATTCTCCTTATAAAAAAATAAAAAGCACAGCCTATAAAGTACCTACAGAGCATTCCCCAGCCTGATCCTGGTTCCCTCCTGTGCCCACTGCCATGTAAGCACCATTATCAGATCCAAGTACATACCATCTAACTTACAAAGTGCCTTTAGAAAATATAGATTTGTCTCTGTGTGTTCATATATAAATTAGGTTTTAATGAAGACAAAATTCACCTTCTGTAAAATTCATTCTTTTTAGTATGCAGTTCTAAGTGTTTTGACAAATGCAGTCATGTAACAGTCACTACAATCAAGATAGAGAAGCACCCCATCACCTCCTAAAATTCCCTCATGTCCCTTTGTCAATAAACTGTCCTCTTAGCCTTCCACCCGGCCCAGGTTAATGTCTATTACTGACCTGTTCTATTTCCTATAGATTTTCTCTCTAAACATAAGAGGGGGATTACATCCATTGTGTTCTGCAGCCTGCCCTTTTCATTTACACATATGTCTGTGATCCAAGTCTGGATAGATCTCACACACAGTAGGGACAGGACACAGCTGGCTCAGCCTTTGCCTGTTGGCAGACATTTAGGGGGCTTCCAATACTTCACTACTGCAAATAAGGTTGCAAGGAACATTCCCATGCAGGAAGCATTTACCAGTGTCTCTCTGTGGGTATGTCCGGAGAAGTAGGACTCCTGGATCATGGGCTGTGTCCATTTAGACTTCTGACCCATATTATCAGGTCATCTTCCACAGTGGGAGCACCAGTTTCCATTCCCAAGAGCAATTTATGAGGCCACGGTTTCCCCACACTCTGGCCAAGAAATTAAATTGACACTTATGCCAGTCTAAGGGAGGAAATGGTATTTTATTGTTTTAATTTACCAGTTACTGATTACTAGAGGACTTGGGCATTTTTTTCATGTTTACTGATCATCTGTACTGTTTTTGGTTTTGTTATTCAGTAAGCTCTACACCAATGCAGGGCTTGAACTCATGACCCTGAAATCAAAGTTACATGCTCGGGGGATCCCTGCGTGGCTCAGCGGTTTGGCGCCTGCCCTTGGCCCAGGGCGCGATCCTGGAGTCCCGGGATCGAGTCCTGCGTCAGGCTCCTGGCATGGAGCCTGCTTCTCCCTCTGCCTCTCTCTCTTTCTCTCTCTGTGTCTATCATGAATAAATAAATAAATCTTTAAAAAAAAAAAGAAAAGAAAACAAAGTTACATGCTCTACTGAATGAGCCAGGCAGGTGCCCCTCATATGTACTAGAGGATTCCTGACGTACCTGTTGATAGATCTCTACCCCTTCCCTCCCTTGGGATAGTTTTTTGCTTCTTACCGCTTCAAAAAAGTGCTTTATGTAGTCAGCCTGCTAATCCTGCATAAGAAGTGTGTGTTGCAAATACTTCCTGAGAGTAAAAACTGACATGATTTCCCTGGATAGAAATCTCCCCCTCTAATTCTCACAGAGCAGCAAGAAGATAAAACTACAAAGGCATTCATGGTGGCACGGTCAAACAGGGAAGGGTGGCACTAGGGAATCAGAGATTGATAAAAAGTCCTTGGAAGATAAGAAGCCAAACCTGTGGCCATTGGTGTCCCCTCTACCTGCCTCAGAGACCTCGGGCTGTGGGCCCTCTGTGGGAGCTCAGGTGGGGCCAGAGGCGTTTCCTGACTGGCTTGTTAGGTGCTCCCGGCTGATATGGCAAAGCCTGGCCAAGCTTCCTCCTCTATGCCCATCCTAGGCTAGTTCACCCCCTGGGAGGGCCAGCCCCAGGCTGTGTTGACACATGTGCCTCCCTGACTTCCCCACAGACAGAGAGCAGGAGAGCATGAGAAGCGTCCTACATGGCAAGGGCCACTGAGGCAGGAAGTACTTGCTGAGAGAACAACGAGCAATACGGACACAATCCCTACTGAGAACATCCCACAGGAGACTTCTCGGAGGACGCAGGATTTAGACAGAACTGAAGGATGCGATGGGTAAGCAGGGAGAATTCTAGACGGAGGAACTGCAAGTTCACAGGTCCCGAGGGGTTCAAGGAACCGAGAGGAGCCTGGTGCAGCTCAGGTTTGCTGAGGTGGTAAGGGGAGGCGGCGGAGGCTCTGTGAAAGCATCTAAGCACACTGGTCTGGATGGAGGTGAATTTGAATTTGATGGAGGAACCCAGGGCCCGCAGCTCTGAACAACCCGCCAGTGCTCAGGGCCCCCTGCACACACACGCCCCCACTCCACACGTCAGTAGGCAGGTACGGCTTACCTGCCACTCTATCTCCTCCCTGGAGAATCTGTCCGTGGGACCGTCAGGGCTGTCCCGGGAGGTGTCGGCTCCGTCCTGCTCCAGGACTGGCAGCAAGTACTGAGAAGGAGGGTAGTATTCCAGCCCGGACTCTGCAAGAGATGATACAGACTGACTGGGAGGGAGGGGACAGAGCCATCAGCTGCTACAGCCTCTGACTTCTCCCCAGCATCCTGTCCCACCTGCCTGGTCGGTCCACTGCTGCCCTGCCCTGGACTAAACCAGCCCCTCCATCTTGCTCACTAGTCCTAATGCCAGGGCCTGGAATGCTGCAAGCACTGAAGAAGTGTCAGTTGAGTGAATAAATAGGCTGGCCAGCTGCCTCTTTACCACCTGAGTGAGAATGAGGTGATGTGAAGAAGGAGATTAGTGGAGAATTCTGGGTCCATACTTTCCTGTGTGAGACCTTGGGCAAGACCCTCACCTTCTCTGGCCCTGCATATTTTTCTCCTGTATAACTTGACAGGGTTCGTACCCTCTACCCATTTTTTAGTGGGTTGCTTGCCTTGTTCTTGCCGATTTATAGGTATTCCTTACATACTGTAGCTAATGACCTTAGGTCTATGTTATTTATTGCAACTATCTTCTTCTAGATGGTAACCGTTTTAATGATGGTATCCTTTTGAGATAAACTTTTATTTTTTATTTATTTTTTTAAAAGATTTTATTTATTTATATAAGAGAGAGACAGAGAAGCAGGCTCCCTCTGGGAGGGAGGAGGGAGCAGGAAACCTGATGCAGGACTTGATCCCAGGACCCTGGGATCACACCCTGAGCTGAAGGCAGATGCTCAACCACTGAGCCACCTAGGTGTTCCAAGGTAAAGAACTTTTAGATTTTAATATGGCCAAAGTTGTCTTTTAAAAATATAAACGGGAAAGGAAATACTAAAAGTAGACAGTAGGTATATGAAAAAATATTCAAATAACCAAGGACATGAACATTACAATAACAGTAGGCTGCCTTGTTTATCCGTCAGAATAAACAAACTTAGAAGACCTTTAAAGACACCCAGTGTTATTTGTAGGAAGGAGAAAAGGGTCCTCTTAGAAGCCTCTCACAGGAATCTAAACTCGCGCAGTGCACAGCGCTTAGCCCCTTTCACCTGCCAGCCCCACTGCAGCCTGCCCTAGAGGAATAAGCCTAGTGTGCCAGTGAGAGGTGGGTTAAAATGCTCATAACAGTGGAAGACTGGAAATAGCCTCATGTTCACCAAAAGGGGAGGCTACATAAGCTGTGGGGCTCTACCATGTGAAATACTATACAGCACTTTAAAACAAGACCAATCCATCCATTTTGAGATAGGAAAAGGCCTAAGACCTATTCTTTTTTTTTTAATGGCTTTTTTATTTTTTATTCATGAGAGACAGAGAGAGAGAGAAAGAGAGAGAGAAACAGAAGCAGAGACACAGGCAGAGGGAGAAGCAGGCTCCATGCAGGGAGCCTGACGTGGGACTCGATCCCGGGTCTCCAGGATCAGGCCCTGGACTGAAGATGGCACTGAACCGCTGAGCCACCCGGGTTGCCCCCTAAAACCTATTCTTGAGTGAAAAAAGCAGGGCTCAGAACCACAATAATATGTTATCTTTTATGGGTTAAAAAATGTTTTTAAAATAAGAGCAAACCCCAAAACTTTACATACATACGTATACCTACTACACCGTTTAAATAAATTGAAGAATTATTTCTCAAGCTGTATAGTAGTAGGTATACATATGCTCATTGTTTTATTCTCTGTCTTGACACCTAGAAATTACGTAATTTAAAAATCTTTTAAGGAAATAAAGGGTTTGACTGGGGGAATGGGTGAAATAGGTGAAGGGCATTAAGCAGCACACTTATATAGTGATGAGCACTGAGTCACATACAGAATTAAGTCATCATATTGTACACCTGAAGTTAATATAACAATTATACTTGAAAGAATTTGTCTAGCTCTACCACTGGCCAGGATTCACATTAGAATCACCTGTTGCTCAAAGACTAATTGGATAGGTGTGTGGCCCGAGTAGCTGCTGTGTGATGTGTAACTTTTTTAACTGAAGTATCACATACAGAAAGTGCACAAAGTCTTCATGTATAACTTGGTGAATGTTTAAAAGTACATACACCCTTATGAACAGGAATTGGGTTTGGTTCAGCGCTCATGTGCTGATTAAAGTGTGTATTCCTTTGTGTCTAGCTTTTCTCACTGCACGTCGCATCTGCGAGGTTCACCACTGCTGTGGCAGTAAAACTTTTTTTGTTCTTTTTGATTGCTGTGGAGTATTCACATGTGAGTCTGAAACAGTGTATTTACCCATTCTACCACTGATGGGCATGTAGGTTGTGTCTGGTTTGGGCTATTATGAACAGTGCTGCCACGAATATTTCTGTACTTGGCTTTTGACATATATTCATATGTACTTTCCCAGAACACACCTAGGTATAGAATTGATGGGCCACAGCGTGTTTGAATTTTCAGCTTTAGGAGGTATTAACAATAATTTTTGGAAGCAGTTTTTGACTTACACTCCTACCTGTTGTGTATGGAAGCTGTCGCTCCACGTGCTTGGTAATTCTTTGTCCTGACATTAATTTTAGCCATTTCAATTCGGTGTGTTAGGATTGAAGTGTCTCTGTGCAGTTTTAATTTGCTTTTTTTCCTATTGAAAAAAATGATGTTGAGAATTTGGGGGGGATACTAATGGCCATGTGGATATTCTCTTTTGTAAAATTCCTATTTGAGTCTTTTGACAATGCCTTTTCCTTCATCTTTGTATGGGCCAGAAGCAGCCCTTTGTTGGATGTTTTGCAAATATCCTTTCTAACTTCATGACTGCTCTTTCTTTCCCTAAATGGGGTCTTTTCGATGTTAGTGAAATGTAACTTATCAACCTTCTATGGTTGGTGCTGCCTGTCTCCTATTGAAGGAAGAAATTAAGGTTCTTTACCCCCATACAGATATCCAATTGAACTGGAATCATTTATTGAAAAGACTTTGCTTTCCTTTCTTGTTTTGCAATGGCCCCTTTGTCACCCACACCTGACTGTGTGTATGGGTCTTGGCCATGTTCTACAAGCTCCGCAGGAGCCATCAGGCAGATAGGAGGTGGCCGGGTATTCTGGCCTCCCCTTGGGGTGCCCAGACCAGTGGTGGCCCTGGGTGTTAGCTGCGCTGTCACTCCTCTGAGTCCAGTCCACCGTGGCCTGTCCTGGATGATCCCAATGACCCCCAACTAGTCCCTGACCTCCATGCTTGCTTTCTCCAGGCCCTTCTCTTCCCTGCAGCTGGATGAGTCCTCTCCTGGGTGACACCAGACCCAGGTGGCCTCTCCAGCCCCTCACCTGTTTCCCCTCCCTTTGTGTGGCCACCCCTACCTGCCTCTCTGCAGCCTGCTTCCCACCATGTACCCCTCTAAGCCCTTCAACCTGCTTCTCCTCCTGACAGCAACAGCCTTCTCTCCTTCTTAAGTCCTAAATACCCTCAGGTTTTGGTCGAGCCCCTTTCTCAGATATTCTCTGATGCCCTAACCTAACCAGTAATGAGAGTTCCTGTGACCATCTGCTCTGCCTGTTTCTCCTGCTAGACGTGGTGAGATCTGAGCAGGTGGGGGCTGTGGCCTCCCAGGTCTCTGCTATCCCCTAAGTCTGGGTGGCATAGGGCAGTGGCTGGGACCATGCTTGCGCACTGGGTGAAGGAGGCAGGCTGCCTGGCCTTACCTTTGCAGAGGAACTGCTGAATGGCCTGGGTGCCGGCACTGCATACCTCCTGCGGGGGGTAAACCATGGACGAGGCGTCGAGGTTCAACGTCTGCAGACACAAGGGAAATATCTTTTTTTTTTTTTTTAATTTTTTTATTTTTATAATAGTCACACACACAGAGAGAGAGAGAGAGAGAGAGAGAGAGAGAGGCAGAGACATAGGCAGAGGGAGAAGCAAGCTCCATGCACCGGGAGCCCGATGTGGGATTCGATCCCGGGTCTCCAGGATCGCGCCCTGGGCCAAAGGCAGGCGCTAAACCGCTGCGCCACCCAGGGATCCTGGGAAATATCTTTATATGTGTTGTCAACACAATCCTAAAGCACCTGGTTTAGTTACAGAGTTGAATGTTTGAATTGAGTCTCCTCTGCAGGGGCAGCTTATCTGTCTTGTTCCTGCTGCATTTCTAGCACCTAAAATAGTGCCTGGCATGCGGCTAGCATGTGATTCATGTTTTTTGGGTAAAAACATAAATAAGTGGAAAAAAGGGAAATTGTTTAAAGAAATACTCATATTCTCTCACTTTGGTATATTTATAAAAAAATTTGGGGATCCCTGGGTGGCTCAGCGGTTTAGCGCCTGCCTTTGGCTGGGGGCATGATCCTGGAGATCTGGGGTCAAGTCCCACGTCAGGCTCCCTGCATGGGGCCTGCTTCTCCCTCTGCCTGTGTCTCTGCCTCTCTCTCTATGTCTATCATGAATTAAATAAATAAAATCTTAAAAAAATTTTTTTTGGAGAAATCTCTATCAAACTCAAAATGGTTTCCTCTAAAGGGTAGATTCTGGGGTACTTTCTACATGAACTTGGAATTTAGCAATGTGATTTTTATAAGTAAAAAACTCAATGTTTACATGGGCACATGTGCATCTGCTTACGGGTTTATGAGGCCTAGAAAACAGGGATCTAGTTCACACAAATGCCCATGCTGCTGTCCACTGCCATGCTGTGAGGTTTTCTGTGGATTTTGTTTGTTGAGCCAAGCCCTTCTGCTAGCTTCTCACTTGTTCCCAGAGGCCTCCTGGACTCAGCACAAGTTACCTAACGCCCATTTCAGGAGCGCATACCCTCTCTACCCTTCCCCACCCCAGGGGAAGGCCTGAGGGACAAGGCAGGAGGTCGCTGAGTGGAAAAAGCAGCTCAGATGCGCCCCAGCGCTGGCCAGCACAGCTCTTGCACCCGGTAACATGCACTGCAGCAGGGAGTCTACCCTGGAGCAGAGGAACCGATTGCCTGGGTTTGGGGGGCCTGAGAGCAGAAAACCCCACCCTAGGAGGCTGAATCCGAAGAAAATTCACCCACATGGGTGATACTGGTCACCCTCAGTAAAGCGTGCTGGATGCTGGGGCTGCACCACCTAGTTTGGTGGCCCTGAGCTATGCCTGGCCGTGTAAGTTTACATTTTCACTGACTATAATGAACGTGAATTTAAAGCTCAGTCCCTCAGTTGCACTGGCCACGTTTCAAATGTGCAACATCCACAGGCAGCAGGCCGCTGCTACATGGGACATAGATTGTGGGTGTTCCTGTTACCGGCAGGAGCGGCAGCTGGACGCCACTGCAGGTGGTCACTCAGCCATGGTGTCAGACCCCAGCTGGTCCTGTCCCAGCTGTGTGCCCTTGAGCAGGCCAGCTGACTTCCCTGAAGCTCCCTCAGAGTTCAACAGGCATGCTATCACGCAGTAGCAGGGCTGTTCGATGGGTAATAGGAGATAACTCGTGAGAAAGACCTTGGCCTTAATGGAATGGCTGTCTGTGGTCTCATCCTGGAAAAGGGTTTGGCCAATGCCCTACCAAAAAGCTCAAAAGCTTTTTTTTTTTTTTTTAAAGAATAGACGAGGGGCACCTGGGTGGCTCGGTTTGTTTAGCATTTGTTCAGCTCAGGTGATGATCCCAGGGTCCTGGAATCGAGTCCTGCATAGGACTTCCTGCTCAGTGGGGAGTCTGCTTGTCCCTCTCTCTGCCCCTGCTCATGTTTTCTTATCCTCTCTTTCCCTCTCTGTTCCTCCCCCTGCTCATGTGCACATGCTCACTGTCCATGGCTCAGTTTCTTCATCTCTAAAGGCGCACAACACTATCTGGCTCGCAGGATTTTCCTGAGGATTCAGGTTAAATACCTTGCCTTACGAAGCACCAGAAAAATGTGAGCTGTCTTGTCACCACGACTGTTAAGAGCCCACCTTCCCTGAGCTGCTTTGTGTCAGTGTCTCTTAAGGCCTGAACTGTATGTCCCCCAAAAACACATATAAGAAGTCCTAATCCCTTGTACCTCAGATGTCACTGTATTTAGATATAAGATCTTTAAAGAGGAAAACAAATTCAAAATGAAGTCACCAGGCTGGGCCCTAATCCAGTAAGACTGGTGTTCTTATAAGAGGAAAACGGACACATGCACATATGGAGGGAAGATGATGCAAGGACACACTGAGAAGGTGGCCATCTACAAGCCAAGGAGAGAGGCCTCTGAAGCAAACAACTCGGCCTACACCTTGATGTTGGAATTCCAGCCTCCAGAGCCATGAGAAAATAAATCTGTTGTTGGAACCATCCAGCCTGTGGTGCTTTGTTATGGCGGCCCTGGCAAACACACAGGGACCCAGGAAGTGCTTGTACCCTCTCCTGACAACACTCAGTTTCTACACCTCCTAATGAGGCTACTCTCTCCATCATGAAGTGCTGGCTCTTTGCGATCCAGACCCACCAGACACAGCAACTGCCAACCATGTCAGATCCCCTCATTCTTCCCTTAACACATCCTGTGCTTTCTACTTCCTGTGTCCTCCGTACTGTCCCCTCACCCAAATGCTCCGTTACCAGCATCTACTTCTCCAAAGCTAGTTCCTCTTTCAAGGTCTGGCTCAAACACCACATCTTTTACAAAGTGCCGACCCCACCAGGATTCAGCATTCTGTCCTCACACTAGGTGTGTTTTTTTTTTTTTTTTTTTTTTTAGGAGTGTGTTTTTCTGCCTCCAACATGGCAGCAAGAGTCACATAATTACAACTGTTTGACATTGTCCTCTCTGTGAGCTTGAGATCTCTGTGGGCCCAGCACCCCACAAGCAGGGGAGGCATTTAGGAATGTGGGAAGGGGAGGTGGATTGGCCAGAGAGAAGTGGTTCTGCACTTACTTCCAGGGTTCGAACATGCGCCAGAAGCTGTGGCAACCTCTGAATCTCATTATTGCTGATGTCAAGAGTACGTAAGCTTCGAAGTTCCCCCACGGTGTCTGGAAGCTCCTTCAGCTTGTTATCTGGAGAGATCCCAACGGCAAAGCTCAACTCCCCAAAGCCCTTTCACCAGTTTCCTGCCTGACACCGCCAGGACTTGGGGGCAAGTGGGCACTTCATGTTGACCTCGGGGCATGTGCCAGGTCCCAAGACCTGAGGCTCCATGAAGAAAAGCAAAGTGGTTGAGTTTCAGTGACCTAGGTTTGAGAACATTGTTACTCCACCACTTACTAGCTGAGTGACTTTGGAAAATGGATTTTACCTCTTTTGGCCAGTTCTCTCATTTGTAAAATGGGGATAATGATACTATTTGTCTTCATAGGAATATCAAAGGATTCAATGGAACTATGCATATGAAGCCCTCAGCACACTGCCTGTAATAGAGTAAGTGATCAATAAACATGGTATCATTATTTTTATCTTTATGTGTCACCAAAGAGTAAACTGAGGCATTTTGTGCAGAAAGTGCTTAAGGTCAACAAGAGGACATCAGGGAGCTGGGGGTATGGGAGAGAAGCATCCTGCATGAGACTCTGTCACTATCACACTGGGTGGTCTTGAGCAAGTCACTGCTGTCAGCCTTCTTTTTTCACCTGTCAATGGGGGAGCACATCTTCCTGTCCTTGCCCCATGGACTTGGGAGGCTTGCTGCATTGCTGACTGAGGAAGTGCTCCTTCCTGAGTGTGAAGCATTCACTGTCACAACCTTTACTGTGGCTCCTGAATGGCTCTCCCCGTGCTGGGCTGCCACTCCAACTGCTCCTTGTTATTACAAATATGAGTGTCTGAGTCTGGGAGCCCAGCTGTCAGGACTGTCTGCCCTCCTCTCTGTAAGGCCCTGATGAGTCACAGGAACTCTCCTGATGCCCTGTCTCGGTCACCATGGAGACAGACACCCTCCCCCCTCCCCCGCTGCAAACAGGGGGTTTATAGGGATGCCCCAGGACTGGCTGCTCAGGACTGGCTCCTGGGAGAGCGCTCTGCAGATGCTGTTGAGACATCCCAGAGCTGATTGGAAGCCACATGGATAGGGCTTTCTGGCCCCTACCTTTCATATTGAGGGTCTGGAGCTGGATCAGGTTCCCAATGGAACGTGGGAGATACGTCAGTTGATTCTTTTCCACATTCAATACCTAAGAAAGAGGGAAGAATGACATGAGAACCCACATGCAGAGAACAGTGTCTATGCCTGCCTCAGGCCAGGCAGCATCTGGGCACCACATACACCTTTGGTTTCTCCTGACAGCCTTTTGAGGGGGCATCAGTTGTTACAATCCCGGGTCAGAGAAAACAGGCTCCGAGTGGTGAAGTCACAAGCCCAAGAGAGCTGAGCCAGTTTTTACTGAGGTTCTATCATTTATGCAGACCACAACAGCCCAATGATGACCCCACAAGCAAGCAAGCAAGCAGGAAGAAGGGGACTAGTAGGTTCAGGGACCAGAGGAGGCGACCTGTGATGGGGCTCTAGGAATCCCAGCATCGGGGGAAGGAAGCAGAGCTGCATGATGGCAGCAGGATCTGTCTGAGGTCTCTAGCCTGGCAGCCGGTGGTGCCCAGATGGGAACACACACTCACCGGTTTCTGCAGGCTGTGTGCCCTCCCAGAGGCGGCACTGTGAGAGGGGCAAGGTCAACAGGATGGCACACTGAATACTCATTAAATATTGATGCGATGGAAAGTTAAGCGGCCATTAAAAATAATGTGGCAGATGAATATTTGATGAGCTGAAAGATGGTTAGGAGTTATTGCCAGGTATCCAAAAATTACAAAATGATGAATGCAACAATTCTGTAAAAATATACATGTTAAACAAAGTCCCTAGAGATCTTACACCCAGATATTCACTGTGGTTTCCTAAGGAGTGGCAATTCGTATTATTCGGCCACATGTTCTGTGTGCCCTTGGGCAAGCGACAGGCATCCCTCTGGACCTCAACTTTCTCATCTGTAAGATGCAATGACATCACCCACACTGTAGGGTTGTTCATTCAACGTCACTTCTTGGTCTCTTCTATGTTCGAGGCAGTGTGTGAAGTGGGAGTGCTGCCCTCAAAGGACTACATCTCAGCCAAACAGTAAAGCCTTTCATTAACTACAAACTGCTGTTAGTGCTGCCAAGGAAATAAGCTGGGGCTGAGACAGAGGCCCAGGAGGTAGATACTCTGACAGGGAGGTTGGGAAGATCCTCAGGGACATCTGGGCTAGGAGATGATGAGCAACTCAGACAGAAGGGAGAGGAGAGGCCTGCATTGAGAGGCCCTGCCTGCAGCGGAGCAGAAAGGCCAGAAGGGGTTTAGGAGCTGGCTGCTGGGAGCAAGGGGGATAGCAGAGAAGGCTAGAAAGCAAGAGGGCCCACCATACAGGGTGTGCAGGGGCACAGTGGAGAGCATAGATCTTAATCTGAGTATGCAGAAAAGCCTTCATAAAACGGGACTAATGCTAGCACCTTCCTGACAGGGAGGCTGCAGCAAATCAATAGATAAAATGAGGGAAACACTTAGCTCCGCACAGGCATGCAGGGGACTACGAGTGATCAGAAGTGGGAGGATAAGTCAGAGTGCTGAATTCATCACTTCCTGCTTCCTTCCTTGTGGAAGCTCACAGTGAAATCCCAAAAGCACATGCCAATAGTATGGTATTGAGACTCTCACAGCTTGGATTGCCATGGCCAGGGTGTCACCAAGCTTCCTGACAAGAAAGGGATAGAGGGAGCTGGAAGCAAGGCGAGCCCTGGCCAGAGCCCAACCAGAACTCTCCAGGCTCATACAGTTTCTCACTTGCAATCAGAAGTGGGTGTTCTGTGTCCTGCAGCCATACCTGCAGGGCAGTCAGCTGCCCTATGTCATCAGGAAGAGCTGACAGCTGATTATTGTGAAGATCCAGAACCTGCAGAAGGAAGACAAGCTTAGGGGTCACATCACCGACGGAGAAAGCCCACAGATCTGAGGCTCCAGGGAGGCGAGAAGACGCCACGGTCTTTTCCTGCCTTTGGTGTTGAAACAACACCAGCCCCTCCTCTTCAACTACACAATTGATCATTCCATCTCAGCTCCTTTTTCAAAACGTTATACCATTTCTTTCTTTTCTTTATCAAATATTTTTAACTGTTGAGCGATAAAAGTATGCTATGAAATGGTCTGCATAAGCATTCATGTTAAAAAGGGAAACCCTTGGGGATCCCTGGGTGGCTCAGCGATTTAGCACCTGCCTTTGGCCCAGGGCATGATCCTGGAGTCCCAGGATTGAGTCCTGCGTCAGGCTCCCTGCATGGAGCCTGCTTCTCCCTCTGCCTGTGTCTCTGCCTCTCTCTCGCTCTGTGTCTCATGAATAAATAAATAAAAAATCTTAAAAAGAAAAAGACTACCAAATGTGCAATAATATACTGATGCTGGTTCTCTGTGGAGTGTGAAATGACATTTTTCCTCCTTTGCTTTAACTGTAGATAATTTTTTTAACAATCCAAATGAGTACACAGATATGCTTCATTTATATATAAGTGAAATATATACACAAGTATAAAATACATATTTAAAAAACATAGAAGATGCCATGTATTTTATCACAAAAATAATAAGTGTTGGACCAGAATAGCAAAGAGAAGTGAAAAAACCACCTCAACTCCTACAAGCCAGGGTTAACCACAAGAAACACTTTGATGCCTGACACTGCCATCGTTTCCCTTATTGTGCATATCCACTGCCAAAGCTCATGTTCATGTGCAATAATCCTGAGGTCATAGGCCACATGTACTACGAATCTGTCCCAGTCACTCTCCTGGAAAGGCTGACCATCAGGAGGAAGTCAGCCCAGATCACGGGGCTTCCTGCGTTGCCCCCTGATGCCTGGCATCCCTCTGGGGCCTTCTTGTTTGGGTCCATTATTCTCCATACTCTCTGTGAGTCCACCTGCTATAAGTTTATGCTTTGCCTTTCTACCTGTTGGGCAAGCTTCCCTGAAGGCAGGGCCTGTGGCTGGTTATCTCTGTAACCCCACTCTGTGCACAGCACTCAAAAGGTGGCCTATAAACTGTGCTGACCCAACCCCAGCCTATCAAGTTAGGCCCACCTGGCATAAACTTTAACAAAGGGAGCTTGAGCTGTCACATGCAGCAGGCAGAGACCCTGACACCTGGGAGAAGGGCCCCCAGTACCTTGATGGTTATGAGATTCAGTAGGCTGCAGGATTTAGGGAGCAGGGAAGTGAGATGATTCGTATGGACAATCAACACCTGTATAGAAAAGATTTGTAGCATGTTAGCCTGAGGAAGAGCAGCAAACAGGGCAGCTAGCTTGGTGCATGATGCACTACAGATCCTGCCTGCCCGGTATTCTCTGTTCTCCCAATGGGGGATGTGGTTCAGAATCACAGAACCTCCAAATGTGGAATCACAGGACCTGAAAACCTGTAATTTCAAGGGTGAAAGGGATCTTCAAGACCTAATGCTACTTTCCATCCTGAGAAGGGTCCCTGTGTAGCTGTCCTGATCTTAACCTCCCTTAGCTTAGCAACTTCACATGGGGAACAGAGAATAATAAAGTACCTGCCTCTGAAAGCTGCTGTATGATTAACTAACAGACAAAAAGCACTAAGCCCAGGGCTTGCCTGGGGTCCGGTGCTCAATCCACGTCATCTGTTGCTATTTCTATAGCATTGACCCCTGCATAGAAACTTCTAGTGTCCAGGAGCTCACCAGGCTATTGGTATGGAACACTTATTATCTCCATTAGATAATTCATTTAGAATGCTATGCTCTCAGCTGCCTACATGCAAAGCTGTGATGCCTTTCTGAAAAATCATTCATTTCATTCTTAATCTCTGCTGGGTGACTAGAATGAAATAAGCTCAGTTTTCATTATTATTAACAATGAGGTCTCCCAGTGTTTACTGTGGCAGGCATCATACCCGGCGCATTCACATCTCCATCTACCTACCTCCCCCCTGCCTGTCACTCATTTAATAGTTCTCATGATACCTCTGCAAGAGTAGAACTAGAATTAGGAATGTCTTCATTTCATAGATGAAGAAACGGATATAAGAGTTGGCGGAAGTTGCCCAACTCATGAGGGGCAAAGCCAGGATGTGACCCAGGACCATCTGATGCCAAATCCAACTTTTCTAACTGTACAAACAGCTACTTCAAGCTGAAAGGGTGAGAATGAGGGAGAAGGGAGCTGTCCATGCCAAAAAGAGGGTGCCTAAAAGTCCCACCTGATTTCAAACATGCAAATATACAATAAACAAGTCTGTGAAAATGAAGATTCACCTTACCTTCTTCTGTAGAACTTTGCATGTTGCAAAAGCCCCAAATGGAATCTAAGATAAGAGAAAGAAGTCAGTTCCTCCCTTCCTGCTGGGTTTGTTTTCTGAGTGGCACACATGTGAGGGAGAGATGGGGCAAGAGGTGATCAAGTACAAAATCCTCAAGTGGAGAGCAGTGCTAAGCCAAGAGGGTGGCAGAGGAGGCTGGTGAGGAGTGCTGCTGGGGATGTGGTCAGCCATCATCTGCAATCAGCTGGCAGGAGACTGCCCTGCCCAGCTCCGGCTCATACACTATCCCCATCACAAGCTCTACTGGAGCAAAAGAAAGATCTCTGGTGCTATAGAGGCTGGAGAAACCCAGATTCTTCAAGTTCCCTAGAAATCTATGGGTATATTTTGTAGACTCCTTGATTCTTGTACACTATTTCGAGACCAATGATCATCTCAATTCTTTTGAATAAGAACAAAATCTAAGAAAACTTCTCTTGACTAATGCTTCTGGTGTTTAAAAAGTTCCAGTCCACAGCTGTCTTAGGGACATTGTGATCCAAGTGAAAAGGACAGATCAAATTCACAGCCAGAACACTCCCCCAGTTTACCTCTGAGAGCTCACATTTAGAGATGTCAAGAATATCATCAGCCCCAGCTTCTTTTGCCTGATGGTAAAAAGAATAATAATTTGAAAATTGTTCAAACAAAACACCCTTGCAGAATGGACAAACCAGCCAAAGAAACAGGATTAAGGAGCTGTATGAGACCACAGACACCATCTTGTTCAATTAGTCCATTTGCAAGTGTACCAATGATCCCTGTTTCAATGGGGCTTGAGGTCCAGCATGGAAGAGCAAATGAACAAATGATAATTGCCATCAGTTCCCTGGGAGAGAGGCGCAAGGCACTCCAGAGCACCAGGCAAGTGGCCTCACTGATGCTTTGAGTCAGAGATTTTCTCTGGGGGTCAGGGAGGCAGATGGGAGAGAGGGAGCACACAGCTTCTTTGGGTGCAGTGTGGAACTCTGTTTTATGAGGGCAGAGGCAGAGATGGACTTGGGGGAAACCCACTTTCCCTCACCAGACACATCTGATACTCCAGGCGTTTCCGAGCCTCCTCACTGGGTTTCCGCTTCCGGAAGAAGAGTGGCATCTTTCTTTCTCCCCCTGGAGTAATCTCCAGGACTCTAGGGCATAGGAGAGAAATCAGGGCCTGGGGGATCTCTCACACTCAGGACAGGCAGCACGGTAACACAGAACACATAGCTGATTTACTGGACTGTATGATTCCTTGAGGTCAACATCTGTATCTATCTCAACCATTCATCTGTGCCATGAGCCCAGCATAGCAGGTCTTTCTAAGGATGTTCTCTGAGAACTCATAATAGACAGGACTGATGAATCACTTCCTGAAACCCTTTCAGAGTGGCATCAGCTACATTATAAGAAAAAGACTTCTTTGTTGAATAAAAATTCCAAAGCAGTCCTCAGACGCCTTACCACCCTCACAGCTACTATTCCATCTGATTCTCACTGCAGATCAGTTTAAAGTGATGAAATGGATGTATAAGCTGTGATTGGTTATATGTCCCGGATTGTAGCAAAACCAGTCTGGAGCTCTGCTCTTTCAAGTCCTGATCCTGTGGGGTTTGCCCAACTCCTTTGTGCTCGAATAATTTAGCACACATTAATTACAGTGTTCTGAACTTAGAAGCCAGGTGTTTACTTCCTGCCCAGTATCCGCAAATATCAGTGCTTGATAAGGGATATCAACTGGCCCAGGAAGCAATCATCCAGGGAACCTTATGGTGAACAGCCCACTAGGCTTTGGGATGAAATGTAATTGGGTTTATGGAGGTTCCTCAAAAAGTTAAAAATAGAACAACTCCACGACCCAGCAATTTATGAAACCAGCTACTAGATATTTACCCCAAGATACAAATGCAGCAATCTGAAGGGGCACTTGTACCCCAATGTTTATAGCAGCATTATCAATAATAGCCAAACTATGGAAAAAGCCCAAATGTCCATTGATTGGTGAATGGATAGAGAAAAAAATATATACATACATACACACACACACAATGGAATATTATTACTCGGCCATCGAAAAGAATGAAATCTTGCCATTTGCAATAGTGTGGCTGCAGTTAGAGTGTATTACGAAAATGAAATGTCAGTCAGAGTAAGACAAATGCTTTATGATTTAACTCATATGTGGAATTTAAGAAATAGAAACAAAATAGATGAACATATGGGAATGCAAAAAAAAAAAAAAAAAGAGGGAGGCAAACCATAAAGAACAAACCAAGGGCTGACGGAGGGAGGTGGATGGGGGATGGGTTAAATGGTTGATGGGTATTAAATATCAGCCACATAGAACTATACATCTAACAAATATTTATTTAGGGTCCACTACAGCTTATGGAACTAGAGAGAAGGTACAATTGATGAAGATACACATCGAATCCTCAGTGGGAGGGGTAGAGATCACAGGTCTCTGCCCACAGGGGTGTGGACAGTCTGGGGAGCAAGCCAACCTGCAGAGCTGGCTCAGGACCATCTTGTCATCTCACCTGCCAGCAGTGATGGGGAAAAGTCTAAACACAGCCGTCTCCCATTCCTCCCTGATGACAAGCTCTTACCCATCTGCTCTCCAAGGACTAACACCCTCTTATCCCCTTCCCCAAAGTCAAGCCCACCCACTACCTCCCCGACAGTGACCATCCTTTCTCCATCCCTTGCATAAGATCGGCTCTTCCCAACCTGCTCCCCGGTGTTCACTCCCCTCATCCATTCCTTCCTCCAACGTCCAGCCCAATGGGGAGAACCACACCCATTCTCCCCGGGCTGGAGTGGGGAGAGCCCCACCTGCTTTGTGGGTGGACAGGTCACCACTCCTTCCCTCGGGTGGATCTGAAGGCAGGCAGATCACTCGTAGGGCTTGGCTCGGTCATGGACACCGGGTCGCAGACCACCGGGCACGGCCCGGGACCCCGCGCGAGCCAGAGTCTGGTCTCCTCCAAATGCAAGAGCTGGGGACGGAAACTCGGAATCTCAGAAAGTCATGCAGACCAGGATGACGAAGTCGGAGACCGAGAACCGCAGGACCTTGGAATTGAGAGTTGGATCAAATTTAGACGCGAACAAACTGTTTCGATAAACAAAATGCACACATCACGAGGAAGCTAAAAGGGGGCCAAGGGTCTCGGAATTGGGGTGCGGACTCCTCAGGGGAGGGGCGGGTCTTTGCTATTGGGCTACAGTGACCATAGGGTGACTCTCATGACAAGGGAGAATAGAGAACAACGAGGCCTGAAAGCAGCCTTCTGTGGTCTGCACCCCCCCCCCCAGGCAAACCTCTCTGAACCCCCCCCCACTTCCGAACCCCTACTCACAACTCACCGCAGAGCAGGGCTCTCCAGCCGTCAGCATCAGGCGCCTGCCCACAAGCAACATGGCGGCAAGGGCGTCGCCGGGAGGCTGGGCGGAGCCCACGGTTCTCGCGAGAGTCGCGCTTTTCTGCCTATATCCGGCGCAGTCAGAAGCGTTTCCGGTCTTTTGGCTTTAGGCTCGGAGGAGGCAAAGGTGCAACTGTCTTCGGTCGTCCCGAATCCGGGTTCATCCGACACCAGCTGCCTCCGCCATGCCGCCTAAGTTCGACCCCAACGAGATCAAAGTCGGTGCGTGCTTTAGATGTGGCTGGGGCTGCAAGATGGAGCATTCCTCCTCCCCGCAGCCCGGTGGGCCCCCGGCTCAGCCGCCGTTGCCTTGCCCACGTCGGGCTTTTAAGGCGCTGCCTGCTCGAGGCCGTAACCGTGCCGCGATGAGGGTTGTGAGGCCCTGGCCAAGTGTCTAACTCTCTGGGCCTCAGCTTCCCCACGTGTAAATGGGGAGGGAGGACCAGACGACCTGTGGTGGCTTTGCGGCCCGCACGCCTAAGGGTAAGGTTTGTGCCCGGGCGCTCCCCGCTGCGCTGGGCTGGCCGGAGGCCAGGCTGCCCAGGGACTCCGGGCCGTGGCCGAACCCGAGGCCGCTGGCCCACGTGGCGCATGGGGCGGTCCACGCCGGGAGGCGGCTCGCCAGCTGCGGGTTGGGTGGCCTTCCTTGTCTCCGGTGAGGCTCTTGGTGCGGCCCCGAGCATTGACCAGTGATGTGGGCGGCCCCAGAAGAGGCGGAGGGAAGGCTTTGGCGCGGGGGCTCCCTCTGCAGCGACACTCCTCTTTTCTTTCCACCAGTGTACCTGAGGTGCACCGGTGGCGAGGTCGGTGCCACGTCTGCCCTGGCCCCGAAGATCGGCCCGCTGGGTCTGGTAGGTCATCCTGGTGGAGGGCGGTTTCGCTCTGGCTTGTGCGAACAGGCGGGATCTGGGGTGCCTTGGACGTTGACGGGGTGGTAACGCCTGC
This sequence comes from Canis lupus familiaris, assembly GCF_011100685.1. NCBI lineage: Eukaryota > Metazoa > Chordata > Mammalia > Carnivora > Canidae > Canis > Canis lupus. Next base: position 55,982,762 of record NC_049230.1, read on the forward strand.
TACGCCGCTGAGCCTCCAAACCGGACGTGCTCCCGTAGCAAGGTCGTGCTACATTGAAGTGGTGACCTCACTCTCCAGGGTTGGGGTCTTACCTGCGGCCTTCCCCGTTCTTGAGGCACGGGCCAGGGGTCTTGCTGAAGGTTTAGAAGAGTAGCTTAGAGACACTGGGCAGTCTAGTTAGCTTGTGTTTTCTAGTCAGGGAAATGGGCATAACTGTGAGGTTAAATATCGGAAGGGAGGATTAGATGGGGTGTCAGTTAAATCCTGGTGAGCTTAACATAGTAAGCTTGTGTAACCTACTTGTTAATAGGACCAGCTTTACTGATGACCACGCGATTTACCCATTAATCCATTTTATGCTTTAACTGTGCTTGCATTTCGCCAGATATCGTTAGGCCTTTATTCCTTTTTTTTTTTTTTTTTAGGCCTTTATTCCTTGAACTTTGATCTCCTGAACCAAACATTGTTCCCATGTTGTCTTGCCTAACCAGTGCCTTCTTTACTGCTGGTCCTTGGCTCTCAGCTTAGCTGGCACCAGCTGAACAGCTTTCCTCTTTAGGCTGATGGTCATTAGGAAGTCTAGTACTTGCCCAGATCCCATCCTTGCAGAAACCTGGTGTTTCTAAGATTCTCCTGATTTGAATGTAACCAGTGTTGGACATTCCCACGTTATCACATGGTTTCTTATGGGAGGGTAGGTAAGTAAGGGACTTTGCCATCTTATGACCCTGGGCCTACAGCCCCAAACAAACTTAACCCCTAGCTTCATCTCCCCAGTGTATACTGCTGCAGTAGCTATGCCTTGATTTGGTATGTGCACTTGGCTTTAAACAGCGCCCTGTGTGCTCGATTGGATAAGGAAGGTTTGGGGTGTTGCCAGGTGAGAGGGATGGGTTTTCAGACTGTACTTCAACTTAGTGCACAGTGTGATAAATAATTTTCTTTCTATAGTCTCCAAAAAAGGTTGGTGATGACATCGCCAAGGCAACCGGTGATTGGAAGGGTCTAAGGATTACAGTGAAACTGACCATTCAGAACAGACAGGCCCAGGTACTTGGTTTGAGGGGGAGGGTAGAGGTAGCAACCCTTTGGGATTCCTGGGTGGAAGGTTTTTGCCACCTGACCCCAGTGGTGAGCTGAGGGCAATTTTAAATGTGGGGAAGGCTCTTGAGAGCATGGATCAAGAAAGAGCAAGGATGTGGACTCAAATATTAATTAGCTCTTGTCACTTGTGTGACATTGGGTAAATCACTTTGTGTCTCTTAGGCTTAGACATGTTTTAGATTGTGAAAATAACTGAGAATGCACAGCAAACCCAGTGTGGCTTGTGTTTTTTGAGAGCCACGTTGCATGGCAGTATTGACAGTCCTCACTGTAAGGTGGAGTAGAGCTCATTCAATGGAGAATCTCTTCTGCAGATTGAAGTGGTACCTTCTGCCTCTGCCCTGATTATCAAAGCCCTCAAGGAACCACCAAGAGACAGAAAGAAGCAGAAAAACAGTGAGTGGCCTTTTCCCTGGTAATTTGTGAGTGGTGTCTACCCAGTGATAACTTCGCTGCATGTGTTCCCTTTAACAAAACCTAGGGGTGGCAGAGGGATCTGATAAGCTGTTGGAGAGCCAGGCACTACCAAGAAGTGTCATGTGGCTCTCCCCAATCCCTAGTAGGGGGCTGGCCGTACTCTGTATGCAGGAGGGAAATAGTAATTTAGTAGAATATGGGATAATGATAACCAGAATCCGATCACTTCTGAGCTGGGTAATGCTCTGAACAGCTTGGGCCCAGTAAAATAAACAGGTCTTTTTTTCATGTTTAGTCTGGGCAGCCCCAATGGCCTAGCAGTTTGGCGCTGCCTTCAGTCTGGGGTATGATCCTGGAGATCCAGGATCCAGTCCCACGTCAGGCTCCGTGAGTGGAACCTGCTTCTTTCTCTCTGTCATGAATAAATAAAATCTTAAAAAAAAATGATAGTCTTATGTGTCTGTGTAAGATGACCAAAGACTTGATTTTGCCCCAGCCACCCGCCACTGCACCTGATCAGTTTTCTGTTGGCTGGTGCAATCCAGTGGTGAGCTGATAGTAAACCCCAGCTTAGGAAACAGGGTTGTTCTTCATGTGGATGACTCTGTGCCGAAAGCATGGGAACAGCCTGGAAATTAAGATGAGGCAGCATATTACGTGGTCTGCTCTGGCCTTGGGTTGTGATAGAACTTAGGCTGTTTTTCTTTTCTGCAGTTAAGCACAGTGGAAATATCACTTTTGATGAGATTGTCAATATTGCCCGACAGATGCGACACCGATCTTTAGCCAGAGAACTTTCTGGTAAGTGGACAACATGGAACCACCTTAATTGTTATACGGGGTGTATTCACCAAGGGTAGAATTTCCCAGTTTGAAGGGATGTAAGCTGTAGTTGGGTTGCAGGGTCTTGTGGGTTTGAAGAAATGGATTGACATCGGTGAATATTTGGGGCTGGATGTGTTTAAATCTGGGTATCAAGGGACCCATGGAGTCTTTGCATTAAGAACTTACATACCTAAATCGAGTTCTGAATTGTGGATTAGAGCAGCAGAGATGTCACTCCATAAAATAGGGTTAATTCCTCCCTACCTGCGATGAAACTCCCCATGGTATTTCCCCATGGTATCCAAGGACTGAGGGATTGCAGTCCCTCTGATGGCAACTTTTCTTAATTATAGGAACCATTAAAGAGATCCTGGGGACTGCCCAGTCTGTGGGCTGCAATGTTGATGGCCGTCACCCTCATGACATCATAGATGACATCAATAGTGGTGCAGTGGAATGCCCAGCGGTGAGTGACTTCTGTTTCATTTGCCACCTAAAGCAGGGTGAGAGCCGGAGGAAGGCTAAAGTATGCATAGAGAGGCTGGACTAGTTCTAAATAGAAATGGTCAGTAGTGGGTTTGGGCTATAAGATTTTTTTTGTCCTACTGACACATTTTTTTTTTCTTTCCCACAGAGTTAACTACAAAGGAAAATATTTCAATAAAGGATCATTTGACAACCAGTGGACCTTTTGATGTGGCCTCTTGCTTGGGGAGGCTAGCTCCTCTGTGGTGCCAGGGTGGCAGAACTATAGAAGGAGCCGTTTGGGTAACAAGCTCCTCCTGGGTGACAGATTGCTGCCCTGTATGGAACTAGAGAGAAGACACCTAGAAAGTAAGTTTCAGTGCTTTTTGTAGGACACAGATACACACTTTACAAAATACTTTGCCAAAAAGAAAACTTGTACCTCAGTATGAATACATAGCAAGGAGTTTATCCCAGACCAGTTTAATTCTTGAGTGGGCTAGTGTCCCGTGGCCCTCAGTGCGAGCCGTCAGTCTGTTCTAATGTATAGCCAGGCTTCAGAAGCACTGGTGGGAAATAAAGGAACCTGACCTTGGTCTCAGCCCTTAAGGGTTATTTTCTAAAGGCATGTTTTTGCCTTTCCTGAGTCTGTCCTCTTTCCTTAGTTCTAGTCCTTTTGACTCTAGTTCATGACTCCTTTTAGTGTGAGTGAAGGATTGAACCAAGATACCTGGGTACTGGGGCAAGCTATACCTGAGCAGCTTAGAGGGGCTACAGGGTAGAGGGGAGAGGGAGGAATTTAGGAACAATTAACCCAAGAACTTAGTTTCCTTGACATTAGTCCTATTCCTGCTGTATATAATTTTGTTAATAGGCCTCTAAAGTTAGGTGAGTTTTAACCCCCCACCCCATACAAGTAGGGTTGGAGAACTGTAGTGGGAAGGATAAACCTTCTAGGACCTGTGCTAAGTCACCAAGAAACCAAAGTCAAAGGCCTTGGTCAATGAAGTTGAGTCTGACTCCCAAGTCCAATGTTTACCTAATCCCAAGTCACAAGGGTTTACTGTTGAGACGAAGTCATGCCAGTTATGCATGAAGAGGAGATGTCAAAGGCAAAACCCAGGACTGGGAAAGGGAGAAAGGCCAATGAAAATCTTACTCTAGGGCAGCCCCGGTGGCTCAGCAGTTTAGTACTGCCTTCAGCCCAGGGCCTGATCCTGGAGACCCGGGATAGAGTCCCACATCGGGCTTCCTGCATGGAGCCTGTGTCTCTGCCTCTCTCTCATTAATAAATAAAATCTTTGGGGATCCCTGGGTGGCGCAGCGGTTTAGCGCCTGCCTTTGGCCCAGGGCGCGATCCTGGAGACCCGGGATCGAATCCCACATCGGGCTTCCGGTGCATGGAGCCTGCTTCTCCCTCTGCCTATGTCTCTGCCTCTCTCTCTTTCTCTCTCTGTGACTATCATAAATAAATAAAAAAATTAAAAAAAAAATAAAATCTTTAAAAAAAAAATTACTCTAAAGGAAACTTCACTAGGCAGAGAAAGGACCCACTGGCCTGAGCCAGGGAAAGGCCTCAGATTGTCCTTTGAGTCCACAGAGGTGTGTGCCTTGCTGAGGGATTTCATTGGCTTAGCCTGTTCTCTTGTTTTTTTTTTTTTTTTTTTTTTTTAATACAGCATACTTAATGAATTGTGTGTCCTTGTGCAGGGGCCACGCTAATATTCCAATTTTAGTACGTGTGCTGCTGAAGCAAGCCCTGGGTGTTTTCTTTATACAGTAGTGAACACTCAAACATCTCACAAAGTAGAGACTGGGCCTAGCAGGGTCTAGATTTTCCTATATAGAGCATTAGAGTGGATATCCCTCCCCTATCCCGGATGAGACTAGCATGTGGAATCTTTCCTCATTTGAATTACCATCACACACAACACACACACACACACACCCATTAGGGAGAAATGTCATTTCCGTCCAGTGTTGGCTTCATTCCTGGTCTTTAAGAAGGAACTAAGCCCTTCACTCATTGATCACTTACTCTTTATAAACCATGGTTTCTGCAGGGCTTGATCTACAAAAAGCACTTTGGGTCACTGAATAAATCTGAGTTGGGTTGTTGATGCTTACTGAAGAGCTGAGAGAAGAGCTCCTGAGATTTTCCACTCCACATGCAACATGTAAAATCAGGACTGTTTATTAAAGGTACTCTCGCATGTGGCTGAGTTACAGACTGTAAAAGTCCAAGGAGGTCTCTAGATGTTTTCAAACTACTTGCATTTCCTGCTAGATTCCCCACCCACCTTGGTCCTATTTCTGGCTACTCCCCAGCATGGAGTCTCTGGTGTCTAATGAAAGCAGAGCTACACCTGAAGGCCTTCCCACACTCCCTACATTCATAGGGCTTCACACCAGTATGAATCCTCTGGTGCTGACTGAGGGAAGAGCTCTGGTTAAATGCCTTCCCACACTCATTGCACTCATAGGGTTTCTCTCCTGTGTGGATTATATGATGGCGAATAAGGGCTGAGCTCTCACTGAAAAATTTCCCACACTCATTACATTTATATGGCTTTTCCCCAGTGTGGGTCTTCTGGTGGATTATGAGATTAGTGCTTTGGCTGAAGGCCTTTCCACACTCGCTGCACTTGTAGGGTTTCTCTCCTGTGTGAGTCCTCTGATGATTTGTGAGGTTTGCACTCTGGCTGAAGGCCTTCCCACATGCACCACACTTATAGGGTTTCTCCCCGGTGTGGATTCTCTGATGCTGAATAAATGCGGCACAGTAACTGAAGGCCTTCCCACACTCGCTGCACTTGTACGGCTTTTCCCCCGTGTGGGTCCTCTGGTGGTTTGTAAGATTTGCGCTGTGACGGAAGGCCTTCCCGCAGTCACTGCACTCATAGGGTTTTTCTCCAGTGTGAATTCTCTGATGCTGAACAAGGGCTGAACAGTCACTGAAGGCTTTCTCACACTCGCTACATTTGTAGGGCTTTTCTCCAGTATGAGTTCGCTGGTGTTTTGTGAGGTTTGCATTCTGGCTGAAGGCTCTTCCACATTCGTTGCATTTGTAAGGTTTCTCTCCAGTGTGAATCCTCTGGTGCTGAATGAGAGATGAGCTCTGGCTGAAAGCCTTCCCACATTCATTGCACTCATAGGGTTTCTCCCCAGTGTGACTCTTCTGATGCTGAGAAAGGGAAGAACAGTAACTGAAGGCTTTGCCACATTCACTACATGTATATGGTTTGGCTCTGTGGGGCTTAATTATAGGGGAATTCTTTTTGAAGCTCTTTGTATGTGTTTCCCATTTCTGGGGTCTCACTTCTGTAGGAACTCTCTGTTGTGGAGAAAGGACTGGTCTCAGGTTGAAGCTCTTCCCCAGGTTGCTGTTCCTGTGATCTGACTCCCCAGGGGGCAGCTCTATATTTGTGTCTTGGGATGAGTCTTCAGAAATGTCAGGTTCAGACGGTGATTCAGACATAATCTTCCAGTCTGAAAAATATTGAGAAAAGCATTTTCCCCCTTTGGTGGAAGAAAAGGTACTACTGAAATACAAAAGGCCGATGGAGTTTGGCCAAGCTCTTGTGCAGAGGTCTGATGCTCCACCCCTTTCACCCAGAACAGCTGCCCCACATTTCAGTTCTAAACTGTAAATACTGACCAAGATGGCTCTTCAGATACATTAGGACGGTTTACTCCCTTTCCTAAGCTGCAAGGGATACAGAAGTTTACCCTAATTGCCCTCAGATGCACTGCTCCCTTCCTTATTTTCTGCCTTTGCTCTGCTTTGGCAAGTACTGGGGATTTTCCACTTGCCTTCTTAGTCTCAAAATTCTTGGTGTGGTTTTGAGCAATCAGCTAGGCAGGTTTAAATAATTCACTTTATAAAGCTCATGATCAATGCAGCCAGATCAATGCCAGCCAGATGAATTTTTTCACCCATCAAATCAGCCCCAAACTGGTTAATTCTAGAGTACTGGTAGGGGTGCAGCATCCTAAGATCGTACATACCTGTACAACCTTTCTGGATAGCAATCTGGCTGCGTGTGTTAAAGAGTCTAAAATGCCAACATGAGAACTGCACCTGTAAGAATTTATCTTAAGGAATTAATGAGAAATGTTGACAAAAGTACTCACAGCATCATTTGCCAAAGAAAAGCAAACACCTAAATGTTTAGTAAAGGAACGACCACACTATGGCCAATATTATTTAGCAATCAGAGGTCATGTTTCTAATGGGTACACTATAGTTCCTTCTGCAGAAAGGCATTTATTGAGAAAACGCTGCGAAGATACATGGTGTGAATGCAAGCTATGTTGTCTGGATTGTGGCATCGGGCATTTTTATTTCCTTCAATGCTTATCTGTATTTTCTAATGTTCTCCACTGTCAGTATTATAATAAAAGTTACAAAAACCTTTCAAAGAATATGCAGTGATAAAAAGAAACATAACTAAAAAAAGAAACATAACTGCTAAATGAAAAAAGGAGCATGTAAACTTATACTTCTACTTTAGAAAAATGTATCACAAGTTCTGGTCTGAGCCTTCTCATTATGGGGCCTCTGGCTGACTCAGTCACTTGAGCTTGTGACCCTTGATCTCAGGGTCATGAGTTTGAGCCTCACGTGGGGGGGTAAAGATTTCGTAAAAAAAAAAAAAAAATCTTTAGAAAACAAAGAAAAATGTATCACTGCATTTTATTGTATGAAGAAGATGGAAGGGACCTCTATGTGGTGGGATGATAGGGGACCTTGATTTTTATCCTGTTCCAAATCTCAAATTAACATCTTTTCACTAGAAAAAAGTTACTTTACATAGAATAAATAACATTGCTTTTATGATCAGAAAATTGGTATTTTTTAAAAGAATAATTCTTAACCCTTTTTGGGATCACCCTCATTTTAAGAGAAAACTTTAAAATGTGACTAATGTATATTTAGAAACTGAAACAAAGTCCATGGAGCTTTGTCTTGGACACCGGGGCTTGTACGTAGGGGGTGAAGTTTCAGGGATGGTTACAGAGCTCTTCCCTGCTTTTCTCAAGGGTCAATTTTCCTGAAGACTCTTTTGGCTTCTATCTTTTCTCTCAGAGGAGAGAATAACAAGGTTAGTTCTGGGTGACCTTTATTTGAATTTCTATATGGAGTCTTGACCCAGATAGCTTGGGTTTATTATTTTTTAAAGATTTTATTTACTCATGAGAGATACAGAGAGGCAGAGACATAGGCAGAGGGAGAAGAAGGCTCCTCGCAAGGAGCCTAATGCAGAATTCGATCCAAGGACCAGGATCACACCCTGAGCCGAAGGCAGACACTCAACGGCTGAGTCACCCAGGCGTCCCAGATAGTTTGGGTTTAAATCTTGGCTCCACCTCTTACTAGCTATGTGATTGTGGGCAAATTTTTAGTCTCTTAGATTTATTACCTGCAAATGTAGTTTTCACAGAATTGCTGCGAGGATTACAGGAGTTAAAACACGTAAGGGACCGAAATGGTAGAGGGACAGTTAAATGTTAGATGAGTGCTTGTTATTATCTCAGGCTCTTTCCTTGTGAACCTTCTTAAATGGTTTCCCATTCAGCAGATTTCCCTCCAGAGCACTTGTGTATTAATGCTCAATCTACCATAAGCACAGGAGTCCCCATTTTGGGTTCAGGGTATCTCCATGTAGTTCAGTATTTTTTTTTTTTTTTTTAAGATTTTATTTATGCATGAGAGACAAGACAGAGGGATAAGCAGGCTCCATGCAGGGAGCCCGATGCAGGACTTGATCCTGGGACCCCAGGATTATGCCCTGGCTGAAGGCAGGTGCTAAACCGCTGAGCCACCCAGGGATCCCCTGTAGTACAGTATTTGATCATGTGTGGCTTTCACAGCTTCTACAACTTGACCATCTATTGGAGAAAAGATGGAAAGCAGTGGAGGGAGAAAGGAGCAATTCAGGAAACTGGTGCTCATGAATTGTCCCTCAGTCCACCTTTCCTCTCCACCTGGCTCCTGTAGGAGACTAAGGAGTTCAAATGTGCCCCAAACAGAACTGAATCTCCCTTTCAAGCCAGTGTCTGCTCAGCATTCTGCTCAGGCTACGGTCATCCTTATGCCCCTACCCCCTCACATCCAATTCACTAGCACATCCTATTAGTTTTAATACCTCACATGTCCTGAATCCTTCCTACCTGCTACCCCGTCTCCCTGGAATCTCTGCAGCAGACTCCTAACTGATCTCCAGGCTCTTACTCTTGAACCTTGGAAGTCTTATTCTTCACATGCAATTTTAAAACATCAAGTATTTTAAACATCAAGTATTGTCCCCTCCCTGCTCAGAGCCCTGAGGGGGCTATGTGAAGAAAATCTGAACACCTTACATAGCCTCTAAAGTCCTGTATGCTGTGTTCCCTGCCACTCACTCTCCCTCTGCTTACTGAGTCCTAGGGGTTTCAAGTCAGGCTCATCCACAACTCAGAGCTTCAGCACATGCTGTGTCCCAGATCGTTTCTCTCCCAGACGCTTACACGGCTGGCTCATTCTCGTCTTTCAGACCTCAGCTCCAATGTCACCTTCTCCAAGGGGGCTTTCCTAGTCATCTGACTTACAAGAGCCCCCCCACCTCCATCTGTATTCCCGTTCTCACCTTTGTACCCCGTCACTATTCTCTTACCCTGCTTTGTTTCCTTCACCATCTCACATTGTATCAGTAATTTTATTTATTCATTTATGTTCCTGACATCGCAGGATGTAAGCAGAGACTATGTCTTGTTCTCTGTTGTACCTTCAGTAACTAAAGCAATTCCAGGCATTTACCAAATGCTTAATGCTTATTTGTTGACTGAACGAGTAACAAATTCAATGAGAAAAAGGCAAATTGGGGAGCCTGGGTGGCTCAGTGGTCTAGCGCGGCCTTTAGCCCAGGGCCTGATCCTGGGGACCGGGGATTGAGTCCCACGTCAGGCTCCCTGCATGGAGTCTGCCTGTGTCTCTGCCTCTCTCTCTGTCATGAATAAATAAAATCTTAAAAAAAAAAAAAAAAAGAAGAAAGGCAAATTGAGCAGCTGTGCCTGGGGACATGTCAACACCCACAGCAGAAGCTCTTAGAGCAGGCAGTGAGGTGAAAGGTACTTTAAAGACCCAGGTCTGCCATCGTGGCCGGGATGGGATGGGGTGACGGAGGGCTCTGAAACCTTAGTCCATGGCGGAAGAGCAAGGCCCAGGTTGCTCTGTGAATCTCAAGGCAGAGATGCAACCCCACGGAAGCAGGGTATTAATTACTCCAACAGCCAGATTTAAACTTTCCTTAAACTACTTCACGATCATATAGCTAATACAGAACTCCATCACTGATAACTTTTTTTCATGCATATTAGTTTGTAAAATAAGATTTTGTTATCTACATTTTTTGATAGAGACAAGCGACCACATAATTTAGTGGTTTAGTCTGAGTCTGTGTGGTTCATAAATAGCAAGCCAGGACCTGAAAGCCCATCTTTCACAGGTCCACATCCAAACCTGCCAAATTTATACCAAAATTTATACCAAAAATACCAAAATTCTAATACCTCACAGCGTGGACCCTTGGTGCAAACACCCCTTCTTAAGTTCTGTTTCTAGTAACATGCTGATCTGACCTTTTTAGAGTCTTGAAACTCTGAGGCTGTGATGAAAACTTTTTCCAGAAAAATGCAGCCACTGCGCTAGCCATGTAACAACACATTCCATTTCTGAAGTTCTATACAAGGGTGTACAGCCTGGAATAAAAGGCTGTGCATGATGCGGGCAGCAGGGCCTTGAGAAGGAAGCAGCAGGACCACTGAGGCTCCTACAAAGGCAATATTTCAGCAAGTCTGAGCGATGCCTGGCTAACAACAGGGATGAGGGAACGTGTGACAGGCTGTTTAGAAAGGACAGTAAGATGGGAAGGAGAAAGTTCTGACAACGTGCAGAAAACCTACCAGAGGCTTTGTTTTCACTGCCCTGCAGCAACAATAATCAGAAATGAAGATGTAAAGCACTAGGCTATGTTTTTAAACAAATTTAAAGCTTTATTACCTTAAAGTTATTAAGTTCATTTTCACTTCTGATGCTTTAAGCCTCAAAATTTCAAAAGTGGCTGGAACCCCAGGAAAGTTACTGAGGCACTGCCAGAGGTCACATATCCACAGGGGCCAGAGCATGAGGGTGGGGGTGCAGTGAGCAGCCTTGGATGAGAAGCAACAGATAAACATAGCAACTATGGCTTCCCTTTTGTCTTTCCTGAGGTTATCAATAAGAGCCCTTTAGGAAATTCTAGCAGGGTCTACAATGTAGAGAAGGTGGGGAGGGAATGTGGGGAGAGAGAGGATCCAATTAAGGACCAGAGAGGGGAGTAGCAGTAGGTGTCACAGCTGGAGGTATGGGCAAAAGAGTGCATCTGAGAGCCTCAGTGAGGTGAACCCCAAGCAGAGAACGTGCTGGGCCAGCAAAGAGGCCATTCCCTCAGAGGCCAGCACCACCACCTATGGTCCTAAACATCCCCAGCCCAGGTCCCAAACACCCCCCAACATGCCAGGAGGAGTTATGGAATCATCCAGACCTTGTTTTGAACCCCAACCACACTACTTTCTAGCTGTGAGGCTCTGAACCAGCAAGATAGCCTCTTTCAGCTTTAGTTTCCTCATCTGTAAAATGTGGGGTTGTTAAATAACCAAACGCATAATGTGTTATTTCCAAAGGGCTTTTGCTCTCAAGACTCACTGGTTTTAGTGCCTGTTCACTTACCGGGACAGGTACTCCTTAGGCCTCCTCCTTCCAGCATCCATGGGCCTTCTTCCCTTTGTTCCGACTGGGAGTTCATGCCAGGCTGGGAAACCGGAAGTCCTGGTCAAGGGCAAAACAAGTGCTATAGAAATTTAGATTAAATAGCCACCCAGAACTCAGGGGAGGGGGAAGCAGACCAGTTAGGTCATTTATTTCATTCATTCAGCAAATATTTATTGAATACTGTACTTGGTCCCAGGCACTGGGGATGTAGCAGTACTTAAGACAGATGAGATGCCAGGGAGGGGACAGGCTGGGGACGGGCTGGGGTGTAAAGCCCCAAAAGCAAGTTATTTAGAAAAACAGAACTTATTGAATAAGGAGGAACTGGCCTGAAGGTCACACCACCCCTCCTGGGAAACAAGAAAACACGGAGCTGCAGTCTTGCAGGGAGCAAAATGAAACTGCCTATTTCTCAACTCAGAATGCAGAGGCCTTTTACTATAGGGAACTGGGAAGAAACATCATCCCTCCAGTGTGTTGGAGCAACTCGGGACCACGCAACCCTGGGAAGTGCCACAGTTATTCAGACCTGAGTAGATTCTACATTTCAAATGGCTTCCTTACCCAGCAGGACCAGATTCCTGACATTTTCTGGTATCCCTTCCTTGAACCTTGGAGTTCCCCTTGGAGCAGGGATCAAGGGCCTCCAGCCATGGTGGGTCAGAGCTGCAGTCATGGTGCCAAAGGGCATGGTTCCCTGAAACAATAAGCACATTCCTTCTCACCTGCAGGCCAGAGGATACAACAGAGGTCCGCACAGCTCAAGAGAAGCATTTACTGATCACTTCCTATGTGCCTGACACTAAACTGGATACTGACACACACACACAAAACAGATACAGTCTCTTTTTGTGTTTACAACTCTCTCAGACTTTATATATAGAGAACACACATGCAGCTACTTCTATGTAAAAGAAGGAACAGACACCAGTGCTTGGGAACGAAAAGAGCCCATGTAGACAAAATAAAATTAGAATGTCTAAGTTTATGCAACAAGCTATCAGAAGGAAATGTGAAAGCTCAACTTTTCAGAGTGTTTCACAAGTATTCCTGTGAACCTCGATATGACACAGTACAACAACGAAGGCAGCCATGTAGGTGGCCACCTGCAGTAACATGTCAGTGAAATGGGCAGACCAGCTGCCAGGATAACAGAGAAGGAATCTTGCATGGAGGATGGACGAAGACCACAGAGAGAAGGTGATTGCTGAGCTGGCCTGGAAGAAAGGTGGTCAGATGGAGAAATAGGTTATCTGAGGCAGGGGACGCCCCAAGATCACAGGCACAGAGGAGAGAAGGTCCTTGCGTCTGTTTTCTGTGCAAGTAATGGTACCTCCACCCACCTCATGGGCCACGTCAGAGACCTGAAGGTCACCCTCCCCTCTCCTGCAGCTCCTCACAAACCACTGCTGCCTTCATTTTCCTCCACAGTATCATGAAAGTTCACACATGTCTCTCCACGGCCCTGTCACTGCCTTCTTTGAAGCCAGCATCATTTTCCAAATTACAACCTCTAATTTTACCTGTTCTTCCGATCCAGCCTTTATACTGAGAAATGCAGTACAACAGGACAAAGAGGGTCATCTTTGAAAACTATGAAATATTTAAAACATTTGGGTCATTTTATGACAGGCAAGAGAGTAAAAGCCACCATAAAAGATGTAAGTGTCATGAACTACATAAGAAATGGTATGTAATTCACAAAGAAAAACCTGTAGGAAGTACGAGAAGAAACATAAAATACTACAGCTATGAGATCTTAAAATAACTCAGGGTTAATACATAATAAAAAACAAAACATAGGTATGAAGAACTGAGCAATTTAATTAATAAGATTGACTAATAGAGCCATCAAACCCCGCGTTCTGCCTTTATGCTATAACTGGCTGCTCTGGGTTGGCAAAAGTCACACTGTCCCCATGGAGCACAGGCAGGCTGAATGAGCAGACAGAAAAACCAAAGTGACAATTTTGGAGTATCTAAGAAAATAAGATCTGAACACTTTCAATATAAACAAGAATGGAAGGAAATAAATTAGAAATTCAACTCAAGAGGTTATAAAAGATTGAATTTTAAAATAAATCTGACAAACGTAAAAGCAAATAATTAAGAAAGAAAAATCTGTGACTAAGAGAACTGATGAGAAAAATCCAAGCACAAACTTTCTGAAAAGGAAAAGAAATAGACCAATATCTAGTCTAATCTGGAAAAGGGGAGAAGACAGTTCCTATCCTGGTGGGACTATGCAATGGAATACACTAGAAATGATTCTGTAGAATACTCTTAATAGAAATGGGAGAAATATTCATCACATTCTGTGAAGTGGAAATAAAAGAAGGTTAAAAGGAGGACAAAACCATTTTGGAAAAGTAGAGAAGGAAAAATACGGGGATGCCTGGCTGGCTCAGCTGGTGAGGTATGTGACTCCTGATCTCGGCGTTCTTTTTATTTTTTTTTTATTTTTTTTTAAAACATTTTATTTATTTATTCATGAGGGACACAGAGAGAAGGAGAGGCAGAGAGACACAGGCAGAGGGAGAAGCAGGCTCCACGCAGGGAGCCCGATGTGGGACTCGATCCCAGGTCTCCAGGATCAGGCCCTGGGCTGAAGGCGGCGCTAAATCGCTGAGCCACCCGAGCTGCCCTGATCTCGGCGTTCTGATTTCAAGCCCCATGTTGGGTGTGGAGATTACCTAAAAATAAAATCTTTTTTTTTTTTTTTTTTTTTTTAAGATTTATTTATTCATGAGAGAGACAGAGAGAGACAGAGAGAGGCAGAGACACAGGCAGAGGGAAAAGCAGGCTCCATGCAGGGAGCCCGACACGGTACTCCATCCCAGGTCTCCAGGATCACGCTCGGGCTGAAGGTGGCGCTAAACCGCTGAGGGCACCCAGGCTGCCCTAAAAATAAAATCTTTAAAAAAATAATCCCCCACTGAAAAAGAAAAGAAGAATATGACTGAAAAGATGCAAATGAAAATGTTTAAGTGTATCATTTCTCTATGGGAAGTAAGGATGAGTTTTTGGGTGTGTTTTCTATGGTTTTTGGGTTTTCTACAATAAACATGAATTTCTTTTGTAATTAAAAAACAAAAAAACTCCTTAATATTAAAAAAAGGCGGGGGGCTGCCTCTCAGAGGAAATTTAGAACTTACCTGGGCTCTAACTGTGAGACTAGCTGCCATTCCTTCATCTTCTATGGTTTCCTCTTGGGCAAGGGCAGGGTCTGGAGAAGGTGGCTCTGGAGAAAGGGGGAGAAATCAATGAAGCTCACAAGTTACAGCTCGTCAAGCTAGAGAGTCTTTTTTTTTTTTTTAATTTATTTTTTATTGGTGTTCAATTTACTAACATACAGAATAACCCCCAGTGCCCGTCACCCATTCACTCCCACCCCCCGCCCTCCTCCCCTTCTACCACCCCTAGTTCGTTTCCCAGAGTTAAGCTAGAGAGTCTTATATTCTCATTTTGAAGAAGGGGGTTCCAAGGACATTGCCAGTTACAGGGCACTGGGGCTGAATCTGCAGACCTGCCAGAGGCTACACATTTCCCCATTCCCCTTCTTACTTCAGAAATCCCATCAATTCACTCAGACACAGGAGTCATTAGACTAACAGACTCTCAAGTAGCAGAGCTCCCCCATTTACCAGCAGTGTGCAAATCCTATAACCTTTCCAAGTCTCATTTTTCTCATCTGTAAATGGGAATGATAATCCCTCGAAAAGTTGCTGGGAAGTAAAATGAAAAATGCAGACAAAGCAGTTGGTACAATGCCTGAAGTGTAAGTACGTAGTTTACAACTATTACCTACTGCTGCTGAGTTCATTTGGAGATTTAGGACATTTGCCGAATCAAGAGAGGTAATGACCAAGTGGGATTCATTGCAGGGATGCAAGATTAGTTCAACATAGAACAATTAATCTGTATTATATACCAAGGTAATAAAAAGGAAAAGACTCCACACAGAGCATTTCAGTGAACACTAAAAAGGCCATTTTGCAAAATCTGTCACCCTTTCCTGGTAATACCCATTCAATAAACTAGGAAGAGAAGAGACCGTCCTCAACCTGGCAAAAGGCAACTACAGAAAACCCAGATTTACATCATACTTAACAGTGAAGAACTGATCCTTTCCCCTAAGATCAGGAACAAGACAAGGATATCTGCTCTCACCACTTCTATTCAGTATTATACTGGAGGTTCTAGGGATCCCTGGGTGGCGCAGCGGTTTGGCGCCTGCCTTTGGCCCAGGGCGCGATCCTGGAGACCCGGGATCGAATCCCACATCAGGCTCCCGGTGCATGGAGCCTGCTTCTCGCTCTGCCTATGTCTCTGCCTCTCTCTCTCTGTCTCTCTGTGACTATCATAAATAAACAAAAATTAAAAAAAAAAAATTTTATACTGGAGGTTCTAGTGAGGAAAATTAGGAAGGGGGGAAAAAAGGCATCTGGATTGGAAAGGAAGAAGTACAATTATCAGTATTTGTAGATATGATTTTGTATATATAAAATCTTAAGGAGGGCACCTGGCTAGCTCAGGCGGTAGAGCATGTGACTCTTGATCTCAGAGTTGTTCAAGTCTCACTATGGGTATGGAGCCTACTTAAAAAATAAAAACAAAAACAAAAACAAACAAACAAGAACACCAGACTTGCTAAAAAAGAAAAAGTAAATAAAAAGAAGAGGAAGAGGAGGAGGAGAAAATCTTAAGGAATCCACCAAAAAAATCCTATGACAGCTAAATAAGTTCAGCAAAGTTGCAAGATACAAGGTGAATATATAATGAAAAGACAACCCAATTAAGTTTGGGCAAAGGATTTGAATAGACATTTCTCCAACTGTACTTACACTAGCAATGAGCAATTCAAGAGTGAAATAAAAAAAAAAAACACCTCAATTCCATTTGCAAGAGCATTAAAAGAACAAAATACTTAATAAATTTAACAAAGGAAATGTAAAACATGTACACTGAAAGCTACCAAACACTATTGAAATTACAGAAGATCTACATAAATGGAAAGACATCCTATGGATTCATGGATTGGAAGACAGTAATGTTGCTATGGCAATACTCATCAAATTAATCTACAGAGTCAATGTAATCCCTATCAAAATAACAGCAGACTTTTAAGTAGGAATTGATTAAGCTGATCCTAAAATTCATCTAGAAATGCAAGCGACTAAGAAGAGCCAAACAATTTGGAAAAAGGACAAGTTGGAGAACTCACATTCACACTATCAAAACCTTGTACCAAGCAACAGTAATTAAAATAGTAATTAAAATAGTTTGGTTAAATTAAACACCTGGGTGGCTCAGTGGTTATGTGTCTGCCTTCGGCTCAGGCAGTGATCCTGGAGTCCCGGGATTGAGTCCCACATCCCACGCTTCTCCCTCTGCCTACGTCTCTGCCTCTCTCTCTGTGTGTCTCTCATGGATAAATAAAATCTAAAAAAAATAATAATAATAAAAAAATAAAATAGTTTGGTACTGGTATAAGGATTGAAATACAGATCAGTGGAAAAGAATGGAGAGTCCAGAAATAGATCCATATATTTTTGAACAATGATTTTCAACATGAGTCCCACCCAAGAAATTAAATGGGGGAAAGAATTTTAAAAAAGAAGGTGCTAGGACAAGTGGACTCTTATCTCACACCACATGTAAAAATTAACTCAAAATAGATGCAAGACTTATTTTTTTAAAAAGATTTTATTTATTTATTCATGAGAGACACAGAGAAAGAGGCAGAGACATAGGTAGAGAGATCCCCG
Organism: Canis lupus familiaris; assembly: GCF_011100685.1. Classification (NCBI taxonomy): domain Eukaryota; kingdom Metazoa; phylum Chordata; class Mammalia; order Carnivora; family Canidae; genus Canis; species Canis lupus. Next base: position 56,000,132 of record NC_049230.1, read on the forward strand.
GGCCAGGATCACGCCCTGAGCCAAAGGCAGATGCTCAACCACTGAGCCACCCAGGCGTCCCTAGATCAAAGACTTAATTATAAAAGCTAAAACACCTAGAAGAAAACTTAGGGGGCAGCCCTGGTGGCGCAGCGGTTTAGCGCCGCCTGCAGCCCAGGGCGTGATCCTGGAGACCCTGGATGGAGTCCCACGTCAGGCTCTCTGTATGATGCTTGCTTCTCCCTCTGCCTGTGTCTCTGCCTCTCTCTCTCTCTCTCTCTCTGTCTCTATGAATAAATAAATAAAATCTTTAAAAAAAAAAAGAAAACTTAGGTATTAATTTTTATTACCCCTGATTAGGCAATGGGTTTCATAGCTATGACACCAAAAGCACAAATAACAAAAAATAAACCGAATTTCACCAAAATTAAAAACTTTGTGCTTCAAAGGATACTATCAAGAAAGTCAAAAGATAACCACAGAATGGGGGAAGATGTCTGCAAATCATCTATCTTTTAAAGGTCTAGGATCGAGAATATTTAAAGAATTTTTACAACTCAGAAACAAAAGACAAATCACCCAATTAAAAAGCGGCAAAGGATGTGAATAGATTTCTTCAAGAAAGATGTACAAAGAGCTAGTAAGTACACGAAAAGATGTTCATATCACTAGTCATTTGAAAAGTGCATATCAGGGATCCCTGGGTGGCGCAGCGGTTTGGCGCCTGCCTTTGGCCCAGGACGCGATCCTGGAGACCCGGGATCGAATCCCACGTCGGGCTCCTGGTGCATGGAGCCTGCTTCTCCCTCTGCCTGTGTCTCTGCCTCTCTTTCTCTCTGTGTCTCTCATAAATAAATAAATAAAATCTTTAAAAAAAAAAAAAAAAAAAGAAAAGTGCATATCAAATAAATATAAGATACTTCACATTCACTAAAATGGCTAAAATAAAGATGGAAAACAAGTCTTGGTGAGGATGTGGAGAAATTAGAACCCTTGTATATATATATATATATATATATATATATATATATATAAAAGAACCCTTGTACATTGCTACTAGGACTGTGAAATGCCTCAGTCACTAGGGAAAACAATGTGGCAGGTTTTCAGAAAGTTAAACAGAAGTACCATATGACCTTGCAGTTCCTCTCCTAGTTACACAAACAAGAGAAATGAAAACACATCCACACAAAAATATGTGCACACATATTCACAGCAGCATTATTCACAATAGCCAATACTGGAAGCCACCCAAATCCTCACAACTGAGGAACAATATGTGGTATATCCATACAATGAAATATTATTCAGCCATAAAAAGGAATGAAGTACATTCATCCATGTTACAACATAGATACCTTGGAACATTATTTTAAATGAAAGAAGCCAGACACATATATTCTATGATTCTATTTTTATGAAATGTCCAGAATAGGCAAATCCTTGAACATTAAGTAGAAATCCAGAGAGACTAGGGGTTAGAGGGAATGAGGAGTGATGGTTAATGGGTATGGGCTTTTTTTTTTTTTCTTTTTTTTAAGAGAGTGTGCAGGGCAGCCCCGATGGCACAGCGGTTTAGCGCTGCCTGCAGCCCGGGGTGTGAAACTGGAGACCCGGGATCGAGTCCCATGTCAGGCTCCCTGCATGGAGCCTGCTTCTCCCTCTGTCTGTGTTTCTCATGAATAAATAAAATCTTTAAAAAAAAAAAAAAAAAAAGAGTGTGCAAACACGCAGATGGGGGCGGGGAGGAGAGGCAGAGGAAGAGAATCTTAAGCAGCTCCACGCTCAGCACAGAGCCCCATTCTGGGTTTGATCTGATGAAATGGGTATGGGCTTCTTTTAAGAGTAATGAAAATGTTGTGAAATTAAGTACTGGTGATGGTTGCACAACTTTGAGATTATACTAAAAGCCACTTTATTGTAGACTTTAGAAGTGAGTATTATGGCATGTGAGTTTTCTCTTAATAATAATAAAAAAAATAGTAGAGGTAGTATAGCCCTCAAAAAGGAAGTACATAGGTCTGGCATACTGGTGTTAGTTTAGACCTTATGTTACTGAGTTGTACCTGACGCCATTGTACCTTCTTGTCCTCTTTGGCAGTTACCAAAGGAGTACTAGGAGGATGAGAACCATCCTGCTTGTTCCCAGGTCTCTGGGGGAAGACAACACCAAATTCTGGATGTGAAATTGCACTTGAAGAGTTACAAACCAATACAGGGACCTCTTGATCTAGAGGAGGATGGCACAGGCCTCAGTGGTTAAGATTCTATATACATTTGCTCTATCGATCGTTCAAGATGCTTTCAAACACATATTATTTTATTTGATATTTATAGTTCTTAGAGGTAAGCAAGGTAGGAAACGTTATTTTTACCCTTTCCTCCACGAAGAAACACGAGTTAAAAACCTAACTGGTACGTCATCACTTAGGATCCTGGCCTTCTGATTCCAAATCCCCAGTTATCCTCTCGGACTTTACAGTCCAACTAGGTTGAACTGACCCTCAGTTCCATGTGGAGCCAATGGGCTCCTGTTCTGAGACTCCCCGGCTGCTTTGAAGATCGGAAACAACGGGAGACCCTGGGTCGTCCCATTTTTCCTTTGCGGGGTCCCTTTCCCTCGACTCATAAATACCATCAGTCCATCAAGCAGATTGGGGTAAGCAGGATACTCCGAGATTATTCAGGCCTGAGCGCCTCCAACGTTCCTGCTCCTAAAATGCTTTACTCAGAAAAAGGCTCTCCTCAACCTCTTGAGGAGAGGATAACCGCAGAGTTCTGGTCCCGGCCACGGAGCTGCATTAGTGGGCAAGCTGGAAGGAGAAGCCGGCTCCCCTGCAAACCTCTCCTTTCACTGCTCCTCACCTCCTTCCTCCAGCATTTGGGTCCCACCTCGCACCACCGCCTCCCAGTTCTCTGAGCCCCAGCCGCGCTCTGCTGGCCTGCTCTGCTGCTCCCAGGCTGGACTCTTCCTCTCTCCAGCCTCTCCCGTCGGAGGCCGAGGCTGAGCCTGCGAGGCTGAGCCCTGGGGAGCTCGGGTCGAGCCCGTCCAGCCAGGTCTCTCCGTCTCCCCAGCGGCAGTCAGGCCGCGCGGCTCGGGAGTTCGTGGCGCAACCACCGACTGGGTCTCAAGCAGAAGGCCGTGCGGAAAAACCCGCCGCCGGCCACCCCGCAACGCTACAGGTTACCATCACGAGCTCAGAAACTGCGGTCGGAGGTACCGCCAGACGCCAGGCCCAGCTCCCGCGCCCGAGGACGCTCCAACAGCGCCACTTCCGGTCCTGCGTGTGGACCTCCTCGCCCGCCGGACTCCATTTCCCAGAAGTCTCCCAGGTTAGCTCCCGGTCAAAATCTTTTTCTCTCTGCGCTAGGTTTGCGACCCGCGCAGCCCTGCGGACCGCACTTCCCAGAGGGGCTCCGCCTCTTCCGCTTCCGGAATCTGTTTCCTACCACGCTTGTGCACATGCGTCTCAGGTCCCCCGGAACCCCCTGGCTGGGGCCTCTGAAGCGGGGAGGCAGCTTGGCCGCGAAGGGTCCTGGGAGCGGTGGTTCTGGCGCAGGCGCAGACCTACGCTGGCGCTGGCGCTGGCGCTGGCGCTGGCGGCTTCTTTTCAGCCGGTCTCCGCCGTGGTTCAGCGTTCACCGTAGCGGGGGTCGCGGGGGTCGTCTCGTAACGCGATCCTCGGCATCCTCCGGAGCCGTGTGGAAAGTTTGGGAAGAGTGAGGGCCGGGAGGGAGGGGCCCTTCATGTGAACAGTGCAGCCCCGGGCTGGTGCCCTGGAAACTCGCAGGAGCAAAAAATCTCTCCGCGGGAGAGAACGTGCGCGGTCGTTTCAGGGATCGGAAGCCCCGAAGGGCGTCGCGGGGTCCCATCAGCACTATCGTGGGAGGAGACTCCTGGATACTCTGTCCCTTGGAGGCTGCCGTGCTGTGCCGGAGGATATTTCGGTTGGCTTCCTCGGAGGGCTGAGGACGCTTTCCCCTCTTGCCTTGTTGAAAATTATTCGCTATTTGGGCAACTTTCTGATCACTAATTCAGTTCCGAAGCATTTTGACGTTAGGAAGATGGAAATGTGTTACCCAGGAAGCAAAAAAGAGTTTGGAGTTCCTGAGGCCGTGCATTTGGTACTGCCTGCCCCTTTCAGCCCCAGCTGGTTGCGTTTTTGCTGGAAGAACTATCTGAAGTTTGTGGGTCTTCTCTGAGTCTTACCGGGATTTATTCCATCAGACGAGCCACACCCACTGATCTCCTCTACCTTGGGCTGCTGCATATTTGGGCTCAAAGATTTGAAGGCCCTAAGTCTGAGATGGATTTCCTTGGGTTCAAATCAAGGAGTGGGCAGGGCTGTGTTTCTTCTGGACACTCGGGGAGAATCGCTTTCCTTGCCTTTTCGTGCTCCAGGAGGCTGCCTGCCTTCCATGGCTCCTAGTCCCCCTACGGTTGGTGCTGTTCTGCCCATGGCCACAAGGCCCGGCAGGTGCTAGCCCCAGAATGTCCAGTGGGCAGTAGCGGGTTTTCCTCAGTCTCGGGATCCCAACCAGGGCCGCTGGGAGGTAGCGGAGTGCTTCACTCCTCAACTGGTGCAGTTCCGCTTATGGTCACTGGGTGTCGTTAGGGCATTCCTTGTCTCAAGAATGCAGACGTCAGGATTTTCCCTGGGGCAGGGATGGGAGGTGGGGTGGGTGTGGAGGGTGGTGCTGATTTCTACTTTGGGAGGGGTAAAGCACTGCTTCTGCTGCTGCACCTGTCCGTTGGGGAATGTTCCATCTGCTGTCCAGGTCCTGTACCTGATGCTGCTGGGCTGGGCTTCAGGGGTGGATTCAAGCCTGTCAACGGGCTGGCTCTGGTCCCCGAAGCATCTTGTGCTCTGATGAGACCCCAAGGAAGTCTTAAGGAAACCTCTGAAAAATGTGTGCCCACAGTCATTGGTACGTCTAAGTGGATGCTGGTAGCAGTCAAGAGATGGTATGAGTAGGAGTTGCTGAGGAATCAGGATAGGAAATAGAATACGAACAGAAAAATGTGTAAAGATTTCACATGTCCCTTTGGGGCACCCCTTGAGCATCACACCTTGCACACAACTCCCAGTCTTCACCACAGCCTCACCATCCCCAGCAGCTGACATCGATTGAACACTTACTCTGTACCAACCTTAGTTCTAGGTGCTTTACAAACTTCTTTCATCCTCACAGCAATCCCATAAGGGAGGGAGCATCATTATACCCATTTTATAGATGAATAAAGTGAAGCTCAGAGAGGTTAAATGACTTGTCTAGGTCACACAGGCAGTGAGTAGTATAACCAGAATTTGAACTCAGCCCATTGCCTCGTAACCACCATGCTGCACTGGCTCTGGACCTTGGGTTATGGAGGGAAGAGGCCAAGGTGGAGTTGAAGCCACACTAATATTTTCCTTGCCCACAAGTTTAACCATGTCCACTTCCGTCACCATCACCTCCATCTCTTCCACTTTACCTCTGTCTCTATCCATCTCACCTCCATCTCTGTCTACCCCACCTCCATCTCTTCCACATCACCTCCATCTCTATTTTCTGTCTCTATCACCGTCATCTTTTCCATCTCTACCATCTCTCTCATCTCATGCTCTCATTTCTCTATCACCTCTATCTCTCATCTGTTCCATCTCTTTCATCTTGCTAACTCTAGATGTAGTAGCAGAATTATAAGAAAATCATAAGCAGTCTGAATATGGAACAATGTGAGGTTGATTTAAGTTCTGATTTATTTTAGTTCTGACATTACTCTGAAATACTCTTAATTTGTTGAATTTAACAAATATTTAAGCACCTGCTCTTTGCCACACGCTATGACTTTATGGCAAACAAATCGTTAGAAGAATGAAGAGAGCTTCCATTTCAAGCTGGTGGACTCAACTCCCCTTTCTCTTCCTCTAGTTACCACTGATATGACAGGGAAGATGCATAAAGGGAACAAAACTATAACAGAACTGAGAACAGGAGTCGAGGTAGGGCACACATACCAGCCACTGTAGTAACCCCCGCCCCCACCCTAGTTCTTCATTCCTAAGTATGGGCAACCAAAGTTCCCCAGATTCTTGAGCTAAACCAGCAGCATAAAAGAGGAAGACTAAGACAACCGGATTAATTGAAATCAAAAAAGCAGAGACTAGAAGACAACTTTCAAAAAATTAAAATGAACAAATGGTTTTATTCATGATAGTGAATACCAAGTGCTGTTGAGGATGTGGGGCAACTGGAACTCCTGTATGCAGATGATGGGGATGCAAAATGGTACAACCATTTCGGAAGACCATGTGGCAGATTCTTAACAGTAGTTAAATATAAACTTACCATAGGACCCAGTAGTTCCACTTCACACAAAGATTTGTATGCGAGTGTTTACAGTGGCTTTAGTGATGATAGCCCCAAATTGGAACTAACCCAAATGTCCAGTGGAACGCTACTCAACAATTGAAAGAAATGAACCACTGATGCACACAGCATGGATACATCCTAAAAGCACTCAGGTAAGTTGTAGAAGCCAGATACAAAATACTACAAACTATATGATTCCATTTTATAAAAGTTTAGAAAATGCAAAGCTATAGAGACAAGACTGACTGCAAATGGACACGAAGGAACATTTAGAGGTGATGAAAATGTCCTATGTCTTGTGTGGTGGTGGGTACACAGCTGTGTATACATTCGACCTAAGTCATCAAATTTTTATGCCTACAGTTGTTGACTTTTATGCTATGTAAATAGTGCCTTAATAAAGCTCATTTTAAAAAGTGAATATATATCTTCAGGGAAACCCCAAAAGGCATTTCCATCATAAAGAAAAGTATAGGGTGCTATAAAAAAGGACTATATAAGATGTAATTGAGGGACTCCTGAGTGCCTCAGTGGTTGAGCCCGTGGGAAGCCTGCTTCTCCTGCCTGCCTATGTCTCTGCCTCTCTTTGTGTCTTTCATGAATAAATAAAATCTTAAAAAAAAAAAAGATATAATTGAAAATCATTGTCAAAGCACCAATCAAAAGAGGGCTGGAGTTGTTAAGATCTCAAAGTAGACCTCAGAACAAGAGATATTATGAGGGACAAAGAAGGTCATTTCATAATGCCAAATGATGAAAACAATCAGAATATAACAATCCCAAATGTGCACGCACCTAGTGATGAGCTCCAAGGTGCCTGAAGCAAAGTCCAACAGAAGTGGAAGGAGAAACAAATCCACATTCATGGGTGGAGATTTCCACTCTTGTCTCTCAATAATTGATAGAACAAGTGGACAGAAAGTAAGGATGTAGAAGACCTGAACCACTCTATTAGACAACTGACCTAATTGACATTGGTGGAGTACCTCGCCCAACAACAGAATGCGGTTCCCAGCCTAATCGGCGGGCCTCTATGTAGGCACTAAGAAAGAGACTGTAGATGCTGGGCTATTGCCATGGAAGACGTCCCTGCACACGCATGTGACCTCACTTCTGGAAGGCCCTAAGGAATTCGGACTTTGCTAAGGCTGAAAGTTGTCCTGTTAGCACATTTTATTGAAATCAGAGCAGCTGTTGCAGAATCTTCCAGAAACTCTCCCCTCTGCTCGGTCCTGGACCCCCTTTGCAGTTGCACTCCCCTACTCCCCAGTCTCATTACAAGGCTTAATAGAAAATGCCAAGGTGGGTGCAGGTGAGGGCTATACAACCCTGGAAAAGAAAGCAGATCACAGAGTGGGAAGCATGGCATCCTACTTATGTGTGGTGCTGCTAGAAAGGATGTGTCCAGAGGGAGATCTTTCAGGATAGAACCAAATTCTTCTTCTTCTTCTTTTTTTTTTTATTAAAGGTTTTATTTATTTATTCATGAGAGACACAGAGAAGCAGAGACACAGGCAGAGGGAGAAGCAGGCTCCATGCAGGGAGTCTGAAGTGAGACTTGATCCCGAGTGGGATCACGCCCTGAGCCAAAGGCAGATGCCTAATTGCTAAGCCACTCAGGCGTCCCATAGAACCAAATTCTTAAAAGAAGTTAACTCTGGAAAGGTATGGCTATGAATAGTTATTGTATCATTTATCCAAATAAATGAGTTAATATTTGTAAAGTGCTTAGTGCAATGCTTAGCAGCAGACGGTTAACTATTTTAAATAGCTAATTATAATATAAAAAATAAAAGCATAATTTTATACTAAATAAATCTGTTTTTTCAGTTTTCCTACAGTAAACATATGTTCCTTGTATAGTGGGTAATAAAGGTAATTTGCAAAAGATTTCTGACTCCACTAAAGTCAATAGAAAAAGAAACTTTTGTTGCTGTTATTAATGAGATTTGATGACTAATGATCCAGGGGACTGAGCTGAAGAAAGGAGCCAGAAATGACCTACATGGGCCAAGAGTAGCCTGGCTGACCATGAGAAAAAGGGAATCAATGGGTGTTGTTGATTGGACCCATGAACAGGGCGCAGTTCGTGGGAGGCCTCCTTAGGTAAGGGATGTTGGGAAAAGCCCTTCTCAAACCGAGGTTTACACAAAGAAGCCATGACCTGATTCTCTGAGTCAAATCTTTATTTGCAAACAAAGTTCCTTCCCGATAATGCAGCCACACGACAGGAAAAACCAGGGGTCATCACCCTAAAGCATCTCTTCCAGAAAATGAGGAGCCAGGAGATCCCCCCCTCCTCTGCTGTTGCTTTTGTGGCAGGATGGAGATGGCCTGTGGATGATGGACCACAAGGCATCAAAGCCCCTCTAAGCTGTTCCCTTCCCCAGTCACAGGGTGGTGGTGGGAATTGGACCCAGGGGCCAGGAACCTCACACTCATTGTTTGCTGGGCTGTAGAGAGCCGGTAGGAAGGAAGGGCCCCGGAGGACAAGGCTCCATGTAGCTGCAGTCCTGGATCCCGGCTCCCTGAGGACAGGCAGGGACTCCCGACTCTGGCCAAGAGCCCTGCTTGGAGTCATAGGCAGCGTTCCCCACGGCAGCCCAAAGCCGGCCCTGCTGCAGAGGCAGCCACTCACAAGAAGAGGTTGTCATCGCCCCTCAAAATGAGCTGTAATTTGCTCCAAAGTCTTTCCTTTGGTTTCAGGGACACAGGACAAAGTGAAAAGGACACTGAAGATGCAGAAGGCAGAGGCAAGCCAGAAGGCACCGTAGGGCCTGAGCACCTCCTGGGAAGACAGGATGTGGCGGAAGGTCAGGAGCCCTCCTGCGATCCCCAGCTGAGGCCCCGGCCTGCCCAGCCCAGGCTCAGGGCAGCAGAGGAAGGTCTGGCCCTGCCCTCCAGAGTCCTGGGCCAAGCGCCACACAAGGTGTGGATGTTGTGTGGATGGGGAAGCTCACTGTCACGAAGTGACTGTCTGAAGGTTAGACACCACTCTCAAGTGACAACTGGGCTCCCCCTGTGGCGCCTGCCTCCAGGGCCCCCAGGCCCACTCTCTACACCCTGCTTTGGCCCTGCGCTCCCTGTTCCCTGCCTCCAGAGGAGTCTCTTCTCAGTACTAGAGGGAACAGGTAAGTCATCAGCACTTGAGGTGGGGCAGTGGGAGCACGCAGCGCACTTAGGACCCACCAGCATGGAGGGAAGAGTGAGTGGTTCCCTTTGGTTAGAACCTGGCCACCCTCCTGGCACACAAGGCTACTGACCCTGAGTCTTCTGCAGTAAGAGTGATTCTAAAGAGCGCTCCCCACTGACTACATGAGGGGAGGCCTGCAGGGCCTGCACTCACCATAACACTGCTGAACTCTTTCGTCACCAGGAAGGCCATGAACCAGTTAGTGAGGACGCACACACCTGTGGCCATGCCCTTGACGTGCAGAGGAAAGATCTCAGACATGAGGAGCCAGGGGATGGGCCCCCAGCCCACAGCGAAGCCTGCAGGAGCAAGACAGGAATCAGAGCCCATAGGGATGGACCCCTGGGCCAAGGCTCCGTGATTTCTAGTTAAGCTCTCAGCTCTGCGCCTTCCTTCAGCGACGTCTCACGCCAGTCCCTCCACTGCTTACGTGTCAGGCTTTTTTCTGTAGGATGGGGTCATGAAGGGGCCTGCTGTGAGGGCTGTGGATTAAGTGAAAGGAGCAGAGAAGAGCTTAGCTCAGTGTCTGGTACATGGTCGAAGCCATAAACGCAGAGGTGGGCAAGACCTGGTAGGCCTGCACTTGCTGGGAGCTACAGGAACCTGGCAGTGACAGGATGGCCCCAAAAACCCCCCACCCAACCTCCCCACAGACCCCCTCTCACCAGCAATGAAGAGGCACATGCTACCCACTGCCAACCAGGCCAGCCCCACGCTGGCACTAGGGGGCTCCATGGAGATAGGCGTCAAGAGGGCCACGTGTGAGGAGTTGCTAGGGCCACCCTGGGTCAGCTTGAAGTAGGCGCCAAAGGCACTGGTGCTGAATACCATGACCACACCTGCAAGCAGAGGGTGGCAGTAGGCAGGGCCCTGGGAGAAGGGAACCGCAGCCTGGGTGTGGGGCCCTCAGAGCTGGAGTCTCCATGCAGTGTGGCTGCAGCAATGTGGCCTGGGTTTCCCCAAGAGGGCAGTAAGCGGTGATGCCTAAGAGCCCCGACTGGTGGCACCCAGCTTGGTCCTGCCAACCCCAGCTTGGACCTTGAACCACAGCAGACTCTAAGAACCTCCTGGTGGCAGCACCTCCCTGGCCCAAGGAGCAGGAAGGGTAACTGTGGCAGCAGCACGGTTCTAACCCCCATGCGGATCATCTCTGGATCCTCACCACGGCCCTCCCCATCACTCCCATTTCATGAGAGAAAACGAGGGTCAGAGAGGGGAAGTCACTTGCCCCAAAAGACCACAAGCTTCCAGGTCACTTCCCCTCCTGGGTCCTCAGTTTCCTCATCCTTAAGTGGGGCCCTGATGGCGCCTGTCTGGAGGCTCATTGCAAGGGTGAAGGTGTGCTACAGTGACGCTGTTAGTGCAGGCCTGCTTTGGAGTGAGTGCTTGCTAAGGGGGCCTATGAATCTTGGCCTTGTTCCCAGGGGTGCTGTGCTAGCCTCTCCCTGCTGCCATGTGGTGACCTCAGCAGAGGCCCTCCAGCCTGTGGCGGGCGGGGGAGCCAGGCCTTTGCCACCTCACTTTCACAAGGCTGAGCCCTCACCCTCGGGCTCACCTGACAAGGTCAGGAGCAGCCTCCGCCCAGCTCTGTCCATGATGAGGGCTGCCATGGCTGTGAACAGCACCTGGATGATGCCCACGATGATGGAGGCGACGCTGCTATCCTGGGGAGATGGGCCGAGGCAGGTCAGGCAAAGAACCCAGGACTAGGCATCCAGATGAGACAGGCTGGGGCAGAGGCCTTTTACCTTGAACTTGGCCTCCTCAAAGATGGTCTCTGCATAGAACATGACAGCATTGATCCCTGACAGCTGCTGGAAGGCCATCAGCAAAATGCCGATGATGAAGGGCTTGTAGACGCCAGGATGTCTCAGCTGGGCCAGCTGGAAGCCCTGCTCAGACAGAGGCCAGTGTTAGTGCTTCTCTTGACCCCTCCTGAGGGACACATTGGCTTTGAGCCACCGTCCTAAAGCCTGGTGGAGGGAATGAGCCTCAGCTTCCTATCAGCTGGGCCTTGCTTTCAAGACAGGTCCCCGCATCACTTTAGCCTCCCTGATGGAAGGTGACAAGAGCCTCAACTCCCCATGCCCTTCCCGGATTTGCTGGGGGAACCATGAAGAGATTACATGGGCACAAAGCCAGGGGTTCCAGAATCCCACCAGTCCTGGGCTGGGGCTGAGCGCCGCTCCTGGTGCTGCTGAATCCTGACCAGCAGCCACGTTCTAGGACTCCCATCTTACAGGTGGAGAAAGGAAGGTTTAGGGAGGTGATGGCCACACAGAAGGTAAGTGGCAGAGACTCAGTCTTCTCCCCTGCCTTATGATACCCCATTGAAAAATCCAATTCCTCAAATCTGTGCTCATGTTTCACTGTGACCCAGCTGGCACTTTGTCTTCCTGGAACAGTAAGGTCAAGGCAAGGGCCCAACCAGGTTGGGGCTCCAGCCGGCCTTTGCTTGCTTACACAGAGGACACCACCACTTGTGCCTCCCCTCCCTGGATATGTATGCTCAGCTTTGGGGATAGGCTATGCGGACTTCCCCTGGCCACAAAGAGGCCATACCTCACTGTTCATGCCCCCCCACCCAGCTCTGGCTCCAGCCCCTCACCTGGTGCTCAGCCCCGACAGGGGGTTCCTCCCAGCTCTGCTCGGAGCCCCACAGGAACTGCATAGCGGCCATGGCTTCCTGGTGCTTGTGCTGGGTAAGCAGGAAGCGTGGGGTCTCGGGCATGTAGCACATAAGCAGCAGCATGAAGGATGCGGGCACACAACCCAGTATAGCCAGCCAGCGCCACTCCAGCACCCAGCCTAGTTTGGCGGGAGGGGGGTGGCGGTGTCAGATGTCAGAGCTGGAGGGGGCCAGCCTGGGTCATATCAGAGGGTACCTGCCCTCCCACCAACCCCAGGGCCTCAGCTTAAATGGTGGGGGCCTCACTACCTCTGTGTGGCTACGCTTGTGTTTGTCACCAATATTGTTATCAACTGCTGTTGAGAAATATTGTAGAAACACTGGTGGGGATGTCATTATGCTACATCTGCTCAGTGAGTATTTATGGGGCAATGAATAGAATGAGGCACTTGCTTTTTATCTAAAAGGTAGGGGCAATAGAATAAATATGTAGACTCTGGAAGGCCACCAAGAAGCAGGCGGGGCTGGCTCCTCTGGAGAGGATGGGGGACAGAATGAGAGAGACTTCTCATGGAACATCAGTGGATCAATCAACTTTCACAGAAACTGACAAATGAACGTGCTGGTTACGATGAACGGGAGCTAATTCCATAGGCATACTGACACCCATGTGTCTGTCCCAAATGTCAATATCTATGTTTGGCAGGGGCTGTGGCACACTGCGGGGTCCCCAAAGCAGCCAGACTGCTGGCAGGACTCTGAATTAGAGTCTGGATGAGGAGTGGGTAAAAATGGAAGATCTCAGACCAGGATGCTGTCCTGAAGAATCAGAGGGCACATACTCCGGGGTCCCGAAACCCCTGTTCCCTATGGGGTCTCAGGACGTCCCTTGATAGTTCTCATTTGGGGGTTGCTGCCAGACTCTCTTCATGTGTCCCTTAATGTAGCCCCACATCAGCCTTGCACTAGGTGGTGTTATCTCCACTTAAAGACAGGGGAAGTGAGGCTCCCTGGGGCAGTGTGACTGGACCAAGTGTCCCTTGAACTCTCTGAACTTCAGAATCCACATCTGTAAAATGGTCACACAGCCATTAATGGGGATCAAAAGAGAGGCCATGAAAAGTACCTGCCAGGTAGGCCAGGAGGATGCCCTGTGACGACCATCAGCTGCACACAGGAGCCCAGCAGCCCCCGCACGGCAGGGTAGGCAATTTCAGAGATATACACCTGTTGGCAGGGAAGAGGAAACTTTACTTTGGGCCGGAGTGATCTTAAAACCGGAAAGCCTCAGCCACTCAGAGTTGAGGAGGGCCTTAGCTGGGGCTGCTGCGAGCCAGGTGAGCATACCTTCCCGCCCCTCCAAGTGATCAGCAGCAGGTGTTTTCAAGGGGATTAAGGATATATACGTGGCTGCTGTATGTGTGCGCGCGTGTCTGTGTGGGGAGGGCACAGAGCTCTTCAAACTTTTATTCAACTGTATGACTACCCTTGATAAAATGCAGAGTCTGACGCAGTACGTCTAGAGTGGGCCCCACAATTCTGGCTTCTTTTTTTATTGAATGATTTATATTTGAGAGAGAGAGAGAACATGAGCAGGGCGGGGAGGGGCAGAGGGAGAGGTAGAAGCAGGCTCCCCGCTGAGCAGAGAGCCGGATGTGGGTCCAGATCCCAGGACCCTAGGGTCGCAGGACTTGGGGACCATGACCTGGGCCAAAGGCAGATGCTAAACCAACGGAGCCACCCAAGCGCCCCCAAGATTCTGCCTTTCTAATTAGCTCCAAATGACACCCAGGCTCCTGGTCCCAGAACTATACTCTCTGTGGTGCCTTTGGAGTGAGAGCCAACCCTTTGCCTCTGTTGCTACCAGTGACTGCCACTGCTTTCTCTGGGCTCAGAGGCCTGCAAGGTCTTGCTCACATTTCTAGGTTATTTTATACCTTATGCCCATGAATAAGATGGGTGTTTTTGTCTAGTAACAAAACCCAAAACATAAAACCCAACTCCTGCAGCCCAGCAAATGCAGGTAAAATGAGGTGTGAGTGCACGGGGAAGGCCAGAGAGGACTCTGAGCCAGTACTTTTAGTCTCGACCAGGTTGGTGTGTGGGTGGTTGATCATCCAAGCCCCATGGCCAGCAGAACCGTTCACTGGTCTCTCTGCAATTCAGCAGCCAGGGTCCAAGCCCCTCCAAAGCAATGCCAGGGCTGTATGTGCAGTCTTGCTCAATGCCCACAACCATGAGGTCATGCCATTATTCCCACCATTTTACAGGGTCAGAAACTGAGGCACAGAGAGGTACTCTGCCCCAGTAAGTGGCAGACCTGGGGTTTCACCTGCGTATGTGGCTTCCAAGTCATCCTGAATAGTGGTGCATCAGGAGACCGGAAGAGGGAAGAAAGAAGGGAACAGCTGGAAGACCACCTGAGTAGTGAAGGGGGACGGGGCAACGCAGCAGCCTTTGCTGCCAGGACAAACCAGAACAGGATTTTGCTGCCAAACTGTAGGCTTCAGTGACCATCCACGGATGGCATCTTATTTGTAGAGTCAAGGAGAGGCCTGGGTAAGTAGCACAGTCCTGGGTTTGAGCAATGGCTTCACCAATGACTAGTGGCTGGACAAAAGGGCTTCAGTTTCTGAATGAAGCTCACTTCATCTGTAAACCAGGATAACGACGGCTCCTTCCAAGGCCCGTCGCGGGGGTGGGGGTGGGGGAGGAAGATAAAGCCGGTGGGGGGCGCGGTGCCAGGCGCCCGGAAGGCCGCCGCCAGGGAAAGCCACGCCCCCAGGCCTGCTCCTCCCGGGCCCAGGGCGCGGGGCTTGGGGGACACTCACCGGCGCTACGAGCGAGGCAATGCCGCAGGCCAGGCCGGTGAGGAGGCGGCCCCCGAGGAGCATCCACACGTTCTGGGCCGCGGTGATGACGACGAAGCCGCCCACGAAGGGCGCGGAGCAGAGCAGCAGGCTCAGCTTGCGCCCGGCGCGGTCCACGAGCCAGCCGCCCAGCACGCCCCCCGCCGCGGCGCCCAGGGTCACGATGGCCTGGGGGCGGGGCGACCGCAGGATGGAGCGGGGGCGCCCGGGCCCGGGGCCCAACCTCGCCCTCAACCGCACCCCCAGCGGCCTGCGACGGGACGGGGTGGGGGGAGGGGTGACCCCCGGCGGGAGAGCAGAGCGTCTCGGTGCCCGCCCCGAAGGCCCCCGGGGCGTGGGGCGGGAGGAGGAGGGGCCCCGGCGGGTGAGCCCCAGGCCTCACCCCGAACCAGGAGGCGGCGGCGTCGTCGAGGCGCAAGGCCGGGGGCGGGGCGCGCCGCAGGCTCGGGATGGCGGGGGAGCTGTAGCCCAGCGCGAAGCCGAAGCTGAGCGGGCCCAGCGAGGCGGCGAAGGCGGCGAGGAAGACCCGGCGGCTGAGGGGAGCGCTGCGGAGACGGGGAGCCGGGTGAGCGGCGCGGCGGGCGCGGGCGCGGCAGGAGGCGCCCGGCTGTCCCCTCCCGCTCACCTGCCGCCGGGAGGGCCCAAGAGCGGCTGCGTCTCCTCCGGGTTCTCAGGCGTCATGTCTGCGGCCAACGCCTGCGGGGTCCGCTCTGCGGCCCGAACGGCCGCGGGTCCCGCGAGCGCAGCGGCCCCCGCCCCTCACGGCAGGGCCGGCCAATGGGCGGGGAGGGCGGCGCTGGGGCGGGATGGGAACGGCCAATGGGGGCGCAAGGCGGGGCTAGCGTCGCCGCTCGGAGCCGCCCACCAAGTCCAAGCCGACCAATGGGGCGAGGGGCCGGTTGGCGGAGCCCCGGGAACCGCCCCCGCGTCGGTGGGGCGGGGCTGCACGGGCTGAAGGACACCCACCCAATAGGGGTACGGTGCGAGCCCAGAGGTGGGGCCAGAAGGACCGCCTCAAGCTGAGCCGGCCGGTGAGCGTGGAAGGCGGGGGCTGCGTCCGCCCCTGGAGCCGCCTCTCGTCGAGCCTCAACCAATGGGGCTGGCAGCAGCGGAGCAGGGGAGCGGCGCTCCGGGCTTCCCCGCCCAGGCCCCGGGCGGTAGCGGCTGCCCGCCCCGGCCTGCTCTGCAGTTGCTGCTTGGCGTTAAGCGCTTCCCCGGGACCGGGATCGGAGGCGTCTGGCCCAGCTCAGCCCACTGACGGCCGCAGGGAGGAACGTCTCCAAACGCCGGTCCCGGGCGGCAGAGGCAAGGCCCCGCGCTGCAGCCCACCTCCATGCGGGTCACAACTCGGAGCCCGCAGATCGCTCACGGCTGCGAGCCGACGACCACCAGGACCTCGGGGTGCTGAGGACCTGTGTGGGGAAGGGCCCTCTTGTGTGTGACTCATCTGGGCTTAAATGGTGAGCCCCAGCCTCCCCATTAAGTTCTACTCCACTTCATAGGTCATCCTGACTCTCCAATCTTCATCTTAACACCAGCCAGGTGTGAGTCTCCTGGATATTAATAGCCAACCTCTTCCCGTGGGCACCCAAGTGACTCCTAGAGGAAGGATGTCAGGGCTCAGAAGAATCTTCCCATTCGTAGAGGGTACACACTTCTCTGGATGAGGTGGAGTGCTGTGTGATTCTTGAAGGAATTGGCCACGAGAGTAAGAGGTTTGGCTTCTAATCTCTGGGCCTGTTTCCTCATCTTTAAGTGGGGAATGCAGTATCCACCTTGTGGGAGGGTTTTAAGCAGAGGCAATGTATATGAAAGACCAAGCGCATGTGAAGCACTCCAATGGTTGCCGGTAAGATTATGAAAGTTGTTTGACCTAGTGCAGCCTCCTGATTGTACTATCTTTAAAGACAGGCAACCGCCCCTCTAAGCGTCCACAGCATCTTGTGCTTGGGTTATAAATTCTTATCTCCGCGGTTATCCCTGCTGCATGATCACCTGTTTACTCCCCTCCCTCCCTTACTGGATGTGACCTCTGGAGGTGACCTCTTCCTCCACACAGTGGGCCCTTGGTGTTTGCAGAGCAGATGAATGCCTCAGACTCCGTGGGCAAACTGCTACAGTTACACAGTGGGGTAATTCAGCCAGTGGGGTATGCAGAAGGGCTTATGTGGATAGGATGCTCCAGTGAGCCTAGCTGGCACCAGCCTTCTGAGCCACAGGCCCTTACAAACCCACTCCTGCCCTGGGCCTGGTGGTCTCCCTTCCAAGGGTGCAGCCTTCACTTCTTGGCCTTTGTAAGCGGATATTGCTGTGAGCAGCCTCTGATCCCCCTTTTATAAGCTAATCACCATGGATATGATTAGTAGGGTCCACCTCTTGCCCTTTCTACATTCACTCCCAGTGGGGTATGCAGAAGGGCTTATGTGGATAGGATGCTCCAGTGAGCCTAGCTGGCACCAGCCCTCTGAGCCACAGGCCCTTACAAACCCACTCCTGCCCTGGGCCTGGTGGTCTCCCTTCCAAGGGTGCAGCCTTCACTTCTTGGCCTTTGTAAGCGGATATTGCTGTGAGCAGCCTCTGATCCCCCTTTTATAAGCTAATCACCATGGATATGATTAGTAGGGTCCACCTCTTGCCCTTTCTACATTCACTCCTCAGATCAGTGACTCCTGTCAAATCATTGGGGCAGTTCTGAAGCTGCCAATCTCTTTGGAAGAATGTTCTAGATCACCCTTACTTTTTCTATTCCAGGCTGGGAAGCAAGAAACTTCAGAGGGGAAAAAAAGGATGACAGAAAGAACACACAGACAAGCTCATAAAGCTTACAAATTAGTTTAACATGAAAAACACCAGTCAGATCCAACTGACACAAGGTTCTCAGCCTGACTCTGTATGGTGGACAAGGGAGAGAGAACTCTGGGGTCAGAGAACTCACAGTTTCAAATCACTGCTCCTTTCTAAGCCTCAGTTTACTTATTTGAAAAACAAGGATAATAAAACTTAAGTTGCAGAACTTTTCGTGAGGATGAGATACAGCATGTAGTGGGTCTTGTGTTTCTCCCTATAGATGAAAGGGGCAGAAGGAAACGCAGAGGAGGAATGGGAATGCTGAGTACAGCTAGGGTACACCTGGCTATGCCTAGAAACCACCGTCTGCATTACTCTCCTCTCTTGCCATCTGCTGGAGGGAACCAGGCAGGCTTCACTGGATCCAGTATGTTGGGCTGTTTCTTGCACAAACACCACACAGGGGCAGCCTGGGTGGCTCAGCGGTTTAGCGCCGCCTTCAGCCCAGGGCGTGATCCTGGAGATTCGGGATTGAGTCCCACATCAGGCTCCCTGCATGGAGCCTGCTTCTCCCTCTGCCTGTGTCTCTGCCTCTCTCTCTGTCTCTCTCATGAATAAATAAATAAAATCTTAAAAAAAAAAAAAAACCCACACAGGCAATTGTGCAACAGACACAGAGGGAGCTCTGCCCACAGTGTGTAAGGTCCACGAGGAGGTAGGACCCAAACTTCTACTCCACTTCAACTTCTGTCAAATCTGTCAGATCCAGATCATGTCAAACACAGCGCTCTACACTTCCAGAGAAGTCCTGCAGAAGAACCCTCTGGGATGATTTCACAAAGGAATGATTTAAATTTTCTTTTGGTGGATAATATCGGCAAGAAGAGAGCTAATAAAATGGAATCTGTCAGACCAAAGCCAAAGGTAAATGACCTTCTTCACACTGATTACAATTTTTACAGTGTCAGTGAACTAGGTTTCCTCCTTAGATCTCCTGTGGCTGAGGCTGATGTTGCACAGTTTCATTTGCACTCGGTCAAACCCACATTTTCTTCTCACTCTGAGGAGGAAGCAATGGAAGGCAGGTAATGACAAGAGAAGGATACTCACTTGGTTCACGTGAGAGAGCAAAGCAGACCTGAGCGTGAGAAGGGAATGTGAGAATGATAATTTTGGCGGCAAGGAGTGACTGTTGCCTGGCTATATGCTTTCAGAGTAATGACAAAACCAAACAGAATCATCTTAAGACTCTTAACAGATTCCTATCCCTTTCTTATTCTTTGTGAGACACAAGGAGGGAGCAGGAGCTTCTAAGAACTAACCATTCAGCTCTTCTTAAAAGTCTACAGGCAGGGGACACAGCTGGTTCTAATGTTAGTGAACCGAAACAGCGACAGGGGCCAACGGAGCAGAAAGAAAACTTATTTATAATGAATTTAAAAAGCAATGGCTTTTCTTTATAAAAGAAACACATTATGTGACATAAATCAAAACTGTAATGAAAAAATAATTTTTCCATCTAAGTATATAAAATATAAGAGAAGGTTGCAGTACATAAGAATGAACATTTTTGATTTATTCAAAGTTTCAATCTAAAACCTCAATGAAATCTACCACCTTTATTACAAGGGGACTGATGGTTCCTGAACAGAAAGAAACAAAGGTCAAGAAAGATGCACCGGACATTGGAGAGACCCAAACCGGCCAGGTGTGCGGAAGGTTTGGTCCAGTAGATCACGAGTGGGCTGAAAGCCACAGTGTTGAGAAATGCTGTCAGAACTGGTTCAAGAGTATAAACCTCCATAAGAAAATTAAAGATGGCAAACTCGATCTGGACCCTGTTTACTTCAGGTCAATAATGTCTTCATCCAGGGACGCTGTGAGCTGAAACGGGCTGCTGCCCCACACGGGACTGCCTTCTCTGTTGGCCACAGGGTCCTGGTCAGAGCCTGTCGAGTGGTAGCGCCCCTCGGGGTTGGCTTCTGGAGCAGAAGGACTTTCCAAGGAGCCTGACGTGATCCTACAAGAGAAAAGTCACCTAAGGGATCCCTCGAGAGCATTAGTGACCTGGGCCCCTGCTGTCAGGTAGTTTCCTGTTCATCTGAGCTCATAAAGCCTGTCTCCCGCCACTCCCTACCCATTTGGGGATTGGGGGGGGGTAGGGACATGAGGAGTCACCCCAGCTCTACCTCATGGGCTGTTGGGAGTTTTAAAGAACAGTGGTGACACACAGGATTGAGGCGTTTTTTACTTTTCCAAAGGGCAAATCTGGATAATATCACTTTCTGCCTAAAATCCTTGGGGGTTGGGGCTCCTGTGGCCTGAGGGTAAGGCTGAAACTCCTACCCACAGGACCACATGCCACACAATCTGGCTCTGCTCACTCTTCTGCCTCCTCCCAGCCCACTCCACTCCCTTGATTTTCTCTTGTACTCAGGACACTCTCTTGCTAGCCACAAAACCAGTGTGACCACATTCAGGGAGTTCATTCATTCAGCGAGTACTCATACTCATGTAGCCTGTGAAAGCCCCTGGCGTAGCCTTTGGTCAGTCGATGGGCCATGCTGTGCCTGCCTCAGGGCCTTTGCCCTGCTGTTCCTCTCATTCCTTCTAATTCAATCAAGGCTTGGCTCAATGGCATTTCCTCAGAGAAGCCCTCGTGACAACCCCCTCCCAACGTAGAACTACTACCCACCCCATCCCATCACTTACTTTTTAAAAAATTTCCTTGCAGCACTTGTTACTATTGGAAATGATTCAATTTGCTCAACTGTTTGCGAGTTTATAGTCTGTGTCTCCACACTAGAATGTAAAGTCCATGAGGGCATGACTTGTCATGCAGTAGGAGCTCAATCTGTTAGATTAAAGCATCTGTGTGTGCTGCTCACTATGGGCCAGGCTATTGCTTACTGGGTCTACAAGACTTGGTTCAGCCTTTCCTGGTGTTTGAGACCCTCCCCGCTCCAGGTGTGGAGGTGTGGGGCAGCCAGCACTCCCCATTCCTCTGTATCACCTGCCACCCGGGAAAGCTGTAGTTCCTAGAATGGTCTTGTTGGCCTCTCCACCGGCCTGTGGACACCCCGAGGGTGATCTTCATATCCCCAACACCCAGCTCAGTGCCAGGTGCTCTGAGAATGGAGCCTGGACATGGGCTCCCTTACCCTCCATACAGGAGCATGCAGGTTGCTTGAGGGACACAGAGGCTCTTAGGGGACAAATCAGGGGGATTTGACAAATGGTCATTGACATGGGATACTGAACTGCCTTCCAGAAAGGCAGTACCTGTTTTTATTCCCACCAGAAGCATTAGAGAGGGCCTATTATCTTTAATGCCCACTGAGCATTTCCATTTAAAAATATCTCTGTCAGGGTGCCTTGGTAGTGTAGTCAGTTAAGCATTCAACTCTTGGTTTTGGCTCAGGTCATGATCTTGGGGTTGTGAGATGGAGCCCTGCAGTGCTCGGCACAGAGTCTGCTTGAGATTCTATCTCCTTCTCCTTCTGCCCCTTCCACTTATGCTCTCCCCTTCCCTCTCTCAAAGTAACAAATAAATCTTAAAAAAAAAAAAAATCTGTCAGTCTGGGGAGCAAAAAAAGGAAAAGAAAAGACTTATTAATGTATTTTTATGAGCATTTGGTGAATTGTAAGCAAGGTCACCCCCTTGCCTGGGCCCCTCTTGGGGCTAGCCTAAGGGTCCTCAGAGAGGAGCCAGATGCTGACTGTCTGCCCATGGCATCATCAGTCAGCAGAAAGGGCCTTGTGGCAGTGCTGTGACCCACAGGGCCACCACTGAGCAGGGATGGCTGGGGCTGGCTTCCTATACCTGTCACTGCTAGTTGATCTTGCTGTCTCTGGCTTGGGGCCTCCTTGGCTTTCTTCTAATTGCTTCCGGGCTTTTGATTTGGGCTTTGGTGCTCCTTCTGACCGGGTTCCACCTTCATCAGAGAGGCCTGGATGACAGGGGAGAAGCACAGGTCGGAGGGTTATTACCACTGTGGAGACAGAAAATGTCCTTTTTTTTTTTTCTTGGTTGGCTATTGGTACGTTATTGCAACAGAGTCTGGAAGGGTTGATAAAGTATATATTTAAAAATAATTGGTTTTCTTGTTGGTGGCAACTTTTCTGATCATAAAGAATATATATATTGCAAGAAGGAAAGATCTTAAGAAAGACGGAGAGAAAGAAACTAAGAAGGGTCTAGAGGAGGAGAGAAATTCTCCTATGATCCCACCACTGGAAACTATAATTGTCTAACTCTGAGGCTCAATTTCAAAAAAGCACAGTGGTTTGTGAAACAGCAGTTGGCAGATCAAGCTTTCATAGGGAATATTGGGTGAAAATAGCAACAGACGTACTTTAAAAGCAAATGGAAGGCACCGACTTCTAAAAGTGCCTGGCTTCGCCCTGTCAGGTGGCCTGCATCCCTGCCCCAGTTGTCAGGAAACACAACTGCAGGCTAGGGATGCGCTAAGGTGAACTGTCCTTGCAGTTTCAGGCCGTGCAGGTCCCAATTAAGTTTCAAGCCAGTACTGGTTTAGCACATCACTTCCTTTTTCTTCACTTTGTTTTCACAACTCGGAACAAAAGTCTTTCTAACAGTCTCACCTCTGCATGACTATCATAGTGCTTTGTGCTTTTCTGCTCTGGTCTCCCGTCAGTGTTACCAAGATAGGATGGTATATCAAATATCTCACATCTGTGCCATCCTTACAGACCTGCCCCCATGGTCTCTGGGCTTTGAGAAGCAATAACTGAACTGCACCACAAATATAAAAAATATGGTAAATTTAAACTTATGAATACACAACGATAGCATGTTATCTGAGAACTGCAGGTTGTAAATACTTTTAGACACTTTCTAGGAGATCCCACATATACAGATACTTATATTTTAAGAAATTGTGTCAGATGAGATATACAGTTTTACAAACTGCCCTTCCTGCCTGCCCTTAACTGGCTTGGGCAGCCTTCCACACCAATAAATATAGACTGACACATCTAGGTGGGAAGTGTGCTGTATATGATTCTTTGGTATAGCAGCACTATAATGTATTTATAAATTCCTTACTAAAGGGAAAGTTTCTTTTTTAACTCATCATTTTCAAGGATGATTAACATCTATCAATGAAACCAGCTGGCCTATTTATAAAATAGTGAAAACACCCAAATTGCCATTACCCAGCAGTTCTCTGCGTGTCCTGCTGGCTATTTCTTTAATCTCCATGCGGGACAGGGACAGGGAATGAGTGACAGGAATGGCGGCGATGCCCAGGCCGATGGATGTAGGCGGCGTGACAGCCTTGGAGACCAAAGGCGACTTCAGAGGTCGTTCGATGCTTCTACCCACAAGGTTTCTGAGTGGAATCTTGTACAGATTTTTGGACGGAGTTTCACCTGACATGTGATTGAGAAAAGAACGTGAGAACTTTAAGAAAAGTCTACTATGTACCATGAGGGTGATTTCTGGTTCCTCCACCCAGTTAGCACAAAGGGAAGGATTTGTGTGGCATGTTGAACTCCTGGACCTCATTGGGAACAACAGAGTGATGGTGCCTGATGGCTTTGGTCTTTAAGGGCATCGTCTTCACAGACACATGACTAAAAATGCACCTGCTACTGGCTCTGCTTGCCCAGGAGAGGAGAGCAGACTGGAGGGCAGGCAGCTGCTTGGGGTGCCCTGTGCCTCAAGGGACATGAGTAGTAAACGACTGATATGGTAAGCAGCTGGGAAAAGAGTGGTGCTCAGAGCAAAGTGGTAACTGCAGCAAAGGCCTCTGGGATTCATGAGCAGAGCCAGATGGAGTAAGAGCGAGTGTACTCCATAGGTTTCAGGACTCCATCCTTTTGGCTATAAAACCTACCGATCATTAATATCCCTGAAGGAAAAACATGTTTGCTGTGGCAAGTTGGAATCTCTAGCCCTCAACTCCTTTTTCTCCATGGAAACAGTTATTTTCATAATGGGATTTTTGTTGTTGTTATCACAAGGTTTCTTAAGAATGCAACCAATACATTCAGATTGCAAGGTTTTGTTCTTTAATAGCTTTAAATAGTGACTTTGTTGATATTTGAGAATGAGCTAGAGAAATCAGAATGGGTTGGAAATATCTATCAATAAGACAGTACAAATTGCACTTCACCTTCCCCCAGGGAAGAAGGAAACACTGTAGTATCTCGGCCCGGGGGTGTCTGAGGAGAATTGTGGGCACTGGCCCCCTTGGAGCTGCCTCCGGACGAGATCTCGTTCACAGCAGTGGTTGCTGTGAAGTATATATCTGACTGGAATGAAAGAGAAAGCATTAGGGAGCTGTGTGGCTGAGAGGCCCTGCACCCATGGCCCTCCCACCACCACTGCTAAGCCTGCAACCATTCTTGGCCAAGCCGCTCCATGCTACGGGCCTCCATGCTACAGGCCCGCAGTGCAGGAGCATGCCTGGGTGGGGTGGGGGGGGTGGGGGTGGGGGTGGTATCCAGAGCAAAAGCCCTGCACTGCCACCCCAGACCTTTCCTGCCTATTCAGTTCCCCACACTTCCCTTATCTGCTTGTTGATTCATAATAGAAAAGAGGCCATTTCCCACTCATTTTCTGCAGACACAAACCCAGCGCACACTTGCCTAACAGCAGCCTCAGACACCCACAGTGTCAGGCCTGGAAAGTATCTGGGATTTAGTTGGGTCCACTTACAGATGGGCTCATGGACCATTCATTCACTGGTTCAGCAAACACTCTTGCACACGCACTCTGTGCAGGCTCCGGTGGGAACAGCAGTGGTGTGCTGGAGTTGGCTTGTAACTGACTTGGGAGTGCTGATTTTTGATTTTCAGGGATTTTGCAAGTTAAACACAGCCATTATTAAACTTAAATAAGTAATATTCAAAACAAAGTACCAATTTTCAGGGATTTTGCAGGTTAAACACAGCCATTATTAAACTTAAATGAATTAACACTGAAAGCAAAGGTACTAAATGACAGAATTTGACCATTCCTTGCTCTTTGACCATTATCTATACTCTTGAGGTGATTTACATCAACAGCATCTACACAGTGGCCAGACTGCACATAGCTTCCTGACTCTGTGATCAGTGCTTTCACCCTGGAAGCTGGGTATCCTAACAGAGGGACTACTGACACCATGGAAACTGGCAGATGCCACAAGTCAGAGCTTTATTTGTTGTTTTGTTGACAGTCTGGTCTTAATGTGATGGAGAAAATTTCTTTTCTTTTTTTTTTTTTTTTTTAGATGGAGAAAATTTCTAATAGTGAAGATTGAAAGCAGAAGTGTGTTGAGGCTAGTGTCAAAATTGAAAGAAGTTTTGGTTCAATGACCAGTTTGTATGAGAGTAAGAAATAGTTTAATAGTAGATCACATATTAGATTTCCTGACAATAATCTTATTGGAAAAAGAATTAATGTACTGAGATACAACTTCCAACTATAAAATCAAGGTAGACCTGTAACCACAGTTAGCAAAACTTAACGAAATGTATTCTGTGAGAGCCAATTGGCCTAATGGATTTCAAGATAAACACTCTGTACATTTTATCATTTGCAAATCATAAGCCATTTTAATTTTTCTATCATCTAAGTCTTTGACTGAGATACATATATATGTATGTGTACACACACACACAGACACACAACACACACACATACACACACCCTTACAGGGCTGGGGGGTCAAATCTTTACCAGCACACCACTAGTGCTGTGTTAGCAAGAGAGCCAGTCCCCGACTCCCAGAACTGTCAGTGTAGTAGGAGAGGCAGACAGATAGGCAGCCAGCCACCCCCCAGGATGGGATGCATGTCAAGGTGGGGGCTGGGCAGGGGGACCAGTCAGGCCTGGCAGGGCCAGGGCAGACTGTGTGGGGCTGACACGGGAGAGGCTAGGACAAGACCTCCTGCATTGTGTGCCAGTGACAAAGGCCCCTGGGGAAGTAATCTTTGTGCTCGTGGCCCTTGGTTTTGATCAAACTATTTCTAGGCATGGATTAGTTGGTTACCCATATTTCAGGGGCCACAGAGTCAAGCTGAGGATGGAAGACAGCAAAGAAGAAAGCAACATTATGAGCTCTTCCTTTTCTAGATGTGAGTGAGCCATCCCTTGGTGCGGCAGGGACCCCTGACCTAACCCAAGCTGATGGCACATTTCTCCCTTCAGCCCAGAGCTTCACAACCACTACCGGCGCTGAATGACACTCTGACAGAACCAAGGGGTGTTTTGAAGGCTGAGGGGGCCACACACAGAAACTGGATGGTGGGCCTGTCCTGGGCGCTGTCGCTCAGTCTGGCGCACAAGGGGCCTAACGTGAGGATCCAGCGTGGGCACCCTCCCTGAGCCCCTCATACGTTCCACTCACCCTGGAGGCCACAAGCTGCAGCTGTGGCACGACCGCTGTGTGGACCAGGTTCCCGTTCACCACCAGGCGGATCTCCATGGAGTCAGTGGTGAAGGCCAGCAGGTACGGGAATGCGCACACTGCAAGCAACAGGCAACGGGTGCGTCAGCTCCCAGCCCGCTGGCTGGAGGCTCTGGGGGTGCCAGACATTCCCACAGGCGGCCTTCCTGCTCCGGAAACTTCCATCTCCCTGACTCCTCTGGCTGCTTCTCTTCCTCCTCCCTTGGCATGTTCTCTGAGAGAGCCTCGTTCCTGAGATAGCCACCTCTTAGTCGCCATGCTTCCAGTAGGTGTGCCCTGTCTCTGTTTCCCCTTGTCCCCAGTCTCATCACCTGGTTTCCTGGAGGCTCACCTGCCCAAGTACTGAGAGACATTCCCCCTTCTTGTCCAGAACACAGCTTGGCAACACTCCCCTCTGGCACATACCGCTGTGCTCAAAACCCCCACCTTTACTGGGTTTTCATGCCCTGTCACACGTTCACTCCTCTTCTGTGCTCCTCCTGCCATGTAGGCCTGCGCAGGGGCCGTGTCCTTTTCCTCACAGGGTGCCGTGGTGTCGATGGGTTTGTTATTTGTTAAAGGTCGGCCCCACTTCTTGAAATTATTTCTACCTCACACTGACTTCCAGGCCTCATGACCTGGTTGCTCTGTGACCTCACCTTTGGCTTCTTCACTGGGCACTTCATGCTCCTATGCTCCTTCACGCTAGCTTATCCTCTGTTGTCTCTTTCCTTGGAATCTCTATTTCTTGGTGAACTCCCTTTACCCAGGGTAACCTTCTACCACACCCATACCTCTAGCCTAGCTTTCTCAAGTGACTTCCAGTGTTGGGGCTCAAAACCTGAAAGTGATTTTCAGCCCTCCCCCCTCCTTTTTTTTTTTTTTTTTTGCCATATCTCATCTGTCATTGAAGCCTGACTGGTCCCTCCATTATCTGGATTGGAGCCTCTATTCTCATCTCAAGACTCTAGAACATTTATCTAACATCACATGTTTGTCCTTGTGGGAAAACAGTACTAACTTGAACATTCTTGGGTCTGATCTGACTCTCATCAGGGCAGAGGCCCAGCTGTGGGTCCTGACCCCCCCCCCAAGGGAAGCACCACCACTGTCTCCCTGATGTTTCAGTGGCAGGCAAAGTACCTGCATTTCTGTGATTCTAGATATTCAAGCTTTGAAACACATAAGAATGGTGAGGAATGTACTGTGCTTCTCCAACAAGTGAGGTGGTATTTTTAAGGCTGGAGATCTTGCTCTTGAATTACAGGAAAAGGAAGGCAAGGGCCAGAAAGGAAATGATAACTGGAAGACTCCTAAGTCCTGAAAACTGGGATTTCATGGCTCTCAAATGCTCACATGCTCTCAACAGGAAGGCACAGTGGATGGCAACAGTCCCAAAAGGGGAACAAAAAGGAAAAAGAACACTTTGAGTGCTCATCAGACTCAAATAACTCATGGCCATCTAGCAGTAAGCCACCAAGTTTGCTTACATGGGATTGAATAGTTCAGATGGGTCTATGCAGGGGAAGAGAAAAACAATCAAAGTTTTTCTTACCAATTGCATAAGGAGCCTGGTTCCAACAGAACTGGAAATCTGACGCAGAGGGTTGAACCAAAAAAGAGCCCCCGTTAAATGGGCAAACCTTTTTATAGATGCAACTGTCTGCAACAAAACAATAGCAACTCATTTTTTTGTTAGAGACAATGCTTAGAGCTGGTCATTAGAAAAATGAAAAAACAGGCAACCGAAATAGTGTCCTATCTGCTAGGTCTTCATACATCGCTGGTACTAACTGCCATGATGCCAGGTTCTCAGCCAAGAGGCAGTCACAGCCACTGTGATGGAACTACAACAAGCATTCACAGCTGCCATCTTGGAAGGATTTACTATGTGTCAGGCACTTGAGCTTTCAAAACATCAGCTTATTTAATCTGAATAACCTTCTGAAGTAGGTGCCATTATTAAGCTCATTTTACAGATGAGAAAGTTGAGGCCAGGAGAGGTGAAGCAGCTTGTCCAAAGTCTCACAAATACCACACAGGGGGTGGGGTAGAGTGGGGTTTGAACACAGGTGTGTCTGGCTGCAGAGAAGACTGGACACTTGATGGAGCTCCCCCAGATGGGAGGCGTTCCTGCAAGGTAGATCATGCTCTGAGCCTTACTCAGCAGGACAAGTGTGGTAGATACTGAATACTCCCTGCCACGCTCTTATCCCCCAACATTTTATTAGGAAAACTGTGTCGGGCAGCCCCAGTGGCTCAGCGGTTTAGTGCTGCCTTAAGCCCAGAGCCTGATCGTGGAGACCCAGGATTGAGTCCCATGTCTGACTCCTTGCATGGATGGAGCCTGCTTCTCCCTCTGCCTATGTTTCTGCCCGCCCCCCCTCTCTGTATGTGTCTCTCATGAATAAATAAATAATCTTTAAAAAAAAAGGAGGGGGGACTGTGTCACCTTGGGGAACACGAGCCAGAATTAGATTAAGGCTGGGCTGAAGAGCTGCCCTGTTCGTGGCCTGCTCTGAGTGCTAAACTAAGTCCAGGTGATCCAGATCCTCTCCAAATGAGATGGTCCATATGGATGCAAAAGCTCTTTTTATTCCAGAAGTCCAGCATGTTTTAGCCATACAATTTTATGCTTAATTACTCCTAAAAACAGATATAACTTATATACCATAAAAATTTATGGAGATATAACTTATATACCATAATTTTACGGAGATATAACTTATATACCATAAAATTCATCTCTAAGTGTACAATTCACTGTATCTGAGTAAATTTACAGAGTTGTATGGTGTCACAGTCTAATTTTACCATCTTTTCATGACCCTAAAAAGAAACCTCATGCCCGTTAGGCACTCACTCCCATCCCTGTTTAGAACAGAAAGCTGTGCCTCCCCCCGCCCCCCACCACCAGGGGAGGAGAGGCTGTAAAAGCCAGGCTGCTGGTCAGGGCCTGCACAGGGGCAAGTGGAAGGCCCTCCTGGCAGCTGCTATGGCCCATGAGGCTCCCATCTGGTCAGGTCTGTTTGGAGCAGCCTGCCATTGGCGTTTAGGAACTCCTTTTCATGTGACCACTAAGCTTGCAAAGCAATTGTCTCATATAGTTTAACTAACAGAGTCCTTAGGAGAGGAAAAATGAATCAAAGTCAGCGGTGTCTTGTTTTTCCTCCGGTGGACTCACTAGGGGAGAAAAAGCTATCTTCAGCCTCAGCTGAAGTGTTGCTCCCAGAGAGGACAGCGGCTCAGGAAGAGTGGCCCCTCCCTGCTGCGCCTTCTGCTCTGGCCTGAGGCTCTGCAGCTCTGAGTGTGGGTGTGACTGGTTCCCCCCTCCTCCAGCCCCTCTGGCCCACCACAGCCCACAAGCACGCTGGCTTCTTCCACCTTCTAGAAAGCAACTGCTCTTCCTCCTCTGTGACCTCTCTTCCTCCTTTACTGAACCCTCCCCTTCTCTTTCCCCCTAACACAAAATTTTCTGGAAGGCTGGTCTGAACTCCCATCTCTACTTCCTCTTGCATTCTCTCATCCCATGCAGTGGCATTTGCTCTGGCTACTTCCCAGGGATAGTTGTGCTCTCATCAAGGTGTCCTGAGGACCTTTACCTCCTGCTCCAGGACTACTGCTCCCTAATGAAACTGCTGTCTTTGGGGAGATTTCCTTCCCTGTGGTAGCTCTTCGGTCCCCTCCCCATTCCCCACGACTCTGAGTGGCACTGACCTGCTAATAGCTCCCAAAGAGGCCCTCCCACAGGCACTCTCCTCTGAGCCTCCAGTGTCTCCACTAGCATATCTGGGAGGCACTGACCTGTCCAGACTCAGCTCTTGATGTTCCCCCCAACTCAAATCCGCTCTTCTTAAAGTTTCCCACATCTCGATACATGGTAGTCTCCATTCTTCCGGTTGCTCAAGTCCCAAAAGGCAGCCTCCTTTCTCTCCTCCTGGCACACACCATGTTAGATTCATGAGCCCACAATCTTGGTACTCATACTTTGAAACCTCTAGAGTCTGACCATGTCTCAGCACCGCCAGTGCTATGTGCTGCTACAAGCTCTCTCATCACACGTGTGCTGGCACCTGGTAAGTGAACCGCCTTATCCACTTCCGCTTCTGTGATGTTCTCCACACAGCGGCCCGAGCGGCCTGTGTTCCTTTTCATACCTAGGTCTGATCCTGTTACCCCTTTGCTCAAAATCCTCCAGCTGCTCACCAGCAACAAGGCCCTCCCTGAATCTGGTCCTCTTTATTTTTTTAATTTTATTTTTTAAAATAAAATTTTAAATTTTATTTATTCATTCCTGAGAGACACACAGAGAGAGGCAGAGACATAGGCAGAGGGAGAAGCAGGATCTCTGTGGGGAGCCCAATGTGGGACTTGATTCAAGGACCCCAGGATCACGATCTGAGCCGAAGGCAGATGCTCAACCACTGAGCCACCCAGGTGTCCCAAATCTGCTCCTCTTTAGATAACATTTTCATCCACTCACACCCACACTCACGCTCACGCTGCTTTTGGCCAAACTGGTCATCTTGGGGTCACCTTGAAATACTAGAATGTTCCCTCCTCAAGGTCTGTGTAAAGACCACACCCTTTCTTGACTCAGGGTCTTCTCTCTGAGCATCCCTGTCTGGGGAGGTCTTTCCTTCCCACCTCCCCTAAATGGAGACCTGCCCTCTCCACCCCTGCCCGACTCCAGCCCCTCTCCCTGCTTTATGTCCAAAGCACATACCACCATTCACCATAGTAGGTATTTTTCTTAGTTATCCTGTTAATTGTCTCTCTGCCCCCTTTGAAATGTACACTCTAAGTAGCAGGGATTTGTGTTTTACTCACAGCCAAAACGTTAGGTGCTCAGTAAATCTTTGTAGAATGAGTGAACTACTCTTTCCTCCCCCTCCAGGAAGGACACACAGCAGTGATGTGATCTTCAAGCCCAGCCTGGGTCCCTTACACACACCTCCTCTCTACCTCAACTCCCACCGGGGGAACAGCAGACTGCTGGTGGGTTTGAGGGGGTCTGGGTTGGAGGAGACCTGAGCTCATGGAGCACAGAACATGCTGGATGGCAGGGGATGGTGGGTATGTGCCTGTCCCAGAGCAGAGCTGCCCACCTGAACAACGGTCACTCGGGCAAGGATGAGGTGACCCAGACTGCATTTCCAAGGCTCCTTCCTTCCCTTTCCAGTTGAATAAGCTCCAGAAACTCCAGTATGACCCCAGAGAAGTAGAGGGCCCTCCCTCCCAATAACTTATAGTGGTGGTTTCTGCACCTGAGGACAAGGGGCTCTAAATCAGACTGAACTGGCTTAGAAAAGTAATCAAAGCATAGAGCTCAGAGCTGTGAAGCATGTTCACAGTTAAAAGTGCTGGAGTCCACACCCGGCTCTCCCCTAATCTATGAGCTCACTGCAGTCCCTGGCAGCGCCTTTCACTGCTGTGTCTCCAGAATCTAACATGTGCCTGGCACAGAGAAGATCGTCTGCTGGGGTTTAGAAAGCGCAGCCTGAATGAGGGAGCTGCAGTGAGGGGTTAGGATTCTAAAATGTCTTGGTACAGGAAGGAGCTAAGAGGCCATGACCTTCATCCCTTGACCTTCCCCATCCAGCTGGTGGGAGCAGGGTGGCAGATACTACTTCTAATTTTAAAACAAATTTCTCTGAAGAAAAATTCCTTTCTGCATGTAGAAGAGTCTATGGAGGTTACAGAACAAACTGGATTCTGATTAATGCTCTGATGAATCTGGAATAAAAGGAGGAAAAAAATCTTGCCATGCCTGGCAATGTGTTATGGGCTTTACAAGTATAATCCTGTTTAATCGTCACAGCAGACATGAGAGGTAGGTTGTGTATTCTTTATTCACCTGGAAGTTAAGACTTAGGTTAAACGTGGTCGTGCTGAGAATAAATGGTACTTATGTGAGCATTTTTAGTTTCCTTGTGTGATTATCTTTAAAACACCATTTGCAAACAGAGTTCATCTTAGTACTGAAATTTATTATTTGCATTAAAGGCGAATCATTGTTGTATGCTGAGGTCACGGCCAAATTTTCTTTCTTTCTTTTTTTTTTTTTAAGATTTTATTTATTTATGCATGAGAGACATATATAGAGAGAGGCAGAGGGAGAAGCAGGCTCCATGCAGGGAGCCCGACGTGGGACTCGATCCCCGGTCTCCAGGATCCCACCCTGGGCTGAAGGTGGCGCTAAACCGCTGAGCCACCGGGGCTGCCCAAATTTTCTTTCTTTTTGTAAGTGAAGATTGACTCTGCTATTCAAGATAGAGATTAATTACAAGAAAATAAGATCCTCAATATATTAAACTATTTATACTTTCTCCCTGAAATTTATCTTGCAAATACATTTTTCTCAAAAACATATAACTAGAAGTTCTAATTTCTATTATAAAATATTTTCATCTTTACCATATCTGAGATAAAAGTCTCTATATGGAAGTCTCAGTTTATAAAAGTTGTTTTTATTTTGTTTTGTTTTTAATAGCAATAGAAAGGAAATGGGCGCCTGGGTGGCTCAGTGGGTTAAGTGTCTGCCTTCGGCTCAGGTCATGATCCCCAGAGTTAGGCTCCCTGCTCAGCGGAGAGCCTGCTTCTCCTTCTCCCCTCCTACCCCTGCTCATGCTCTCTCTCGCTCTGCCATCTCTCTGTCAAATAAACAAATAAAATCTTTAAAAGAAGGAAATAGAAAGGAAACTGATAAAAATCAGGTATCAGGGGGAGGGGGTACCAAGATCATTCTACAGCCCCTTACTGACAAGGGCCTTCACACCACAGGCATCTGGATGGAAACAGGCAAATGCAACAAGCACTGTGTATGGGGGGGGGCGGGGGGTAGGGGGAGAGTGGGGGCAATGAGTTACAGAAATGACCTGGAGGATGGTGGAAAAACCCAGCTGGTTATTGTCTGGGGTTGTTCACTGGGGACCACCAGCCTGCTGGAAGAAGGAGGGAGATGAAAACTGAAAACCAGATTCCTGACCCAGAGAAACTGAAGGAAGTGGCATAGTTTGGGGAGGACGGAGGCAGGTCTGGGAACCTCTGGGATTCCCGAAGCCTTGACCCACATGGCATCTAAACACACAGAGCTTACCTTCTGACAGCTTGGGGCGTCTAGGAAAACAGACACAGCAATCTCATCTTGAGATTGAAACCAGAGCCTGAAGCCAGGAGACCAGCAAAGCCAGGGCACGTGGACTCCCTGGGGATCTGTGAGCCAGCAAGGCTGCTTGAATCACACCTGGCATAGTGCTGGGTCACTTCAGCCTGCAGGCGGAATGCTGCCTACCTGCCGATTCCATGAGCTTCCAGTTTGGTACAGAGAGAATGTCAGCCACGTTTGTTTCCATGTTCCCTTTTCAGTTTGGGACTAATCACCCCATTCTAATAGCCTGCTCTATCCTTCTGTTCTTATCTTCTCTCCCACCTAAAGTCCTTTCCATCTTTTCAAGCAGTTAAAAGAAAAAAAAAATCTACATCAGTTTTTAAAGCATTCTGCAACAAATTTTTCTCCTAGATTTTTCAATAAAGTGGAAAGACAACATGTGAAAGAGATGAGATAAAAAGATCTTAAAGAACTGGGCCCCCTGTTGCACTGGGCCCTATAATCTGGGAGCCAGGGCAGCAGAAGCAGCCTGGCCGAGCTGTGGGGCCCAGGAATCCCGCTGGAGCTGGGCAGCAAGCTCTGTTCCTGCTGCCTTGCCTGTTGGACCCCTTACCACCTGGCTATCAAATCTTGCGTCTCGAAAGATGATTTTTACCAGACAAATTTCTCTGCTGGTAATTAGCTCTTCCATACTTATTAATCAAAGATTAATCAAAGCATTAGCCACATGTGTATTGAAATTGATACAATCCTAGGCTGAAAGAATATGTTTTTTTGTTTTAGTTACCCTGGGCAGGCTTATCCAGGAAAATACCTCACTACTCTTAGCTTTTAAAGGATCCTTTTATTGTAGTATAATATTAGCTTTTGAAATACTGAAAATCCTTGAAGATCCTCTTTGTTGTTTGTGTGTGTGTATTTTTTAAAGCTATTTATTTGAGAGAGGGGGCGAAGCATACTCTCTGCTGAGCACAGAGCCTGATGCAGGGCTCGATCCCAGGACCCTGAGATCATGACCTGAGCCAAAGGCAGTCACTTGACTGATTGAGCCATCCAGGTGCCTCTAAAGACCTTCTTTGATACATTTGATCTGGCCTATCTTCCCTAAACCCGTCCTGCCACTGGCCCCAAGCCAAACCATGTGAAGCTCGATATGCCAAGTTTAGGCTGATTTTATTAACATCTGGGAAACAGCAAACAGTAGAATAACCGTGGTTAAAATTTGGGGTGCTGGAGTCAAGAGGGCCCCAAATGTGAACCATAAGTCTGCTGCTTTTTTGCTGTGTGATCCCAAGAAAGGTAGTTCACCTCTCTAGGCCTCGGGGGCCTTATCTCCAAACCTCAGGTAATAACAGTACCTGAGAATTCAATGAAACAGTCACTGGAGTCTACTGAGCACAGTGCCTGGCACATGGTAAGGGCTCCTTAAATGGAAGCCACTGTCAGCATCCCATACCCTAGAGACAGTGCCTCAGGCAGGCCCATCTCACCAGGGCTGGGAGATCCAGGTTTGGAATGCTATTTTTAGATGCTCCCCAGAATGCAATTAAGGTCACAGGAACAAGGCACCAGGTAAATCTAGGGTTGGTTCCCTTTAAATTGCCCAGGAAAAGAGCAGTTAATTTTAGCAACTTACAGTTGTAACACAAGAGCAGCCCGGCTTCTCCATCTTCGTACACATCAATAGCTGCCACAAAATTAACCTGCAATGATAATGGCAATGGTGGGTGGGCAGGCTGGACACGACACTGTTGAAAGACTTTCTCAAGTTCAAGGCTTTGGTGGGGTGGTGGTGGGGGATGGGGCCTGGCTTACTGTAAACTCAGGTGCTATGGGGTCACTTCGCCTTAGGTGGCCATGATTACAATGCACAGAACTGTCTCCCCTTCCTTTCCCCACTGGGACTTTGTCACCATCATTTCTACCTGTGGAAGAGCTCTTGGGGGATGGGCATCTTCACCCTGTTAACAGGACTCCTGTTTGGGTGGTGTGTCCTGGTTCCCAAAGCTTCCTCACAGGGGTAGTTCAGTTCACTCGCACATCGATCCTGGGAGTGGTGGTATTTTTCCCACTTCACAGATGAGGGAAGTGGGGCTCCGAGAGAGGAAGGCAGTGAGTAAGTGCTGCAGCCAAGGCTTGAACCTACTTTTCCCACTCTCACACTTAGCTAGGCTTCCTCCTGCCTCAAAACCACTGTGTCAGGTCTTCACTTCTATTCTCTTGCTCTCTTGCACTTGGAGGGAGGCAGCACACCACAGACAGGGCATCAGAAGGCTTAGTTCTGTTTTCTGTTCTTACTTCCAGGCAGACTCGTCTTCCTGGGCAGCGGGGTCTGGTTTGAGAAGACAGCGCACAACCTGGTAATGTTCTAGGTCCCCCTGGAGTTTCAAACCCCAGCCCTCTACACATTTCCTGCTCCTTTCACTCCCTCACTTGCCTTCACCCATAGTCTGCAACCCCCTCCATGATTAGGGGTCTGTCCTCTTTGGGTTCGACAAAGATTTCCTTCTCCCCCAAACTGAAGTCCTTTGGCCAATGCTCATCTCTGCCCAGCTCTCCTGTAGAACTGGCATAATGACAATAGATCTGCAGGACCTTAACCAGAACTCCATAAGACGAGGCCAAGTTTCGAGAAGAGCCAGACCACTGCCCAGTCAGCACTATTATCATCTTCCTCTCACATGTGACTAGTTTCCTCCTGAACCTCGTTTTTGTGAGCAGAGCTAGCCCTAAAGTCTCAGGCAACCCTCCCCTCTCCCAAGCCTAGTACCCTCCTCTTCAGGAGCTCTCAGGTGAGACCTCTGTGGGCCTGCTGCCACCCCAGGCGAGGTCTGACCTCTCTGGGCAGGAGCAAGGGCCTGCCCTCCCTCAGCTCATCTCTCCAGCCCCTTCCAGGGTGGATGCTGCCCAGGCCCACCTGGGCCCCGCTGATGGACCTTCTGCTTCCAGCCCTCCGCTTTACGGCTGTCACCATCGCTGTGCTGAACCCCTGCTGACCCCCTGCCAGGGCCTCTGCCTCAGCTCTGGCTTCCCTCAGATGGATCTCCTGGCCCCTCCTGTGCGTCATCATTTGACACTATACTACTAAGTGCCACTCAGCATGCAGAAATGAATAAGGCAGGGTTCTGCCCCCAAGAAAACACCAGAAAAGCATATAAATACATAAAACAAGGTACAATGAGGCAAATGCCCCAAACAAGGACTGTGGGTTCTTTAGAGGGGGTGGCAGACTGTGAGGCTCAGAGGTCAAATGCCAACTCTGGGAGCAGATAGACTTGAGGATGAAATACCAGATAATTCCTCCCCTGCTATATATCATACGCCTCTATTTTACTCATCTGCATAGTGGGTGTTGCTATCTGACGTTCACTTATTTGTCTATTAGATTCCTCTCCCCATTAGAACATAAGCTTTGTGAAGCAGAGGCCTCCTCTGTGCTATTCACTGCTACGTGCTCAGCATGGGGGCTGGCTCTGGCTCGTGGCAGGAGCAGAATGAATCCTCAGTGAATGCATGACTGAACAAAGGAAATCCTAGCTCTGTCACTTCAGAGGTGTGTGCCCTTAGGCCACCCATTCAACCTTGCAGAGCCTCAGTTTCTCCATCTGTAAAAGGAGACATCTACCCTTGCAGGGGCCAAGGAGTCAATGAGGCCACTTACGGAAGCATCTAGGACAGGACCTGCTACCTGGTAAATGCTCCGTAATGTCAGCTGACAGCAAGACCCGGCTGTGGGCCTGGCACCAACGGGAGGGCACTTGACATGAGGGAGCAGCCTGTGAGCCCTCTGATACCCAAAGGGAACCTTCCTGTCCTCACCATTCTGACTTAGAATAATTTCCTCCTTAGGTGTCCCAGGGACTTGTCATTGGATGGCACTTATTCCAGCCTGAGGGGGTAGAGGAGGGGCCAGGTGCTACTGGCTTTGTAGCCTGGACTTTTGGTGGTCTATCCTCATCATGCCTTGGGACATGGCTGTGGAGGCCACAGCATACTGGGGTTCAGGGCACAGCCTTCTGAGTCAGATAGCCTGGCTTCAAGTCCTATCTCTGCTATTTACTAGCTGCATGGTTTTGGGTAAATAAATGCTCCTCCTGAGTCTCAGTTTCCTTTGCTGCAAAAATGGGGAAGTCAATAGTACATTCCCCACAGCTGTTGGGTAGATTTCATGAGATGGTGCTTATGACGTGCACGGGGCCAGACACAGAAGTGACCATTCAGTGGTGGCCGTGTTTATTATAATTACAGATGGTTAACCAGAGCGGGAAAGGCAGGATGGGACAGCCTGTTGGCTTAGAAGCAGGGCCTGTATATGTGCTTGGGGTGGTGGCCATGACAGAGTAGAGGAAGTTCAGGCAGAACTGGACCAGGGTCCCAGCACGGTGGCAGCAGACACCAGGGAAGTCGCTGGCACATCGGAGGTCCAGCAGGGGCTCCCAGGACTGGTGGCAGAGCATGGCTGTGTGCAGAGATTGAGGCTGCAGGGCACGCAATGGCAGAGCTCCGGCCACGGGGCTGGCACTCGGGGATACCACAACTTGGACTTAACTGGTTCCTCCTCTGGCATTCCCTAGCATTTTGTTCAGACCTCTTTTAGCACCTAGCACAGTGAGACCCATTTCATGCTCTGATGCCTGTGCGGGTCTTCCTGGAGTGAGGGCCTGGCGGGAACCAGTCTCTGAAACATTTCTTGACCAGGTGAGGACATCAAAACCAACTAGAAAGCTTTAAAAAATATATTCTGGGTTCTTGCTCCTAGAGATCCTCCTATAGTAGGTCTAAGGTAGGACACAGGTGTTAGTTGTTAATTTTTTATTTGATTAAAAAGTAGTTCATTTTATTGGCATTTAAAAATGATAAAAGTAACATATGGTGGTTGTGAAAATTCAAAACAGGTATGTAACAAACCACATCTGCGCCTCACCCTTCCTAGCCCCAGCTGAATGTGGAAGCCACTGCTAGGTCAGTGTCGACCTTCCCATGTGATCCTGGGGTGAGCTTTTCACTGAGACAAACTGGGTTCTGGGTAGATGGTCAAGATAGGGACTTGGGCCCAACTACTAAGCCAGAAACCTAGATCTCATTACCAGGCCTGCAGTTCCTTCTAGAGGAGACCTTTGTTTTGGGAAGGAGGCCAAGGCTGGCTGTTGGAGCTGGGGCAGTAGGTCACAATAGGCCTGTAAAATCAACTTGATGTTGACCTTCACATCGCTGCTTTGATGCCTTAAACACTTCCTCTCTTGACCTAGGGTTCTCTTAGACCCTCTGGTGGGTTGAAGGCTGCAATGGAAATTGAATGGGCTTGGCTAAGAAGAGATGAGGTATAGAGGTGGGAAACTAGGCCAGAAAATCCACATTGGTGCCATGCACAGAGCAGCAGGCAGTGAGAGTAACTTGAATGACCCTGAAATGCCCAATGACTTAGGGGAGGTTGGCCTCTCTCTCTCTCTTTCCTGCTTCCATTGCATCAGGGCCTGGGCTATAGGAACATCTTGGGAAAAAGCTAGCCCTGTGCCCAGACAGAAATGTTAGTCCATTTCTAACTGGCTATAGAAATCACTTTGTTCATTACCTTTTTCATTTCTCTAGGGTTTATCTTTCCAATCAGGCAGTAAATTCCTTGCAAAGATGAGTGGCTATGTCTAAGCATCCATGCCTGCTCAGTAAACACTCAGCAGCTGAGGATATACCAGAGGATGGAATGTATACACTGGCCCACTTAGACCTAGGGAAGGGCTTAAAAAAATTTTTTTTTTAAAGATTTCTCTTAGAGAAAAAAAAGCATATTTGGTTTTAAAAAGCATATTGATGAAAAGACAAAACATTTTTTAATTATTCCTGGTAACTT
Organism: Canis lupus familiaris; assembly: GCF_011100685.1. Lineage (NCBI taxonomy): Eukaryota > Metazoa > Chordata > Mammalia > Carnivora > Canidae > Canis > Canis lupus. The sequence continues at coordinate 56,039,305 of NC_049230.1, forward strand.
TTAGAAAGACAAAACACAGGAGTCACCCAAGAAAACTTTCTTTAACCTGGCTTTTCCTGGGCCTTCATTTATCTTATGAAGAAAAAAAAATCCACACTCTAATAAATTTATCAGGGTATTAAATATAAATAAATAATAACAATTGGCAGAAAAAGCATGAAGAAGTCTTAGGAAACTAGTTGCCAGGGAAAGGGTTGATTGAACAAAGACCTGCCAGGCCATGATTTTTCTACCTCTTTTGGCTGGGTCACATGGTTTTGGAAAGCGAGTACTTTTTGTTTTTTAAGATTTTACTCTACACCCACTGTAGGGCTTGAACTTACAAGCCCATGATTAAGAGTAGTATGCTCTTCTGACTGAGCCAGCCAGGTGCCCCCAAGAAGAGAAAAGAACTTTTAAAGCCAAATTGGGCCTCTCCTCCTCAGAAGTTGGCTGGAAGAGGTTATGGGTTCCCAGGTGCTGGGATGGAGGGGCAGTCTTTCTGGCTTTAAATTAGGAAGAGCTTCAGGACAGACTCGATCTACTAGGGCTATATTTGCATCACCTGGCAAGACTTAAAGCATATCGATTCCCACACACCCAGAAATTCTGATTTAATTGATCTGGGGTGGGGTCAGAGCACTCTTCTTTTTAAAGCTTTCAGGAAGTTATAGGGATCCCTGGGTGGCGCAGCGGTTTGGCGCCTGCCTTTGGCCCGGGGCGCGATCCTGGAGACCCGGGATCGAATCCCACGTCGGGCTCCCGGTGCATGGAGCTTGCTTCTCCCTCTGCATATGTCTCTGCCCCTCTCTCTCTCTGACTATCATAAAAGAAAAAAAAGGAAGTTATAGCCAGGGATGAGAAGCAATGTATACCGGTGGTTCTCAGACTTGTCCAAACGTAAGAATCATGGAGGATCATTCAAAAAATTCCAAAGCCCATGCCACACCGAAGACCAGCAAGATCTCTGGGGGTGGGACACAGTGGCAGTAGTTTCTAAAGCTCCTCAGATGACTCCAGTTGCAGACAAGTTTGGACATCACCAAATATGTGTGTATATATATATATGAGAAACAACAGATGATCTGTGATTGATAACTGTTGAAGACAAGGTCTCCTAATTATATTTAGATTTTCCTTTTTTTAAAAAAAATTTTCTGTTTCTTAAAATCTCTCATTTGGTATTAAGCCTTCTTAACACAGTAATTAGCAATTTTTTATGACTATTTGGGTAGGGCATGCCCTAATACAAGTTTCTTGTAAAGCACAATCAGAAAGAATTCTGCAGTCTTCTGGGCCTAGCTGAACAGGACTGGTGTAAGTCTGTATGTTTGGAAGTCTTTATCAGGAACCATGCTTTCTATGGGGGCAATATCCCCATTCTGTGGGGTCCCTGGTACCCAAGCCGGGGTGCTGGCTCAGACTGCACAAACCTCAAGTGGCTCCAGTGTTATCAGGCCTTGCCCTGCTTTGCAGTGATAAATGGCTGAAGAGCTCTTCCATCTGCGTGTCAGCATGCAGCAGCTCCAGTGACAGGCTGCTGGGTCTCAGGCTGGTGAGCTTGCTCACTGCCCCCGAGGGGCACCAATGTTCAGACCCCATCCCATCATCTTTAGCATCTTTAGCAAGGAGTGCAGCTGCAGGTGAGCCCCTGATTTCTGGCAAATCCTGGACATCCCTGCACTCCATCCCTGTACTCTGTGCAGCTCAGGCCAGAGGGAGATACTCCTTCTCTCTCCTCCTAGTGTCCCATCCCTTCCTCCATTACTAGGGGGCCTTTTTGGGGATGGACCCGGTGGGTGTGCCCACTCCAGCCACCCGGGCCCCAAGCTGTGAATTGGGCCAGGGAGAGGATGAGGCCCTTCTGGAGTGAATGACTATACAAATGTTCTCATTTCTTTAGTTACTCAGATTGAGTTTTTCGACCCTTCACTTCTCCTCTATGAGGAAGGACCAAATGGCAGGGAAGATCTGGAAAGGCTGAACGAGGTGATAGGGCAATTAGATTAGATGGAATCATTTTGATCTACAAGGTGACTCCATGGGGTGTAGCCTGAACAGGATATCACAGGTTACTGCTGTGGTAAACTGTACATGATTTTAAAGAAATCCTCATTATAGCACCATGGCGAGGTTAGAAGATGCATTCCTGGTGGTCTTGGCTCCCCCTCCACCTCCCACTGCCTGTCAACTCACTCTGCTGGCCTCCACATGGTGCAGCCGGAAGGCCTCCCCCGTGCTCTCATTAACCACATCGAACTGGTGTCGGTAAGCCACACAGATGAGATTGTCACTCTCTTCAGTTGGCCCATCGACTAAAGTCATCACCGCGGGAGAGTCGGACAGACAGATCTCCTGTGTGGTTGATGATGACAGGAGAGAAGGGGTCAGACGCCAAGCAGCCATTTTCATATCAACCCCTAACCCTGGCCCTCCGCCTGCCCACTCCCATCCAGTAGAGGGTCACCCCACAAGGCTCCTGCAGAGCCCTTTGCCAGCAGGGAAGGTGGAGACAGGGGAAAAGGGGGCGGGGATTGTGCCAGACACCCCCCCCCTCCCACCACCTGTCCTCAAAACCCACACCTGGCCAAACCAATTCAACAGCATGATCCACATTAGCCCTCAGATAGTCTGGCCCTGTCCTGTGATTTGATAATAATAATCAAATGACAGCTGCTAACCTTGTTGAACACTTAACACAGTGCCAGGTACTGTCCTCCCTGGATCCTTATGAGATAGGTAAGGCTATTATTCTATTTTACAGATAAGGAGATTGAGGCCTCAAAGGTCACGTGACTTGCCTTTATTCACATAGTTTATACGTGGCAGAGCCAATATCTGTGCCCAGGAAATCTGATTTCCGAGCTGATACTCCACAGAAATGTACATGCTGTACATAAATAGTCATTAAGATGGCTAATTACAGTATTTAGGAGACTAACACCTAATTAGAGCAAAATTTTAACTTGTTTTAATGTCACAGTTATGGCTGTCTGTCCCTCAAAATTGGGTATCAGCAGAAATTGATACACATAATTTGAATTATGAGGCTTTAAATTTTGAGGCTTTAAATCTGGTAAAAATAATTGCTCAGCTCACCTACAGGTGAAGTGAGCCTTAGGAGTCAAATGTGTGACACGGTTCATACCTATGTACTAAAGTTTTTAAAAAGCAGTAAGAGATGGTAAGAGCAGGAATGGGCAATCATGGAGGCTTCCCTCACAAGGTTCCACCCTTAGTAGATCTGCAAATCCTACTGGCTAGGGCAGGCAAGGCAGCCTCCTCCAGCTCTCCAGCCACCAAAGCCATCATCATCTGTTGCTGGGATCCTGCATTGGCCTCTTAGTGGTCTCCTCCTTCCTGCTCATGGACGCCACCTCCCCCCCCCCCCCCCCCCCCCCCCCGCCATGCTCTCCTCTGTCCAGGAGCCAGAAAGATCTTTTCAAAACATGCCACTTCTCTGCTTCAAACCTCCCAGTGGCTGCCCCCTCTCACTCAGAGTCAAAGCCAAAATCCTAGCAATGGCCTCCAGGTCTCTCCGACCTCTCTGCCTTGTCCCCTCAGCTCTAGCCGTTGTGGCCTCTTGACTATGCCTTGAACAGGGCCTCAGGTTCTTGACTGGCTGCTCCTTCTGCCTGGAGCACCCTTTCCCAGCTCCCCTCCTCATCTACTCCCATACTTTCCTTGCATCTCTGCTCAAAGGCCAATTTTCAGGGAGAGCTTCTGGGGAATCCTTTCTATAGTCCTCTGGGGAAACTGAGGCAGCAGTCGAGGGTTTCCCCAGCTGGGTACTGACCTGTGAGACAAGCTTAGTGGGTGATAGACCCTGGGAGGAACCAGAGAGTCGGCTTCTGGACACCTTGGCTGGGAGAGAAGGGATCTGGAGAGCGGACCTACCCTGATATACTGGAATTCCTCCACAGGTGACTCTGACAGGGGACACAACAGGGAGATGCTGGCAACCCCGCCCAGCTTGTTGTGTTTCCTCGTGATCAAGAGCAATTTATTCCGGATGGCGACGACTATCCTCAGCTCCCTGCTGTGGTGAGTGTTAATGGCGTACAGGTGGCAGCCTGGGAAGGGATATAGATGATGCTGAGCACGTGACAGAAGCCTGGAGATGCCCAGGCCTCGATAACGTGGCAACACCTAAGGACTCTGGAAATTAAGCATAACCCAGGGGTAGTACCTGAAAATGTTCCGGCCACCAGGCAAACAGAGATGTGGAATACAAGTTAGGTTGAGTTTCAGGAAAATTAAGGAAGCCATATTCCCTGTATTCCAGAGTTCGTGGTCTTAGTTTCAGGCCCACGACACCATATGAATTAAAGTGACAATGAGCAGAGTTCAAGGAACCAGAGGCTAAAAGTCCCTCTTCGCTGATTTGCGAACAGAACTCAACTTACCTTCAAAACTTGTCATGCAAGGCCTAGACTTTCCTTTAGCCCTCCATTGTTGGACTACCTTTCAGGCTTCTCTTAGGGAAACACTGACACTACCTGGATGCTGCCTCCGAGCAAAAACCAAACCAATAAAATCAAATTCCCACGCATTTTTATTTCCAGTGAAATCTGGACAGTCTGAGAAAAAAAAAAAGAATTGAACAGAACCCACCAAAATATGTAGACTCCAGTCACCTTTTGTTTTCTCCAGCTTGTTGTCCCTGCAATCACATTTGCTCTTCACAGGCTGTTTGCCCTCGACGGCCTTGTGCACAGCGCTGAGCCTGAAGACAAAGAGGCGGGCATCTTTCCCTGGTGAGATAAAGAAGGTGCAGGAGGAGATGGGTGGGAAGACCCCAAGAGTGGACTGTGCAGGAATGCTACAGAACTGAGTTGAGGTGTTCTAGAACTGGGAGGAAACCCCATACCACCTTTACCGAACATTGCCCTGAAGGATGTGCCCCCTTTCTCCTTGACTGTCCCCCCCCCTCAGAGAACAAAGGGCCACCTGGTGACACTGAGCACTGGCCACCCATGAGCCAGTAGCTGGCACAACCCAAGCAGTCAGACCACTGTGACCCTCACAGCCATAGAAGGCTACACACTTCCCATCCCCTTCCAGAGGACACCACCAGGAAGGGGACTATCACCTTTGTCTGCTCTGAGGATCAGAAGGTCCAGGGTCTCGAGCACATGCATCTGCTTCACTGGCAGGGTTTTGTCAAACACAGGCACTGATGGAAGGTCATCTGGAAGAGGAGACAAGGTTACAAGGACTATACCTAGCCCATGATTTCAGAACCTATAAAACGTGCCTATGAGTGGTCCTGGACTCCGGTTCTCTCTAGGCAAGGGAAGTCAGCTTCTAGAATGTGAGTTTAAACACATTCTCTCAGCTCAAGGAGAAGGACTGACATTCCTTCCTCTATATTGAAAGCAGAGCAGTGGGGCCTAAAACTATATTCTTCTCTTCAGTGCTCATCAAAGAAAAGGCAGCATCTCTCCATCCCAGTTTTTACTGGTGTTGTACTAAAGGACTAAACAGCCAGTTTTTTTTTTTTTTAAACAGCCAGTTTAATTATGTATTTCTCTTATGTATTTTCTTTCTCTTATGTATTTTCTTATTTTTATGTAATGTTTGAAATTGCATCACTTCTTAGCTTATTCTGCATCTCTCTCCAGAAAGCAAAGTTAAAATTTCCTTTTGTACTTAAATACGAACATACCCTATTCCCTGCCTATGTCCATATCAACAAGAGTTTACCGATACATTTTTAGTTTTTCTCCATAGAGGAGAATCTCCTTTTTAGACAAAAATTAAAGAGAAATGACCAAGTTGCCCAAATAACAGAAAAACACTAATTGTAATGGCAACGTTCAGGAAGAGGTCAAGCAAGTGGCTGATCAAAGACACTGCAATGATATGTAGGATTTGCTTTTAAGCTTACTGGGAACTTAAATTGCTAGCAAATATCTTGTTTCTGGGGGTCCCTAGGACAGAGAGGGCCAAAAGAAATATTAAGGCTCTTTCATGAGCAAAGGGTCTGTTCTGAGCTTGATGTAGAATTAGCACAAGGCAAAGAGGTCCTGGGACGGTGTAGACATTTCAGGCTGGATAAGTGGCTTATTCTTTATTGATATACTTCATCTGAATTTAGGTCTTCCAGTGCTCTGTTGTGAGTCTGGGTTTGTTTTTCTTTTCTTTTTTTTTTTTTTGGTAGCAATTTAGGTTCATGTGTCCCTGAGGGTCTTAGATTTTCTAGAAATCTGTCTGTTTGGGAGTTCATTCTTCCCTGTTTGGTGCCCAGGAGAGAGCAGAGCTTTCGTTGTTGGGATGGGGTTCATAACAGCTTCTGGGGGTGGTAGGGGGGCCTTTCCTGCTCCTTGCAGGCCAGTAGGGGCTCTGGATTTGTCCAAGCACAGAGCCTGCTAAGCTTTTATTAGACAGAGGGCTTGCTCCAGCTCCCCTACATTATCGCAGCAAATGTAAATTCTATGATAGCCCATCAAACCACTTTCCTTCCCCCTCTACCCCAGGCCTTCATAAAAGTAACTGAATCTCAGGTATTGTGCTTCTGCTGGGGGCAGACCTGAGTTTTCAAAACACAGGATGATCATCAGTCCAATACCCACCATCATGTCTGACTAAATAACTATGATTATCCCATTTTTAAAAGTATTTATTTGAGAAAGAGAGAGGGAGTGTGTGTGCACACAAATGGGAGGAGGGGCAGAGGGAGAGAGAGAGAGAAAGCAGACTCCATGCTGAGCAGGCAGCCCAACGCGGGGCTTGATCTCATGACCCTGAGATCATGGACCTAAGCTGGAACCAACAGTCGGATACTTAACTGACTGAGCCACCCAGGAACCCTGGTTATTTCATTTTGTAAACAGCAGCTAACGTACATGGAGGGCATCCTGCATGCCAGGCCTCAGTGCTAAGTGCTTCACATGTTATTCACTGAAATGCCCCAATGACCCTCTTAGGTAGGAACTTCTAATATTCCCATTTAACAGATGAGGACCTGGGGCTCAGAAGTGCTAATAACCTGTCCAGGGCCACATCTTAAACATGTGAAACCCAGGTCTGTATGGGTACAAAGCCTGTACTCTTAGCCTATAAGCAGCACCGCATCCCCGTGGACCGAGGGGCCAGCACACAAGCAACAGTACTGTAAGAAATTCATAAACAACAGAAGCGCTTCATTTGACATTTAAGACAGAGGGATACTGTGTAGCAGCCCACCTGTGTACAGAATAAATTAGCATTTATTCTCCATCAAATCTTTCTCAGGTGGCTGAACAGGTTTATTCGTAGCACAGACAGGGGGAGGAAGCAAGGATCTGAGAAAGTGACACGTGACTTAATGACTCTTCTGTAGCAATGTTTTCCTTCTTGTAATCTTTTTATGAAGCAGTGATTTTTTAGAGCTGGCTTTTCTATTACTGCAAACCTAAAACAAATGGTTGTGGCATCTTTTATCAACATTCAGTCTCCCTTCAAAGTAGCTTTTGCTACACTTAGAATATAAAGGACCTCGAGTTTTAATAATGACCTTGGCAGAAGCAGACTCTCAAGGGGGTAGGTCTAATGAAATTAAGCAGACACTAATGGGATAGAGTGGAACCTGGCCTTAAAGGAAATGGAGAGATTCACTCATAGAAATGATTCATAATGTGATTAAGTATCGACAAGAGAAAGGTAAACAAAGAAATAACAAGAACATTATGGCTTGAAAGCATAGGGAGGAATACAAAGAAAGCCTTAAGGGTTATTCTCTTCTTACAAAAGCAAAAAGGGTAGCTGTGCTGCATATCCAGGGAGTGAAAACAATAATATGAGAAATAAATCTGAGCTCCTGGTGGGTGTATATGGCTACCATCTGTGTAAGACCACTTCCCTCAAGTTCGAAGAAAAGAATTTCCTGGCACATCACAGGAATCCTTATATTTAATACCTCCATTAAGTTTTGTATCCAAAAAGATGAACATTTCAGAAGGGGATGTGGAAATCTTGGTTTGGATTTTACATTTTAAAAAACGGAAGCAACTCAAATAGAATGTTGTTGCTGTGGTTTTTGTTGTTTTTGTTTTGTTGTTGCTGTGATTTTCAGGCAAGCCTTACAAGTAGCCCTTATAAAGCATATTTTCTCCTTTCTAAAAAGAACAAACAGGTAGAATATAACTTTCTTTCGATCAACACATTTCTCATAATTACTTGCTCAGGACTGTATTTTGGAAACCTGTGTTAAGGTAAAGACAGTAACATTGGTAGAGTTTAATAAAATGTAGCTGGCTTAGTGGAAAGAGCGCTGGACTAGGAATCACCTCTGGGTTCCAGTTCCAGATGTGCCAGTAACCAGCTGTGTGATCCTGGGCAAGTCACATCATTTCTTCATGTATAAAACGAGGACATGAGACTGAACATCTAAAGTCTGTTTTTTTTTTTTTTTTTTTTTTTTTTAAGATTTTATTTATTGATTGATGAGAGACACAGAGAGAAAGAAAGAGGCAGAGACACAGGCAGAGGGAGAAGCAGGCTCCATGCAGGGAGCCCGATGTGGGACTCGATCCCGGGGCTCCAGGATCATGCTCCTGGCTGAAGGTGGCGCTAAACCTCTGAGCCACCGGGGCTGCCCAAGTCTGTTGTTTTTTAAAGTAAGTTATTTTATTTTGTTGCACCTCTGATAAAAATCTATGGATTTTGTTACCTTTTTAGCATGTTCACAGGGATAGATGTCAGAAATACAGTAACTGTTTACTAAATTACTGCTACATGCCAGACACTGACGTAGGCACTTCACATGGGTATTTTAACCTCCATAATCCCTTCCTGGAGTTTTGATCATCATTCCCATTTTGTTTATTTTATTAATTTTCATTATTGGAAACTAGTTTTCAGCTGCTTAAGAAATTCCCCCCACTTCAGAGAAATCTGCAGTGCACAGAGGTTAAGTTGTCTTTAAGATCACAAAGATTCTCTAATTGTTTGGTGGTTTCTAAAATTAAATATTTAATTTAAATTCTCAGCTTATAAATTTTAGATTATCTGCCTTTTAGTAAATGAGTAAATTAATTATATATACAATTATATGTTGTGCGTATATATATATATATATATATATATATATATATATAAAACATACATTGAAACATACATTTAAAGTAACAAATGAAGTCAGAAATAAGTCCATTATAAAGTCTGGCTTTCTTTTTTCCCCACAGAAGGCATCTACTTCCCCTTCCCAAGGGCCCAGCACGTACCCAGTACTTAGGAAACATACTGACAGGGTCATAGGAGGGAGTGAAGGTCGTGAGTGAAGGCCAAGGATGGGAAGATGTAGCCATTTTAGGCCATTATGTCACTCTCAGTGGCAGTGTTCAGGAATCTCATAGAATATCAGTACCTGAGACTGGGCAGCCTGCTTCTGTGTTGTGGAGGGTGTGCCCTTGGAGGACACTGCCTCTATGCCTATGGCTCCCTCTGAAGCCCCAGGAGATGACATGCTACTGGTGTCTAGCCCCTTTAACATTCACTGGGAGTCTGGAAAAATCCAAAGGGGCCTCCTGCTGGAAGGCACCACCCAGTCCTTTAGTCTAAATGAAATCTCTATCTGAAGTAAAACTCTCTCTACAGCATTCTCCCCAAGGGTATGTCCCACTGGTGGCTGATCTGCAGTGACAGGAACTGACCACCTTCCCAGTTGCATCTCGTTGTCAAAAAGTTTGATTTTATATAAATATGAAATCTGTCTTCCTGTCGAATCTTGCTATTTCTACAGCTAACAAAATTGGTTTATCTAAGATTTTCATTATTTATTTTGGACACCAAATACTTTTTGAATCAGAAACCTTAAAAAAAAAAAAAAAAAGCTTTGAGAGAGGGCATGTCCCTGAGATAGGAGCTCCAAATAACAAGAGCGTCTTGTTGATTTAAGGTAAAATATTAGAATGATAAGTATTGGCCAAAAGGAGATTCTTTTGCAGGTCATTTTGAGGTCCACAGGCTAACCAGATTTGGGGAAGGCATGAACTTGTCATGCACGACTCACTCTCCAGCTTGCTTGTGCATATCCTGAAAAGAAGGGGTTAATTTTGTAAGGAAAGGAAACTGCTAACCTCATTGGTGATGACACCTTTATCTACAGGGAATTGACTGGCAGTCACCCATCTCAGAAGTCCTACAAGTTACACAGACAAAGACATTTGAAGGAGCAGCTACTCACTAACCATCCACTAGCAAGACGCCAGCATCAGTGGAAACCAGCAGGGCCTGGCCCCAGGGATCCGCACACACAGCTTCATGGGGGAAATTACTGCAGAAACACTGGGGCTCCCAGGGCTGCAAGACAGCAGAAGCATTGGAAAATAAATTTACCAGAAGGAATGTTCCAGGGTCCCTCGGATGGAAATGTATTGGTACACTGCTTGAGACCACAGCTCAGGTACCTGCTGAACCCAGGGAGCTAAATAGGCTCTGCACTCAGTTACCTTTCTTATCTTATTTTATTTTTTATTTTTTTATTCATAGAGATAGAGAGAGAGAGAGGCAGAGACACAGGCAGAGGGAGAAGCAGGCATCATACAGAGAGCCTGACATGGGACTGGATCCAGGGTCTCCAGGATCACGCCCTGGGCTGCAGGCGGCGCTAAACCGCTGAGCCACTGGGGCTGCCCACCTTTCTTATCTTTTAAAAAAATATTTTAAGTCGTCTCTATACCCAATGTGGGGCTCGAACTCACAACCCCGAGACTGAGTCGCATGCTCCACCGACTAAGCTAGCTGGACACTCATTAGTTACCTTTCTTAAATGTCTCCTTTCAAAACATGTGCAGTAGGGAAGGAGGGAAGTCACATGTTTCTGGCACCATGAGCTGTCTCCATATGTAATAATCTTCCTTGGGGACAATTGAAGCATTGGTAACCTCTTCTAAGCAAACATTTTCCTTAATACATGAAGTTGAACCAATTGCTCCCTATTTTTTGGAGCATTCACATGAACTGATAGGAAGACCCATATAATTCTACAAAAGAAGTCAGATTTCTATGCTGCTGATTCAATAAAATGATTAAGTTATACACAGTGCAAGAAGTTGATGTTGCTTTAATGTGAAAATTGCTGGTTGACCCAGTTAGGGCTACAAAATCTTAAAGGAAAAAACAACACGTTTGTAAGAATATGGAAAGTGCTGCCTGAAACCCACTCACGTTCCCCACATGACGTATTCATACCGTGCAAACTCTTCCCCTTTGTCTCATGCTTGGTTACAACATCAGGGTGAGGCCTCCCTTACAGCTGCTCCAGAACTGCATGGGGATGCCTGGAGCCAACGGGCTTGGCCTCAAAGGACAAAGAGGTTTTTGGAGCTTGGAGCTTCTCAAGGACAGGTGAAAGTTTTACATTTGCCCGTTTACTCTCAATCACACACTCCTTGGGGATGGTACAAGACTCCATGTGTGCATGTTGGGGTGTGTGTATGTGTGCATGTACTGGGTGAGCACATGTGTGCATACTGAAAGTAGAAGTGGTGGTGGTGAGGTCACCTTCAAAGACGTCATTTGGGATGAGAGTAAATACTGTGTGTATTACTGCTCTTAGAAAAGTACACTGTCCCTTTAAGAAACTCACAAGTCTCAAACTGAATCTTCTAATTGCTAAGATGAGGCTCAGGCCCTTCTGAAAGATCACACAAAGAATGTGAAGACATTTTACAACCTGGAAAGGTCTACACAAGTGCAGGCCATTAATTGGAATGGTATTTCCCTAAGAAGATGTCTGGAAATTCTGACTTTGTGACTTTGAGCAGGAGGACATGAAAAAGCAAAGCCACTATAAATGCCAACTGGGAGACAGACACAGATGTCTGGGCATTTGGTAACACCAAGACATAAAAACCAACTCTTAATGACAAAATGTTCTCTGAGCAGAGAACACAAATTTAAAATACTTATGCTAAATAGTGGTTCTTAACCCAGAAGATTTAAGGGTCCTAGAGGATCCATAGAGAGCTTAAGGAGGTGTGTGTGTAACCCTGAAATTAGATTCAAAATGTTGTGTACATGTGCCATCTGTACATTTCAGTGGCCTAGTGTGTGTGTGTGTGTGTGTGTGTGTGTGTGTGAGGGGTGTGTGTGTGTGTCCACTGCTTTCGTGGGTTCTCAAAGGGGCAGGGGACTCCAGGTAGCCTGAGAACATCATGTATGAAGTGTCAGTATACTTAGACCTGATCCCACAGGGGCTCTCCACTCTAAGGACTGATGGTATTTGTCATTGTGCTGGACTCCCTTCTGCCACTTGGGGGACTTGGTGCAGACTCTGCAGGGCAAGAACGTGGCCTAAGTGCAGGACTCCTTGCTGGATCCTCTAAGAACATTAACACAGCTTATGAACTGATGGATGCCAAAGAGGTTGACAAAGCCTCTTCTTTGGAAATAAAATGCTCTGGGGAGCAGCATGTGGGACTCTGGCCTCTGTGGAGCCAACTGCACTGAAGTCCACGAGGGCCTCTAGGTCAGTGTTTCTCCAAGGAAGGCCTGTGGCCCACTGGTAGGTTATGAACTGATAGAACAAATGGAAGTTCTTTCTTTGCTGTTTCACCACTGAACAAGTTATATTTCCACAGACTTTCATTTTTACGTATGCCTAGGAAGTTCTTATCAAGAAGGTCACTAAATCTTGCTGGAATTTGGTATTTATAGAGCTCTTGGGAACACTGTGAATTTCACCATTCATACAAACAAGCCGATAGTGGGAATTAATGCAACCTTTGGAAAAGATACTTTGCCATCAATCTGGTCTTATTGGTTGTGGTTTTCTAGCATTAGTCGTATTTTGAGCTCATTGTTCCCCTGAAACCAGACTTTAAAGTGTGTAGGTTCTATAATTCAGATACAAAGCATATATACCTTTATAGTAAATGCATTTGTAATTCTTTTTGCTTTTATAATGGACACTTCTCTAGTAATGCACTGTCTGTGGGTTTGTTCCATTTAACTAACCTATATATATATTTGGAACACAGACATAATGAAGTAGATTTGTTTTATAATAAAAAATCATGCAAATAGTAAGTTCCTATGCAACTAGTTTATTGTTTGCTCTTCTCTTGTTGATTACCACCTATTTTTTTCTCCAAGAAAAGTGGAGACAAAAATAGATACACAGCCCACAGAACTTCTGGGGTGACTGAATGAACTACAGATTAAGCAGTGGTTTCCCAGCTGTGGTCCTCTGACCAGTGGCATCAGCCTTGCCTGGTAACTTGTTAGAAATACAGATTCTCTGGGCTCACTCCAGACTTATGAATCAGAAATTCAAAAGGGGGTGATTGTAGTATATACAAAAGCTTGGGAAACACGGCCCTAGAGCTTTGCTGAGTGCATCCGGGCACCCCATGAGAGCTTGTTAGAAATGCACAATCTTGACTACTCCCTAGAGCTATTGAATCAGAACATGCATTTGGTCAAGATGTCCAGGCCATGTATATGCACACAAGGCTGGAGGAACACCCCTCAGCCCCATGTGCCTGACCAGGCCCGGTCCAGCAGCTCTGCTTCACTTAAGCAGGCAAAGGCACACACATGGTATGGAAATTGGGGCTCTCACTAGATGCTGCTCAACTTTATCTGGGGCTTCCCCTGGGGACTCTGCAGCAGACAAGCTTGTCTTCCTCCTGTCCCACAAATCTCTAAGAATTGCAATAACTTCACTGATGACAAAGGACATTCATAAGGGAACCTGAGAGTATCATCAACTCACCTCTTTTTTACAGATCCCTGAAGCCACCAAGCTTGATGGAGCATCTCCTCTCACAATGGATTTCAGTTTTAGTGCCTTACAGAACAGAGATCTCTTTTAAAGTTTGTTATCAGACAGGAAAATAACAGCAGGTTCAACAGTTGTGATTTGCAAGAAGTTTTAAATAAAACAGGAGTAATTTTAGACTAAAGTTTTAGGTTCCCACACTTCCCTCTCACTGCAGCCAAGGAATGCTGCCAGCTGAATACGGTGAAGCCCTAATGACAATGTCCTAGCCCAAATGACCCCAAATGCCTATCATTTCAACTAATTGATATCTCAGTGCAGTGATTCCTACCCCAGGAAATGGAAAACTTGATGAGGCGAAATCTCTGAAAGCAGAGTCAGAGTGCCTTTAAACAAAGGACCCACATGGGAGAGCTCCTGTCACAATGTACCTGTTTGGGGCAAGTTACTTTTGCCCTTAAGCTTTCCTAGGTCACCCTGCTTTGTTCTCTCCTTTGGGTCAGAACCTTTAGCTGCAGCTGACAGCTCTTCTCCTCCTCTGTGTTGTGACAAGGGATCAGGATAGAAAGCTGTGTCACCTCCCAGAACTGAGACATATGGACGTCACGTGGGAGTGACACAAAGTGGCAATGATTTCCTCCAAAATCTGGAATAAGATGCTAAGTGGGAGCCTCCTAACTTTGAGGATTGCTTCCAGCCAGCGGAGTGGGAACTCAGGTCCACAGGGACGCCACCCTTCTGCACTTATTGCTGCCAGGGAGGAGGAGGAGGAGTTCAACATGCTTTTCCTATGTGGGCTTCTCACTCTTCAGAAAGTCCCCAGGAGGCAGGCAAATGGTATGTGCTCCCTTGACAAGAGGGAGCCCAGCCTGGGCCTTGTGGTCTCTTGCTTTGAGGTAGTGGCACTCCCTCTTCTGCAGAAGGCTTTGCTTCCACTCATACCCACAGAGAACCACGCCTATGTGGTTATCAAAAATCTTTTTTTGGGGGGGGGGTTTATCAAAAATCTTAATCGTGGTTTCCACAGTAATCCTGAGTGAAATTATAGAGCTCCCACAGGAGTACACAGGCATGAAATTCTTTGCAGGCAGGCCATCTGGTATGCATGGGGCTCATGACTGCACATCTTGCCAAAGAGGTTTCAGAATAAAACCCACCTGCCCTATTCTAACAAACTCTGCCTGGCGGGCCTCCTCTTTCTTCCGTGCGGACTTGGGTGATTCTGGTAAGACGTCACTAAAAGATCGTCTATTAAGCATGTTCTGAAAAAGAAAAACAAGTTATGAATTCCAAAAATCGTTGTCAAGTCTCATCCTTTGGCTTCTCCTTAACTAAATACAGACCTCTTTGTCCAAATGTTATTTTACTCCCACTTACTCCATAAGCATTTACGGAGCATCACTTAAATGCTGGGGTCTGTGCTAGATGCTAGGGGTAGAAGATCAACAGGTGGATAGCCAGTGCTGCATAATGGCTGAGAGCACAGCCTTTGAAATCAAGCACACCAGCAGCTCCAGGGCTTACTAGCTTCCAACAGTGTGATAGGGCCACACTATCACACAGCTCCAGGGATGCTGTTCTCCTAGAGTGACACCCTGGTACAAGGCAGGTGGAAGTCTATGTGAATGGTACCCCTGGAGCTGTGCAACTCTGTGGCCCTCTTGGTAACTTAGGACAAGTGTGTTAATTTCAGAGTTTCAGCATCTTTATGTTGCTAATACCTGTCTCCTAGGCATGTTATGAAGGCTACATGAGGAAGTGCGTGTAAGGTGCTGGGCACAGTGCTTAGGCACATACTCCATAAATGTTTGTTCTCTTCCAGCATATAGTCAGAGAATGGGAATGCTCATTCAGGCAGCAAGTACTGACTGTGCACCCACTAGTCTGGCAGATGTGGGGGTGTGATACACAGTCTCTGACCTTATTGGGCACAGTCTAATGGGGGAGACAGAACTGAGGAACTGATACATGATTGGCACATGGGAGAATGAAGGGGAAGTACATACAGTATCTGAGAGCATCTAACAGGGGGACATGGCTTCAACTGGGGGTTGGGGGAAAGCTGGCCTCAGGCATCCATGCTTCAGCTGGGACCTGAGGGGGGCATGGTGTCCTCACCTTGGAACCCTCTCTGCACCTCTACCTGACTTTAGGGGGGAAAAAAGGAATCGACAGATTAGTGATTATGGCTTGCTCATTAGCATCTTGGGGTTAGTTTGGCCTAATCCCTGTGAGTAGCTAGGGTATACTGGCCAGCCAGAAGTCAAGGGGTGCCTATAAAATGGTGGTGGTCACTGTACCCAAGGGAAAGGACCACACGAGCAGCAGCTCACCTTGATATTCTTCATCTCCCCACATAAGCACCTGAAACCCAATGCCTCATTTATTTACAAGCATCACTGGCAGTGCGTTTTGCTGGAGTTTATGAATGCAAGGAGTCTACAGGAATCTCCCCAATTATTCTGTACTTCCCTGTTAAAGGCAGGAAATACTTCTGAACAGCAATGCTTTTATGTGCATAGTGAGCCCATGGCACCTGGTGATCTCACACCAAGTATAGAGGCCTCTGAGGAACATGGGTGCCCCTAAAGACACCAAGGTGGTGCTGGGTCTCATCAGTGTGGAGATACCGTCAGCCTAGGGATTGTCTGGCACAAAGCAAATTTGCAGTAAATGTAAATGTTTATCTCAGTGTCTGTAGATGGAGCTAGCCAGTCAATCTCCAGAAATCCTTAAAAAGCTCCTGGTCTCTCTCCAAAATCCCCACTCTTGTCTGTCCACCAGCCCTATGGCACTGGTAATGTTGAGTAGTACCACCAAGGACAGTCACCCCAAAAAAGCACCCTCCAATGCTCCAGAAATTACTGACTGACACCATGGTGCCAAGCCTGCACCTCCATTTCCACAGGCCTATGATCTCTGAAAATCACTTTCCTGTGTATGGACATTTAACACTCTCTCGTGGTAACAATGAAAGAACAAATGTCAGCCATCTGGCCACAGTCTGGTGTTGACAGCAAGGATCGAGACAACTCCTTCGCCATTTGAACTGGGACTCATTGCTAGGACTTGTGTTCTCAACTCAAACCCATGAGAAGGAAAGAAGACCATGGACCCAGGGTTACCTTATGCAAGTCTGGCATCAAATCCTGGTATAAAGATCGAATCAACATATCCAGAGTACGTCGACGTTTCTGGGCAAATGTTGGGGTTTCCAAAGTGGCTTTTTCACCATTAATTACTAAAATAAATCAAGTTACAAAGTGAGTTACAAAAATTAACATGCTATTGAAGAATGTCCTTCTCAAAGAAACTCCTCAAAATGAATGCCACCCACTTTCCCAATACTGGTATTACCATTGGCGCTACCCTTCCTTCAAGGAAGATTGCTTAAAACCTCTCTAAATTTCTCTATACAAATCCATAGTCCATAGGTATGTCTGTCTTCCTTTTCCTGTTGGACTGCAAGCTTCCTGAGCAGAGGGTATATCTAATTACTTGAAGACCTAGTACCCACCAGACATGCCCCTATCTACTCTTTCTCCCTTCCCTTCCCTTCCCTTCCCTTCCCTTCCCTTCCCTTCCCTTCCCTTCCCTTCCCTTCCCTTCCCTTCCCTCCCCTCCCCTCCCCTCCCTTCCCCTCCCCTCCCCTCCCTTCCCCTTTCGCCTTCCCTTCCCTTTCCTTCCACCCATCCACCTAAACACATCCCTCTAATACATGGGCCAAAACACCAGGATGCCTGTCAACAGGATCAAATATATATTCACTACATTTTGTTAAGAAAAATAACAATTGCCTAACAGAGTACTGGGATTCTTACTCTAATGGAAGTTTCTTCTGGAAAAAAAAAAAAAAACCCTGGTGGTTAGTGTATTATAGATACTGCAGACTAAGAGTCAGTAAAGTGGAACATCCAGTTCCACATCAGAGCACAGAATAGGAAATGTGCAATAAGGGGGTTTGGAGCTTGAAGTCAAGACAGTTATGGGTTTGAACCCCAGCTATGCTGCCATATTCTTAAGTAAATTATTTAGCTTCTCGGGGCCTTATTTTTCTACTCTGTAAAACGGATGTAGCCATACTTCCTTATAGGGTCATTGTAAGAATTTAAATGATATAATACATATAAAGAGTTGACATGATAGTAGGCATATCAAACTGAATAAATATTAACTGTTATTTTTCTCATTGGAAGGGCCAAAGGATGGAGAGTGTTCACAGACTGAAAAATGAAGTTCTTGGGCCCATGCACCTCCTGGATAGGATCTGAGCGCTGGGGGCAAGCTGGGCTTGTTTGTGCCAAGACATCTCTTAAGGAATTTACACTGCATATGTTGTTTTTTTTAAGTTTTTAAACCCAAACTTAAAAACTTTATTTGAGAGAGAGACAGCATGAACAGGGGAGAGAGAGGAATAGGCTCCCTGCTGGGGAGAGCCAATGCTTTGGTGCTCAATCCCAGGACCCCGAGATCATGACCTGAGCTGAAGGCAGGCACTTAACCAACTGACCCATCCAGATGCCCCTAATCTGCATATGTTTAAAAGACATGCCCACTATTTACTGTAATCCTGTGACTGGGAATTTTTTGTTTGAGAATATTACTCAACCATTAGAAACGACAAATACCCACCATTTGCTTTGATGTGGATGGAACAGGAGGGTGTTATGCTGAGTGAAATAAGTCAATCGGAAAAGGACAGGCATTATATGGTCTCATTAATTTGGGGAATATAAAAATTAGTGAAAGGGAATAAAGGGAAAGGAGAGAGGATGAGTGAAAATATCAGTGAGAGTGACAAAACATGAGGGACACCTAACTCTGGGAAATGAACAAGGAGTAGTGGAAGGGGAGGTGGGCGGGGGGTTGGGGTGACAGGGTGATGAGCACTGAGGGGGGCACTTGGCAGGATGAGCACTGGGTGTTATGATAAATGTTGGCAAATTGAACTCCAATAAAAAAAAAAGAGTATTTTTTCCTTTGTACTCCAGAAAAAAAAAAATCCATTTTAAATGACCTGTTTCAGCCAAATAAGGGGAAAAAGTAAGAAATTTTGTCAAAATGCCACTTCCTGTTATCTTGGAGTTTCCCATCTGGCCTTCTTCCTCTCTCCTGCTTCATTCACTTTGAATTCAGAGACTTCAGATCCCTTGGCTTCTACCTTTTCTCTCAGTCCATCAACCCCTCCCGATCCTTCCTGCCTCCACAATCCATTCTTTCAATAACCCCCTTCACAGCCCAGAGCCTGAGTTCTTCCACTGTATTGACTGCATGTCTTCAATTATAGATCAAGCATTTGCTTCATTCCACCCAAGTGTCCAAGGGGGCTGCTCAGTCACTCTGTTGACTGGCTCCATTTGAATCAGCAGATACACCAATAATCTGGGTTCTTAGGTTGCTGAGTCATCTCTGATCATTATTCAAGGGCTCCATGCCTGCAGTGGCCCCATCCCTGCTATATATAGGCACTCTGCAAAGATGGCTTACCTCCTACCCCCTGCTTCCAACAGCCTCCTCATTTCTAGCTGCTGAACCCATTCTCTGCTGCTGACTCTTTGTTTCAGGTCTGTCTCTTGCTCTCTATCTGATCTTCTGGACTAGAAACACATGGACCCCCATTTTAAGACTCAGGCAAGTTCATATATAATTTCAGATTTCTGTCTTTGTTTGGAATATCTGGCAGCACTGGGCACATGCTCCTGAGTGGAGTTTGCAAGCTCAACTTGCAGCTATAATAACCGAGGGCTATTCTGGGGAAGGATGAGCTCTTGTGGTTAAGATGGGGGCTCAGGGTCAGGTATTTGGGTATTATTGGTGGAGCTGAAATGTATACTCACCAGCTAGTAAAGCCTGGATGGTCTGGTTTCCATATCATATCCATATTCTGTCAGTCTGTCTTCTCCCCTCCCCACCCCTCACACATATACACACTCGCTAACAACTCCCTTTTCCCTAAGTACATACCCACATAACCATCCTTTGTCCTGCCTGCTTCCCACTCTCTGACAAAGACACAGATACACACATAGCCAGAGATTCAGAAATGGCTATATGAGAACCCTGGGCAGCAAGGCACATTTGAGGCCCCTTATACTGTGAGCAAGGGAGTGTAGATAAACTTCAAGGCAGGTGGACAGCATGGTAGATACAGATTAGGACACAGGAGAAGATCTATATAACACTACCAGAAAACTGAATGTTTCACATGAAGAATTAACAGAATGTGGAATGGGACCAATGCTTAAACAATGAGATTTCTCTTATACAGCATCCTCAGAGAACCTGAAGAAATATATTCTGATGTAGAACAAGTTGCAAAAAAATTCAAAATAGAAACTTACACTTCACTAGCAAAAAGTCCCTGAATTCCTGGTGGTCTGTAAACACCGGTGGGGATGGCAAGGGGGGGCCAAAGAGTGGTACACTTTCTTCTGAAAATATTTTCAGCCTATATAAAGAACATTTCAGAATTATTTGTTTTTTCTTCAAAGACTGCTATGATCTTACATTCGTTCAGTTGCATATGTGGTATGTCAAGAATAGTCATTCCATAGAAGGAGTGCTGTCTCTGAGCTGCCAGAGGTTTAGCCACTGTGCAGCTCTCCCATGTGCTTTAGGGAAGAGGTCAAGCCTTTCTGCATCCTTAGTGGTCCAACCTACCAAGCCGTTGGCAAGGTCAAGAACACTAGGAATAATAGCAAAGGCCACCATTGAGTATCCCATGCATACGAGGCAGCATACTTGGTATTTTAAGACATAGCATCAACCAATTCTCATCAACCTGCCAAGGTAGTAGCATTATATTCTGTGCTACAGATGCAGCCTGTGACTCTGAGAAGATAAACACTTTTTTTTCAAAACCACAAAGTTAGTAAGTGATAGACCTGAGATTCCACCCAGATCTATTTAGGTCAAAGTTCACACTTTTTTCACAACATCATGATATCCTTTTAACAGATTAATTTTTGAGGACAGAGGGATAAGTGGACCAGGACATAGCTTAGGAAATGGGGTACTCTGGTCAAGATCAAACATACCAAATTTGTGCCCATTTTAGAGTATAATAAAATTCCAAACTCACCCTGAACTTTGGGTTTATTACATACAGCAATACTATATGGAACAAGCTTTTCCCAAAGATGATGGCCTTGAAGAAAGTTCTGGTGGGTGAGGACACTTGTATCATATCAATCACCAATATATGTATCAAGAGTCATCAAAAGAGTGCCAAATTAACAAGTAAACATGAGAATTAGAACAAGCAACCAAGAGAAAGTCATCACCTACCTGTAATTGTCATTTTGTTGATCATACCTCACTAAGGCAAAAATATCTGTGGTGATGGTTAAGGAAATTAATCAACAACTCCAATGCTCACTGTCAATAGCTTATGCCTTGAAATCTCTTATGCAGAATCATCCTAGACCTGTACTTTTGGCTCACTCGTAGGTTGAGATGGTGCCTTGACTTCTTTAAAAGAGACAGCTCAAGAAGACAAAGGTCAACCTCTGTGTGCTCATCCTTTGGGGAAAGAGTTTAGTCTCTCGATCCATCAGAAAAGCAATATAAATATATCTATTATGCAACTAAGCAGCCAACAAAACAAAAAGATCAATTCTTTTGCTTGGAAATAGAAAATATCCCAATACGAAACTAGACATACATTTCCTCTCACCCATTTTGAAAATAAAAGCAATTTAAATGTTTCCACTACATACCTTCCTTCTCCTTCTGGCTTTGATAGACAAAACAAACCAAAACAAACCAATGCAGTTGATGGCAACCTCTCAGCAGAATCTACTTTGCTTGTGTCAGGTGTGTTGAATCTAAAATGGTACCAAACCATGGTTAGCTCTCTTTTTTCTAGTCCTCCTCCACCCCTGCCAGCTCCCACCCTCAGCTACCCACTGCAAGGGCTAAAAGGCCATCAGTCCCTCAAAGTGTTTCCATTCCTGGACTCAAAGGAAAGATTCTGCATCAACTTTCTGCTGTCCCTTTCCAGAAATAAATGTGTCAAGGCCCAAATCTAAAAGTTACAACTAAAGGAAATTCTAAAAATAATGACTGCCTCTTGGTTGCTTAAAGAGCCACCTGCTTTGCCTCTCTGCATGGTACCTGGAGAAAACTTCTGTTTTACAAGAAGAAAAGGGGAAAGAGCTACCCTAAATCCCAGGGAATGGAGAAATAGATCACTTAATGAGCAAGGATGCGAGCAAAAACAATTATTATTCAAGTGTAGATACATACATGTTTTCTTCCCTGCTCTCATGGAAGAAATCTGGCCATTCCCCACTTTTAAAAACTTGCATGCTATATTGTTAGGTTACAATGAATAAGCCAAAGCATGCAAAGCAATCTACTTCCAGGTGTGACAGGTCACAATGGTCCTGTCTCTCAACATTTTTACTGGAGTCTGCAGGGAACATGAAGAGCTAGACCAGAGTTTATTCTGAAAATGCCTATTAGCTGCCTTTTATCTACAATATACAACCTGTAGAGGTACCACCTTTGGGACTCACTGTTGTGGCCCATGATCCAAAGCAACAGGGCCATGATGGCATCTGTTGGGTGGCCAACCTTATGGCCTGTGCCTGTCTGAGCTGAGCTTGGACATTATAGAGAATTTCAGCAGGACTCTTCCAGCAGTATGAGCTAAACAGGGATTTGAAGAAGCAGAGGGAAAAGTGAATAAAAATATGATTAATTCCATCATTTCTTAAATTTCAAGCAGTAATGCAGTAGTGATCACCAGGGTTTAGAATCAACAAAGAAACATTACCTGAGGAAAGGAAAGATATTCTAGAAGCTAAGAATTCTCTGGGAATGAATCCATCTATTATTCCAATGGATGGAGAAAGATGAGGGCAGAAAACCCCAAGGGAAAAACCCAGAGTAGTGGCTCTAAAAATCTGGTGATGCAAAACAACCACGACAAGCAAGTCAACTGTCAGGTTTGTTTTGAGGGTCACTTTAGTCTCATGAGGCTGACCAATAGCTTGCTAAACTTGTTCACAAAGGTCCAGGATACGTGTAAAGTGGGAGCGGATCATGGAAGGCTTAAAGGCAGGAGAAGGCTCCTCTCCCTCCTGGAACACAATGGTGACGATGTCATTTCCAATGTGGCGCTTCCTCTCCACCTGGATGGAAGCATAAGTAACATCACCAAGGAGGTCATCCATACATGGCAGATTCACAAGGTTCAAAACACTAATGTAATGTGTCAAACCACAATGATCACAGAACCCCGCACTTCCGCCATCTTTGACTTTTTGCCTCCCGTGTTCTACCAGTCCAGCCTCCAGGCTCTCCTATACATCTCCTCTGCTCCCTGCCCAATGCAGATCTGCATCTCCTCTTGTCTCCCCTTCTGTGGCAGCCTCCTAACTAGCCTCCTTGCCTCCAACATCTTGATTTTGCTGCTCTGATTGTGTCCACGTTTGCTTCTACTTCGTCTCCCTAGACCGGCATTCAAGGCCCTCAGACAAGAGGCAGTACATCAGAATTTCCTGGGGGTGGGGCTCAAACATGTAGATATTTATAAATGCCTTAGCTAGTTCTGAAAGATGTACCTGATGAGGAAAATGGGCTTACTTAATCTGACCTCAGCTGATCTTTCAAAATGATCTCTTAGATCTATTGTAAGCAAATTTTCTTCTGTAA
This sequence comes from Canis lupus familiaris, assembly GCF_011100685.1. Classification (NCBI taxonomy): domain Eukaryota; kingdom Metazoa; phylum Chordata; class Mammalia; order Carnivora; family Canidae; genus Canis; species Canis lupus. Next base: position 56,062,652 of record NC_049230.1, read on the forward strand.
AGGGCCAGGTAGTAAATATTTTCAGTTTTGTAGCTCATGTTGTCGGTTTACAATCAATGGCTCTGCTGTTGTAGTATAAAAGCTGCTATAGGCGACACATAAATGGGTAGGCATGGCTGGTGTTTCAATAACACTTTATTTAACAAAATAGGCAGTATATGAGATTTATCCCATGCTCCATTGTTTGCCAACCCCATTCTAGACCTTTGCTTAATTGGCCAAACAGAATGATTCACTATTTGTGGATCTCCAGTGTTTCCTGTTCTACACTGTAAGCTCCTGGAGAACAGGATCCCTGTTGGATTCATATTATTGTTCCCTTTTTGCAAATGCAGAAATGAAGGTTTGGAGAGTTCTAATAATTTAAATTCAACTTAATTCAGTAAGTCATTATTTTGGCATTGATTTCTTGGCTGTGACATGGAAAGCACACTCAACAAAAGGAAAAAAATGAGATAAATTGGACTATATCAAGATTGAAAGCTTTTGCGCATTAAAGGATACCACCGACAAAAGGCAGCCCACAGAATGGAGGAAATATTTGCAAACTGTATATCTGATAAGGGATTATATCCAGAATATATAAAGAACTCCTGCAACTCAACAAGTCAAATAACTTGATTAAAAAATGGGCACAGGTGTTGAATAAACATTTCTCCAAAGGTGATGTGATAAACACATGAGAAGATGCTCCATATCGCTGATCAAAACCACAATGAGCTGCCACTTCACACCCATTAGGAGAACTATTACAAAACAAAACAAAACAAAAAAAAACAAAATAAAACAAAACACACCAAAAAACCCCCCCCACTAATAATAACAAGTGCTGTTGGGGATGTGGAGAAAGTAAAACCCTGGAGCACTGCTGGTAGGAATACAGAATGGGGCAGCTGCTGTGGAGAGTTGCATGCTGGCTTTCCAAACACTAAAACATGGGATTACCACATGACCCAGCGATTCCTCTGAGATAAGAAAGGCTGCAGGAGAGTAAGGCTTCAGTCCTGGACATGTTAGATTTGAGGCATATCTTCCAGGAGGGTATTGAGAAGAAGGCTGCACAGCTGAGTCTGGACTTCTGCAGGGAGGTCTGGCTGGACATGTAAAGTTGGGTGTTGCTGGCATATAAAAGCTCTCTAAAGCCCTGAGACTGGGGGAGATCATTGAGCGAGTGAATGAGAGTAGCAGAGGAGACAAGAGGCAAGAGCAGTGTCCTGGGCCAGGCAAAGCTCCCCATGCACCCAAGATCACAGTGCTAGTTCTTGGCAGAGCTAGGACTGGGTCTAGATGGGCTGCTTGCATCTGGTACTTGATGCTGTCCTCAGGGCCCGGGACTGGGAGACCAGGCAGTGTTAGTGGTGCGGGCCAACACAGGGTGTTAGGAGGAAGGTGAGGTCCCAGAGAGGCAAATATCAATACTTGCCCCCCATTAAAGTTTGGTTCAGTGACAGAGGAGAGAGGTGGAAGTCATGGAAATACTGGAGCCTACAAACTCTATGAGAATTGGTTTCTTTATGTCAGATTTGGGATACAGCTCAGACGGTCCCACTTGTGTTCTCGATGTTAGGAGGTCCAAAGATTTTATGATCCAGGCTGGCCTTCACCTTTTCGTCTGTTATGTTGAGTCCTCAAGGTACAGAGAGAAGCTCATAGTCAGGGTTCCTTCTCTGCTCTGCCATGATGGGGTGCACTGAAGGCTCACTAGCATCCTGTGTTTGTCTCTCTTCCCACCTACATGATCTTCCCGGTGATAGAGACAAGTTTTTCTTTTTCTCCTATCTACTGATGCCGGGCAGGTGGAGGACCCAAGTGCTACCCACTGAGACAACCAAGATGTTAAAGACACCAGGGTCCATCTGGGGACATTTCAGTGCTGCTGGCCTTAACATACGAACAGCCTCTCAAAGAGATAAGGTTAAAGACCTCTGAGTTGGGCAAAGGTTGAGCTGTCACATTCTTTCCTTCTGTCTCTCTAGCTAATGCCCCTAATCTGTCATGAGACATGGGCAGTTTTGGTGATTGTACAGGGCTGAAAAGGTTGGAGTGGGAGGAGAAGGAAGATTGCAAAACACTTCCGTGGAGGTTCTGTGATATTATTGTTGAGCTGTAAGAGATCAATACAATTCATGATGACTGGGAAGGCCAGCCCGGCCCCTCTTCTACACAAGATCCTCAGGTCCTAAGGGATTTAGCTCTGACAGTAATTTAGGCTCCCTTAATCATGCAAAGGAAGATGCCTTGAAGAAAGTGACAGCCACTAAGCAGTCTTCCTGGGCCAGGACACTTCCTGTTTCCATCTGACTTTTCCCAGAGTGAGCCCTCTAAAACCAGAACAAGGTTAAAACCTCCAGTGGGTCTCCAATGCCTGTGGGACAAATCCACCAACTCCTTACTCCAGGCTGGAAACCATCCAATGGTATCAGCCCTTCCTGCCCCCCACCTTGGCCCCCCACCACATTCCTGAAGCACCTTATTATCTCACGACTGGAATACCACATTTTAGCCCACTGGTCTGCCTTGTGTCTTTCCCTCTTATCGCAGTTTGTTGAAATAAGATTTATATGTGCTCAGAAAAAAGCCTTCTTAGCCCATCACATACCCTGTCGAGATTCCTGTTTCTCACAAATCTTTGCTGACCAGTTGTCCATTCATGTTTGTGATATTTATTCATATAGATGCCTTCAGTGTATAAAAAAGGGATAAGATGCTAATAAAAGTTAAGTGGACTCCCCCAAATCCTTCAAAAGCCAGCAGCATATGTCTTTGTTGGGTCTAAATTCCCACAAGTTGGAAATTCTTCTCCTGGAAATGGCCAGTCTCTGGGGTGAGGATTGTCTCAGGGATTTTTTCCCCTAACATGGCACAGCACGTGCAGACACCCGGTGTTAACCTCCTGTGTTAACCTGAAACATGCTTGCCAACAATCCTGGGTAGCTTTTGATGAGATACCAGGCACATGGAGAGAAGACACAGAGAAAAGGCAATGTCCATGCAAAAACAGTTTCTTGAATCTATAAAACCATACTCATGTGTGCAAATACACAGACATGTATGTGCACTATTATCTCTGATCCTTTATTTAAGGGGACAGCATCAATGAGGGTAGTTCTTCTCAAGGCTTGTTGACAGTTCAAATATACAGGCTGTAAATAACATCTCTACATTGGTACCTGGGGTCCAGCTCATATATTAACATACACAGTTTCTAATGCTATGAAACCAGAGCGATGATGCTTTCTCCACACTGAGGTCACTATTTGATGGTTTGTGTGTTCTCAAAGAGCCTGTGTTCACACATACCTGCTGTTTGTTCTCTTTGGAATATGGCAACATGGTGGAAACGTGGAACATGATCTCATGCCCTTGGTATACAGTATAAACTGAATGTACCCCTGTGGTATCATCTGTAAGATATAAACATGCATTTAGTAGGCACAGAGAATTCTGAGACCCTAAGGAAATAGTCATTATTTGGAGGCTAGGGAATATAGCATACAGTTAATACATTCCCAAAGATCATTCTGGATTATCCAACCGAGTGGAACCAACAGCATGGCTCACTCTCCAACTGATACAAGGCTCCTGCCCATGTGGAGAGCCCTCTTCCTCCTCACTCTAAGCTCACTAGCTGTCTGATTCATGTAGAAGTCTGAGCTAAAAAGGAGAAGGAGCTATATAATTCCTTGCCTTCCAGTTACTGCTGGTATACAGGACAAAATTAACACAAGACAATGTACAAATAATTACTACATCTGTAAAACAAAGCACGTACTCTCACTGGCAGATGTTATAGTGGCTGAAAGCATGGGCTTTGGAGTTAGGCAGACCTGGGTTCAAGTTCTCAGCTATGTTCCTTTTTTTTTTTTTTTTTTAAGTTTTTATTTATCCATTCGAGAGAGAGAGAGAAAGAGAGGCAGAGACACAGGCAGAGGGAGAAGCAGGCTTCATGCAGGAAGCCCGATGTGGAACTCGATGCTGGGTCTCTGGGGTCACGCCCTGGGCTAAAGGCAGGTGCTAAACCGCTGAGCCATCCAGGCGTCACAGCTATGTTCCTTTTGACGAGTCACCTCAACTTTCTTGGAGCATCAGTTTCTTAATTTGAAAATGGGGATAAAATTGGTATCTAACCCATAGGGATGCTTACAAGATTATAGTTGTCAAGTGCTTGGTACAGTGCCTAGCCATAGCAAGGGTCAGCAATGGGGGGTTGTGACCATGACAGAGAAGCTGGGTATTGGCAATGGGGCTGGTGACCTTGCTACCCTTGCAGGTTTACCAGGAGCTCTTGCACCTTGTTGAACTGTTCCCCACACAGCAGCCAGGAAGTTTGGCTTGAAGGGGCAATATCATCCCACCACACCTCTACTTAAAACCCATTTGTGATATCCTGTTCCATTTACCATAAAATCCAAAATTATTCATGTCAACTCAAACTCATGGGATCATACCCTCCTCTTCTCCAGCTCATCTGCCATAAAGATGTTCTCTTAGTTTCTAGAACATATCAGGGTCTTTCCTGACTCAAGGACTTCACAAATGTTCTCTTGCTTAGAATTCTCTTCTCCCCTCAAGACTCCAGTTACTCCTCCTCATTCCCTTGGGGAAGCCTTCTCTCATTCCCCAGGTTAGACAAAATGCCCCCATGGCACTCTGTACTTTTTCTTCTTTGTTTCTTCCAGTACTTTACTGAGGTATTTGGTAATTCCCTGTTTGATGTCTGTGTTACCCACTAGACTAGAAGCTCCTAGAAAGGCAGGGACCATATTGGTTTATCCACTGCTACATTCCTGGAGCCTCACACAGCCCTGGCACACAGAGGCGCTCAGCAGTAAGTATTCGTAGGCAGACCATGGTCTGCCACACCAAGGGACTGTGAGGGCTGACTTAGTCTTATGAAACTTAGTGGAGCCCCCAAATGTGTCCAGCCATCCTGTGTCAGACTGGGTGTGAAGCCCTTCTTATCCTCTCCAGTCCATCCCTTCCCTCATTTTGGGTATAAATTCAAGTCAGATCAGACTGGCTGATAGGAGTCACACAAATGACAAGAGAAGAGATCAGGAAGCGAGCTTACTTTTGGTGTCCAGACCGCCACGGTAGCCTGTCCAGCCCTTTAGGGTGATTTTGTCACCCAGAAGATTCAAAAATTTTTGAAAAGCGTCACTTCCAATTTCTGTAGGAAGAGGTAAAGTAGGAAGAAAGTACAGAATCAGCATATCTTCATTTTCTAACTATACACTGAAATCACTTGAACATAAACTAGGCTCTGTAGATGTGTGCAGCAGACAAACAGAACACAGAGGTCACACTTTCTTCTTGGGAGACCACACAGTAGTTTCCACGATTCCAAGGAAAGGACAGCCACAGAATCAGACTGACCGACCTTCCCACTGCCAGTCTGGGATCACAAGGGTTTAGTATTGTAGAAATGAAAACACTGTCACTGCTTCCATTAATAATGAACAGGTATCTAACATGAAAAGTGCTAAAGAACAGGACAATGACATCATTTTATCATTCTCCCAACCACAAAAATCCAAGAACAACCTTCCTTTGCTCTTGGGACTATGATGTAGAACCAAATTCTTCACCTCCCATGTCACTTTCTGGTTAGACTCCCTCTTGGGCACTGCTGCCTGGCATAAGTTCGGTGACCAATAAATATTTGTCAAATAAATGAAACTGGGCAACAACTGCCCTACAAAGTTTACTCGAAAACTTACTCTAAAATTTCATAAAACAACTGGCTGTTTCTTTGTATTAAAGACTCAACAGGTAAGGTCAGTTTGGATTGTCAAAACCATGGCAAGGCAGAACAGGGTCTTGGCACAAATTAGTGGGTACTTACCATTGCTGAGCATCTCATCATCTGTGAGCTGCCCATCTTTGGCAAAGAGAACCCCAAACTTGAAATTCACAGAGCCCTTACAATAAGACAACAAAAGGTGTTGAATGTAACTTTATCATCAGAACACATACAGTTATGAGATGTGCTGTTCATTCCTTCAGTGACCAGGATGGATACTTGGGGCATTACTTCCTCTCTTCCATCTCCACTTTGACCAGTATCAACATCCTTTCTTTCTATAAGTTTTTATACCTTACAGTGGAAACTCAGTTTTTAGGTGAGTTAATTCATTTGTAACTTCATTACTAATGGCTTTTGCATGATGCCAGGTCCATTCTGTGGTGAAACATCACTCAAATAGCCAGTGGGAGCTCACAGGACCAGTGCTATGTTCTGATCAGTTAACGCAGGAGGGCTCAACATAATTCAAAACTGAACGCAACAATCTTAGGCTGATATCGTGTGGGCTCTTAGGAACAGAAATGGAAAATGTAGGCAATTTATTCTATAAAGGCTCGTTTTCCCCATTTCTTAAAGATATTTAATCCTAAAATGTTACAAAACAGATGTGTGGGGGAGAAGGAAGGAAATCAGGAAGTAGCTAGTACAAACGTTCAGTCTACGACCGTCGACTTTAAACACTAGATTAAAATCAGATCCTGGGACACCTGGGTTGCTCAGTGGTTGAGTGTCTGCCTTTGGCTCAGGTCGTGATCCCGGGGTCCTGGGATCGAGTCCTGCATCAGGCTCCCTGTGGGGAGCCTGCTTCTCCCTCTGCCTGTGTCTCTGTCTCTCTCTCTCATTAGTAAATAAATAAAAAATCTTTTTAAAAAATCAGATCCAGTGGGAACAATAAATGCCAAATGCAAGATATCAGTTTCAATAGGAAGAGAGAGGAAGGAAATCAGGTGCCTCAACAGTACTTAGAATATTTTTTTCCTTAAGTTGGATAACCCGTTTATAGGTCTTCATATTATTCTCCATTTTCTTGTATATCTGAAATATTTCATAATAACATAAAATCTGAGGTTGAAGAGAATCAACTTTTGGAAGGTTGTTTGAACTCCTCCCACCTAGATAAGGGAGTTCTTGGTGGTCAATTAAGGGGTAGGCTAGGAACAAAGGTGTTTAAAACCTCGGCCAGGGACACCTGGGTGGCTCAATGGTTGAGTGCCTGCCTTCAGCTCAGGGCGTGATCCTGGGGCCTGGGGATTGAATCCTGCATTGGGTTCCCTGGGAGGAGCCTGCTTCTCTCTCTGCCTGTGTCTCTGCCTCTTTCTGTGTCTCTCTCATGAATAAATAAATAAAAACCTTAAAAAAAAATTTTTATGATTCACATGTTCCTACGCTTCTCTCACTGTCTCCCTGCATGTTGTAGCCTGGGGTGGCTCTCCATGCAGTGGACAAATAAAACTTGGCTTTCAGGACACCAACAACACTTTATAAAATCACCAACCCTTAGGGACATGGCTAGTGCTGTTTATTATTTTTTTTCCCTGCTCATCTTTGCAGCTGATAGTTTATCACTATAATTGGGTGGAATGAGGATAAATGCTCCAAGCTGAGAAGCTGGCAGTATTAAGCAGAAGTGCCTCCACCACATTGTCTCAGGGAAGCTCTAAAGGTTACCACTGCTCACATCGCTTCAAACGCATTGTAATGAGTGCTTTTTTTTTTTTTTAAGATTTTATTTATTTTATTTGAGAGAGAGAGAGAGAGAGAAAGAGTGGGTAGGGAGAGCAGAGGGAGAGACACTCTCAAGCAGACTCTGGATTCAGCGTGGAGCCCATTGCAGAGCTCAATCCCAAGACCTTGAGATCATGACCTGAGCTGAAACCAAGTGCGGACTTAACTGACTGAGCCACCCAGGCGGCCTGTAACTAGTGCTCTTGTAGCTTCAAGCAATATCCCTTTAGTAAGGAGATACAATTGAGAAATAAAGAGATCAGCTATTTATTTTTCAAAACTTGGGAGATCCAAAAAAGAAATGTGAGAAGATAGACAAGTTCACAGGGGTTGTGCAAGGGAGGGTGGGAGAGGTTTCGGTGGGGAGCTTTCACATTTTCCATTTCTAAATTTCTGCAGGGGCTGTCAGAGCAGACATGTGTGTGCACTCTGTGGGGGCTCAGTAAATATATACAGATTAATGACTAGAATAGTTTTGAGACACAAACACTCTCTGCAGTGTAATCCTAATTTTATATAAAATATAACAAACACATATGCCAAAATGTGGTAATATACTGGTAGTGGTTTACTCTGTGATTTTAGGGGATATTTTCCTTTAATCTTTTGTGCATTTCTTCATTTTTTAAATGTATATTACTTTCATTTTTTGCCTTCTACAATTATACATGGAGTTCATTAATTCTGTCACCACAAGCATGATTCATTCATGGATAATACATAGATAAAAACATGGACATCTCTGTTTGCCAGTGCTCTGCAGCAGCTCACACTACATCCCCACTGCCTTGCATGAAGTAACTCCTGCCAACAATCTGGGGTGCATCATTTCAGCTCCTTTGCATGTACATTGATATGTTCAGGAATCAGCTGAGATGTTGCTGCCTCAGACGAACCTATTCTGTTCAATGTAAAAACCCTACTCCTTCCCCTATATTGTCTCCTTGTTTTATTTTCCTTGCAGCTCTTGGGGCTATCCACATTACCATGTTTATGTTTGCTTGCTTGTATAGTCTGTCTTACCTCACCAGACTATAAGCTCCATGAAGGGACCTTGTCTTGCTTGTCAATGTATTCCCAAAGCCACAAACAGTACATGGTACACACATGGTCAGGGGTGACCTGACTTGACATTTAAAAAGGACCATTCGGATGCTACATGAGAAACAGAACAGAGTGGAAGCGGAAAGTTGGAGACTCTGTAGTGTAGGCGAGAGATGATGGGATGGCGTCAAGGGATGAGAGCAGTCGTGGTGGAAACTTTGAGAAATGTTTGAATTAGATGTATATTTTGAAGAAATCATCACAAGATGTGCTGAAGGATTAGGTGTAGAGTGTGAGAGAAAGAGAGGTGTTAAGGATTTTTCCAAGTTTGGCTGGAGCAACGGGACAAATGATATGACCATTTACGGAGAGCTACGACATGCAAAAGCTACAACTTAAGGACCTGATTGCCTTTGATGGCATTTTTATTATTTCCCTGTGTTAGTTACATCCTTAGAAAACTCAACACATATTTTAAAGGTGGGGCAATAGGGAATGGAGATGTACAAATAAATATGGAGTCAGTAAATTGAGTGTGCTAATAAAGCACAAATGCCCTCTCTTTGACTTAAAGAAAATTAAGACCTCATGACTCGCCCTGATTAGGAGGCTACAATTTGAATATTTCCAAGCAGATTTAAGTAGCTTGTGTTTATATTTTTACAGCTAGCTATATACAAAGTCCTGAAACTGACCTTGAAAACAACATGTCGGTCAAGTCTTTCAGTGACCATAAGTGCAGTGGGCAAATCCATGCCGAGGTGTGAGTGAAAGAAAAGGTCATGGTGGTGGCCAAGGGAGAAGCACATTTAGGAACACAGAGGGAGAACGTAGCAGGGACAATGTCTCAGAAAATTACTTACCTCTTGCTCTTCAAGAACCAGCAAGTCCTGTCAAACCAAAATTTGAAAGTTATATCCATGCTTAACAGGGATGATTTTATTCTGATTTTCTGTGAAAGCCAAGCTTCCATCTGTGTACACTGTTCCCCACCCCCACCTCACCCAGAAGTGCTTAAAATAGTCCAGTTTAGTTGTACAGATTTTTGTAGAATACCTGGTCATCTAGGAAAGTCACATTATAGCACAGCTATCTGCAAACAAAGATGATATACAGCAACAGGAAGAAATACGGAGACATCCAGATTTCTCTATTTAAAGCTAGCTTATCTCACATTGCTTCTGGAAAGATTTTGGCCAAGAAAAATATAACTCTAGTATAGCAGCCAGAGACAGATGAGGAACGTTTTTAAATAGCATCAGCCACCTTCCCACTTGGTGGGAAGATGCTTTCTTTAGAATGCAGTTTATTTTCTAGATTTTTTGGATCTGAGACCTTTTCCTTCCTCCTCTCCCTATCACCTGTGGCTCGGGGCCCCCTCAGATACACCTACAGAAAGCTGGTGGCAGCAATGCAACCAGCACTACCAGGGAGCACATGCAAGTGCACACTCACACACCCAGAATGGAGCAAGATCGCGTGGGAAGCCCCTTGTTTGGGTAGAGAGTCAAAACACAGATGTCAGGAAAGCTGAAGGTGTCTTTTGTTTGGTGAAAGCCAGGCACAGAGTTAGGATATAAAGAGGCATAAGGTTGCCATAACTGGTTTTCTCATCCTTTTTGATTCTGTAGAAGAGGGGAAGCAGACAGGGATGCCTGGACAGACCTGAAATCCACTGAGGGCACATGCTCAGTGGCAGGATGCAGAAAGAAGCATCCCAGGGGCTCCAAGCATTTTAGAGCCTATGTCTGGTGGTCCCATCCAGGCTCTAAGAAGGAAGGGATTAAGAATATGATCATCTGTACAGATGAAGTAATAAAGGCACACAGGCAGTAGCATATTTATAATTCTAAGTTGTTTTAAAATTAGCTAACAAGAGTTAGTTTTGAGCATCTAGTATTTCAAGTTGCTTAAAGTTTAACCAAACAACACCCATTTTGGCCTCAGTTCTTTCCGGGGTTGAGTCAGGGTACGGATACTATTTTAAACATTGAATTAAAACCGAAGATATGGGAATTCACAACACTGTGTATTTGGGGTAAGCTTAGAACCAATAACTTTATTTTGAAAGTGAACTATTTTAAAGGCATGCAAGCAAAAGCTGCTCATGCTCCTATCTATCCTCTCCATACCTTCTAAGTTATTTCCCTGAAAAGCAGACTTAAGCATGATGCTCCTCCACTTAAGGACTCCACAGGCTCCCTGCTGCCTCCTGGATAGAATTCGAACCTGCCTCTCCAGCCTCTTCCCTACTGCCTGGCCCTGGCATACCCAACTCCTGGAAACTCAGCTCTGACACATTGCTGGCACTATGTCATAGCTGCCTGTGTAAGTTTCAAGGGGGAGAATTTCGAAGCTCAATTGATTGCAATGAGACAAAAGTTTGGTTGAGATTTTTCTGATGGCCTTTTATCTAGATTATGACTCCAATTTTTTTCCTCCCAAGGCAGATGGCTTTCCCTTCACAGTAAGTCTTGAGAAAACAGGATGGATTCTGGATACCTTCTATTCTCTATGGTACCCTGCAGTGTTCTAGGTGAATTAGAGTGCAATAAGTACATTTTGTGCTTTACTCTGTAAGGAAAATCTTATATTCCATACAATTCTACAACACTCAATAAAAAGACTGGCTTTTCAGCCACTAAGGTCCTTCTAAACATATACTCTTTCGGTTCATGGATCAAGGACCATAGAGTTCAGTGGTTCTCAGTTGTGGCTATGCCTCAGAATCACTCATGCAACTTTTGAAAAAATGCAGATTCCCACCCCCACCTGACAAATCAGAATCTCAGCTGTGAGATTCTTTATGATAATTGCTTTCAAAGCCCCATAGCCTTTCTGATTAGGCTCATACCTGAGGCTAAGAAACTGATGTGCTGTCCATGCTAATCTAACACTGTGATCAAAGAGATACCATGATGAGGCATAACATTCTGTTACCTTTTGGATCTCGGGATGAAAAATTTCCCTGGGGCCTTTCTCAAATTTGTCCAGGTTCATGGCACTGAAATAGAAAGGACAGAGTGAGCCACATCATGGTGGAAACTCAATGTGGAGCAAGTCTCAATGTTTCAGAGAAACTAAATATTATATCCCCTAGAAAAATTACGGCTGGATTCCCTGGAGGGCCTGACACACAGAAGATCAGTGATCACCCCGAGCGCTCAATGAATGAATGCATGGAGTAACCAAACTACTGTACTGTACTTTACTTATCTAACTGTCCTGTGATGATACTCATCTAATAGGACAGGAAAGGAGCAAACAGGAGTGTGTGTTTCAGGCAACCTGACTAACCTTCGAGATTCTTACTTTTATCAAAAAAGTGGTTCATTGACATTTACATAGCAATTAATGATAAAATGAAATGTAAGTAAGACCATCTGGTGTTTCTTTCTTCTTTTGGCAATTCCTCTGCCACTCAGGGCAAACTGAGTTCTTTCATGTTCTACTTTGGACAAGCAATGTCAACCTCCTTGGGCTTAAGTTCCTCTAGAGGAAAAGCAGGGAGCTGAATGGCACCATACCAAAGGCCCCTTTCATCTAAGATTCCCAAACTTGTAAGGAAAGGCAAACATAATAGCTGGTATTTATTTATTTATTTTTAAAGATTTTATTTATTTATTCATGAGAGAGAGAGAGAGAGAGAGAGAGAGAGAAACAGAGACATAGGCAGAGGGAGAAGCAGGCTCCATGCAGGGAGCCCGATGTGGGACTCGATATCCAGGACTCCAGCATCATGCCCTGAGCCGGAAGGCAGACGCCTAACCGTTGAGCCACCCAGGCGTCCCAATAGCTGGTATTTATAGAGTACTTACGATATGCTGAGCAGCCTGCTAAATGCTTTCCACAGATGACCTCATTTAGTCTCTGTGGGACAAGTGCTATCTTATCCCCATTTTATTTAATTAGTTTATTTTAAAAATTTTATCTCCATTTTATCTCCATATCCTCCAAAGGTGAGGAAATTGAACTAGGATACCAAAGCTGGTAAGTAGTAGAGCCAAGATTTGAACCTAGATTTACCTGACTCTATAGTATTCATATTTTCATTTTCTTTTAAGTTTTCAAGTTCAAGATTATAACAAATAGAGAAAAAGTTTCTTCTTCTATCAGCAGCAGCTGTAGAAGTTTTGATCTTCCACATCTTTAAAAAACATTTTCTGGCTGAAACATGCCCTGGCTTCATGAGTGGTGGGCTGAGAAGTGGAGGCTCTACTCATACAACTAAATGAAATTGTAACTAAAATAAATGTCTTCGGGCAGCCCCAGTGGCTCAGTGGTTTAGCGCTGCCTTTGGCCCAGGGCCTGGTCCTGGAGACCCGGGATTGAGTCCCATGTCAGGCTTCCTGCATGGAGCACGCTTCTCCCTCTCCCTGTGTCTCTGCCTCTTTCTCTCTCTCTCTCCCTCTCTGTGTCTCTCATGAATAAATAAATAAAATCTTTACAAAAAAAAAAGAAAGAAAGAAATTGTCTTCACATATAAAGAAGAAAGGAGCTGGAACAACTTCCTTTTAGGGAAAAAACCCCTCAGAAATCTTAAGCTGGTATAATTCTAAGTATTCCCCTCTTAAAGCCAGTTAAGATATAGCTCCTTAGGGGGCAGCCCCGGTGACGCAGCAGTTTAGTGCCGCCTGCTGTCCAGGATGTGATCCTGCTTCTCTCTCTGCCTCTCTCTATCTCTCTCTCTCTCTCTCTCTCTCTCCAGGATGTGATCCTGCTTCTCTCTCTGCCTCTCTCTCTCTCTGTGTGTTTCTCATGAATAAATAAATAAATATAGCTCCTTACAAGCAGCAAAATATTTCTGTGTTCAATAAAGATATTAACCTCTTCACTGATGCTTTCATAGCTCAGGCTTCAGAGTGCTCAGGAGAAAAATCAGAAGGCCAAAAACAAAAAGGAGAAGGTCTACAATTTGGAGACCAAATCAATCTTGAAAAGGAAATCTAAAAATTTTTGTTCCTGAATCTCAGTGTTCCTTTCGTCAGCCAGATGCAGTCCCTAACTGATGGAGTCTCGACTGTCACTCTAAGAGACGTTCTCGTAAGTGTGTTTTGTAGCAGGGACACTGTAAATACCATCTCTTCCCACCACCTAGTTGCAGATGAATTAAGAGTAAAGCACCAGGGCTCTGGGATAAGCGTTCGTACTCACACAATGTGGGTATTAGTGGCTAACAGCCCAGGCCTGGGGATGATAGGGACCTGTGTTTAAATCCAAGCTCTGTAGTTTACCAGCTGTGAGATCTTTGTCAAATCCCTTCACTTCTCTGAGGCTCTGATTCCTCCTTGGTGGAGTGCAGGTAATAATGGATCAATTTTGTGGAGCTGGGTTAAAAGTTTACCAAGAGAAATGACTGTAGAGCATTTAGCACAGTGTCCAACAAACAGAAGCTACTGTCATTAGGATGTAACCTCTTGGCTGGCGATGCAGCAACAGGTACTGCCTGAGTGGTGACATTCTCTAAAGGAGTCTGCCACCCAATGTGGGAGAGCCCACATTGTGTGAGTATGAACGCTTATCCCAGAGCCCTGGTGCTTTACTCTTAATTCATCTGCAACTAGGTGGTGGGAAGAGATGGTGTTTACAGTGTCCCTGCTACAAAACACACTTATGAGCCACGATGGGGATGGAAAGGTGAGGACAGGAGCGGGAGCTGAGCACTGAGCAGCTAGATGGTCCGTTGATTTAATTCTGTCTTTGCAAAGAATAAGCACATTCTTCTCTAAGAAGCATTTGCTGACATATGAGTTTCTATTTCAAAGCAGGAAAATGAGAGGGAAAATATTTCTTGATTTTCTTTATGAAACCAAAGTATTTGCGTGCATGCAAGAAAAAAGAAGCAAGCTACACAGGCAGTTCAGAGATGCATGAGAGCTGAACTTAATTCCCACCAATGCTAACTGTGTGATCTTGGCTTTCTCTCTCTGAGCTTCCACCTCTGCCTCTGCAGAGTGGTAAAATAGCAGTATCTGTCCTCCAGAGTGGCTGTGAAGACTGCTGGAGGTACTGCATGCCAGAGGCTTAGCAAAATATCTGGTACATGGTCAAGGCTCCAGAAAGTAGAAAAGTAACATTGGAATGATTGCAGGAGAAAAATACTTCTAATGGCTCCTGGTATTGTGTTCCTACTCTTGAGTACTCACCTTAATATGGACTTCACAGAGAGGGTTTTTGTAGGACTGTACGGAAGGCATATTTTCTGGGTACCCTGGAAAGTCAAAACACCGGATCAGTGAGAAGTTTGGCAACTTCCATCTCTGAAAGAGCCTTTCCTGACTGTTTAAAAGAATATATATATAAATCTTGCTCAGACTGGACAGCATCTTTCACCATTCCCCAACCCCAACATTAAGGATTTAACTAATGGATTTATCTTTAACATATGGACTGGTGGGTCCTTGGTGTCTTAGGTGTGGTGAGTAAAGGAGCCACCTGACCGAGATGAGAAGGGAGTTTGGTCTCTGAGCCAAGAGTCAGGTCAGCCTCAAAGATAATGAGAAGGAAGTAGGCTTTGCATGTTCAATGGGATCTACATGTGATATCTCCAAAGGCTTTCTGGACTAGAAATCACTTGAATCTTTCAGAGAGGTTTTCATAATATGTACTTTTATATTTTTCTGTGTTTACTATTTTTTTAAGGATTTATTTATTTATTCATGAGAGACACACAGAGAGAGGCAGAGACATAGGCAGAGGGAGGAGCAGGCTCCCTACAGGCAGCCTGATGTGAGACTAGATCCCAGGACCCCAGGACCATGACGTGAGCCAAAGGCAGATGCTCAACCACTGCCCACCCAGGCATCCCTACTATTTTTTTTAAAGTAGGCTCCATAACTAACGCGGGGTTTGAACTCACAACCCTGAGATCTAGAGTCACTTGCTCTACCAACTGAGCCAGCCAGGCATCCCTCTGTATTTACTATTTAAACTCTGTTTCTCTTCTCTAAATGAGCACACACTGTGACCAACTCACAGAAAGTACTCAACAGATATTTGTTATGTGAAAGGGAATGAACGAAGGGGTTGCCTGAATGGTTCAGTCTCACACCCAAACCACGCAGCATAGATGAGTGCCACTCTCTTTATAATCTCCAAAAAAGATATGATACAGATTTATAATCCATGAAGGATTTACACTGCATGTTTAGCAAAAGGGATTATGATGTAGAACACATTTAAAACTTTCGAACTTTGACTATAATAAAATTGGCAGCACAAACAGGTAGAGAAAAGCATAGGGCATTTCTTGCAGGAAATGGGATTTTCCTTGTATTTTCGAGACATACCTGCCAACTCAACTGTCCAAGCCCTGAACACTGGTGTCAGTAACACTGAAACCCTGGAACCAGGATGTTCCACTGACACCTGGACACCAGGAACACTGGTGTCCCTTTAAAGAGAAGCCAAGGGGAGTTCTTCAACCTTGTCAAGCCTGTGATCTCTTTTGGTAAACATTCACACCCATGCCCCTGAAGAACCAGTAATCTCACCCCTACTCCAGGTTGGGTGTGTGTCTTTCCAGCTAACCATCAGAAGTTGTACTAGACAGAATCCTTCTTATGGGTTCTCTATTAGCCAATGTAGTTTACATTACAGAGATTTTAGAAGATTTCCAATACAGAGAAATATTATGAGGGGACTAGGCATTTTCAAATTCCCCATAACCTACCCATTGAAACCAGAGCTATTTTGGTGGCCTTGCTTTTTTGCTGGCCCTGGCCTACCTTACTACTGTGGTCACCTGTATGGGATGCCAACTCTTCTAGAAGAGGGTCTTGAATCTGACTTTGCTCAATCCCTACCTTGGCTACTTTTTCTTCTCACAAGCATACCAAATGCAGTTTTAAAGAGAAGCCAATGGCAGCCCGAGGGGGGAATGTATGGAATAGGAGAGGATCCAGCCCCTGCCTGGCTGATGGTTACATCTTCATAAGCTGCCTCCATGGATGTGGAACTCCAGGCTCAGGGGTCTGTGGATGTGTATTTTTCTTAACCACAAACTGGCAAAACTCTTTCTCCTCATCTTCTCCCTTTTGTAGCTTTGCAGAGTTGCTCTGCAACAGAAAACACCTCTCAGTACTGTTTTCCAGTGGGACGAACAGATGCATAGTCAGAGTCAAGTACATGTACATATCAGGCAACCAAGCAATCACTGCAAGGATATGGAAGTGCATGTCAGACATTATTCCCTCTGTGTGGCAGGTCTGTGTGTGTGTGAGAGAGTGTGTGCGCGTGCATGAAGGAGAACCAGTGTCTATAAAGCTGTTGTAATGATTGCACCTGAGTAGTTGGACTTTGAGCCTCTTCTTTGTTCTAGCTGCATTGTCTGGATGGAATTTGTACGCTAAGTGTGAGGTTTTTTTTTTTTTTAAGTCTTTTCTTTGTGTTTAGAAGAAACACAACAGAGATAGACAAAAGTCTTTAAATCAGGGTTTAGACATTTAGCGATTTGTCTGTTTTAGAACAAAATGTGATCTCAGAGGGTGCCTGGGGGGCTCGGTTGGTTAAGTGTTTGCCTTTGGCTCAGGTCATGATCATGGGGTCCTGGGATCGAGTCCCACATGGGGCTCCCTGCTCAGTGGGGTATCTGCTTCTCCCTCTCCTTTTGCCTGCCACTCCCCCAGCTTGTGTTCACTCTTTCTGTCAAATAAATAAATAAAATCTTTTTAAAAAGTGCAAGCTCATGGCAGAGGCACATGCTTCTTTGGATTTCCTGTGGCGTTCAGCACTAGTTGGGGGCTTCACAACTGACCCCTCCTGCTGAGCTCTGCTTTTTCAGCGCCTCACATCCTTTATTTATTTATTTATTTTTTTGCCTCACATCCTTTAAGCACTGCCACTTGTAGTTGGTGGTAAATGCTTGCCTGCCCTGGCTCACAGTTACAGGCTCTGGAGAGCCTGGCACTTCTCAACAGAAGGGGACTTACGCATTCTGCCAGCCCCCCTGCCTTCAAAGGAGCCTGGGCTCCAAGTCAGTTCTCCCTGGCTTCTCCTAATACCAGCAAGAGGAGTCCCAAAGCTCCTCATTTGTCTTGTCGTTGTTGTTCCTTCTTCCTGGAATGCTCTCCACCTGCCCCTTGCCCCACTCTTTATGCAGCTAGTTCTCTTTCCTCCTGCAGGTTTCTTTAAATGTCACCTCCTTGAAAAAGTTTTCCTGTGTTCTCTGACCTGAAGTTGGTCTCATTCTGCCTTTGTTTCCTTCAGAGTGCTTACCACAATTTATAATGGAAAAGAGACAACATCTTTAGAAATTAAAATAAGCAAAATTCCCCCGCTGTATCTGCCCCCCCACCCCCGTACCTGGTAACCTGCTACAGCCTGAAGGAAGAAGACAGGACATTGACAAAATCCTATCCAGAGAGGTGGCAGAAGTACGACTACCCTTTCTTGTTTGGTGGAAGGCAGGCAGGCAGACAAACTGAGAGGTTAGATGCCAGGGTCCTTGATTCTGCCATTCAGAGGGCAGGCCGCAAAGAAGGTGAGGGATACTGCAAATATAGCAAGATAGGACCTGGAGGCACCTAAGAATATCTGGACTCACTTCCTGGGCATGGCCTTCTGTAGGAATCTCGAAGTCCAGGTAGAACCTGTTTGAACCTGATGAGGCACAGTAACTCAGCAGCTTCATGCATGGATGGTCAGCAAGATTAGAAACATAAGCCTAAAGCAATGCTTCTCTGCCCCTGCCCATCTGCCCCGTGCTTACAGGCAAAGTGCCAGTGAGAGGGGACAGAGCTGAGAGGCTCAGTGACTAAGTGACTAGCAGAGACCTGGGATCAGGTCACAGAGGTCACAGTGTACATTGACTTCACTGGGAGGGGCAAATGGCTGGGACCCTGGATTCAGTGATGGGTACTTTCCAGCGACCCTAAAAGGCCAGAGGGGACCAGTTACCTCTCAGTGGCTGCTAGTTCAGAGACCAGATCAGCCACTCTACAACAGAACCCAGAAAAAAACCCTGAGTGCCCCATGTGGACTCAAGGTCCTCTTCTCCTGCCTTGTGAGATCTCACAAGCCCTGTCCCCATGAACCCAAATAGCAGCTTCAAGAGGGGGAGGGGAAAGACATTGGAAAGACTATTTGTCCAAAAGAGACAGTTATCCAAAGAGAATATTTAAAACAGAGAGCCTGGAATAGTGTAATTAGCAAATATTAAATAAATAAGTTAAAAAAAACCCAGGCCAGTGGGGAGCCTGCTTCTCTCTTTCCTTCTCCCTGCTGCCACTGCTCAGACTCTCTCTCCCTATCTCTCTCTCTCTCTCAAATAAATAAATAAAATCTTAAAAGAAAAAAAAAGCCAGAAAACAAGTCTTAAGGTACAGAAGATAAGAGGCTTTGGACAAGGGCAGGATCACTTCTTATTTGGTGAATGTGGGAAGACTGTCATATGTGTCCTCGAGAACAACTGGCAGAAAGACCATCCACTGGAAAAAGAACAGTCTCTTCAATAAATGGTGCTGGGAAAATTGGACAGCCACGTGCAGAAGAATGAAACTGGACCATTCTCTTATACCATACACAAAGATAAACTCAAAATGGGTGAAAGATCTAAATGTGAGACAAGATTCCATCAAAATCCTAGAGGAGAACACAGGCAACACCCTTTTTGAACTTGGCCACAGCAACTTCTTGCAAGATACATCTATAAGGCAGCCTGGGTGGCTTAGTGGTTTAGCACTGCCTTCAGCCCAGGGCCTGATCCTGGGGACCTGGGATCAAGTCCCATGTCGGGCTCCCTGCATGGAGCCTGCTTCTCCCTCTGCCTGTGTCTCTGCCTCTTTATCTGTGTCTCTCATAAATAAATAAAGTTTTTAAAAGATACATCTATGAAGGCAAGGGAAACAAAAGCAAAAATGAACTACTGGTACTTAATCAAGATAAAAAGCTTTTGCACAGCAAAAGAAACAGTCCACAAAACTAAAAGACAACCTACAGAATGGGAGAAGATATTTGCAAATGACATATTAGATAAAGGGCTAGTATCTAAGATCTATAAAGAACTTATTAAACTCAACACCCAAGAAACAAACAATCCAATCATGAAATGGGCAAAAGACATGAACAGAAACTTCACCAAAGAAGACATAGACATGGCCAACAAGCGCATGAGAAAATGCTCCTCATCACTTGCCATCAGGGAAATACATATCAAAACCACAATGAGATAGCACTTCACACCAGTATGAATGGTGAAAATTAACAAGACAGGAAACAACAAATGTTGGAGAGGATGTGGGGAAAGGGGAACTCTCTTGCACTGTTGGTGGGAATGTGAACTGGTACAGCCACTCTGGAAAACTGTGTGGAGGTTCCTCAAAGGGTTAAAAATAGAGCTACCCTACGACCCAGCAATTGCACTGCTGGGGGCTTACCCCAAAGATATAGATGCAGTGAAAAACTGAGACACTGCACCCCAATGTTTATAGCAGCAATGTCCACAATAGCCAAACTGTGGAAGGAGCCTCAGTGTCCACTGACAGATGAATGGATAAAGAAGATGTGGTCTATATATACAATGGAATACTAGCCATTAGAATACTCATAACCAACAAATAGCCATACAAATACTCATACTCAATAGCCAACAAATACTCATCATTTGCTTCAATGTGGATGGAACTGGTATTATGCTGAGTGAAGTAAGTCAATTGGAGGACAATCATCATATGGTTTCACTCATACGGGGAATATAAAAAATAGTGAAAGGGATCATAGGCGAAAGGAGAGAAAATGAGTGGGAAAAAATCAGAGAGGGTGACAAAACATGAGAGACTCCTAACTCTGGGAAACGAACAAGCAGTAGTGGAAAGGGAGGTGAGCGGGGGGATGGGGTGACTGGGTGACGGGCACCGAGGGGGGCACTTGACAGGATGAGTACTGGGTGTTATACTTTATGTTGGCAAATCAAACTCCAATAAAAAATATACAAAAAAAAAAAAAAGAAGAACAACTTGCACAGTTCTCCAATGTTATCTTCATACACTTGTGTATTAACTCTGCTTCAGGACAGCTTTGCTGATGGCAAGACCAACCCCCATTTCAGTGGCATGGGGAGAGAGGAGAGAGCCAAAAACCCTTCTGCAGGGAATCATCCATGAGTAAGAGCTAACTTGGTTTTACATTAGATTTTTCCCCTAAATCTGCTTAAAAAGAGAAAAATTTCTGAAACATAACATGGACATTTATATAAACATAACATGGACATTTATCTGTGCCAACAGAGCACATGGGTTAGACTGGACTTTGGTGTCATTCATTCATTCATTCAGTTAATACTTCTTGAGCTACTTCTATGTGTCAGGTACCAGGCCAGGTGAGAACAAAACAGTTACGTCCCCTACCTTCATAGAGCTCATAGTCTAGAGAGAGAAACAGCGTGAGTCAAAGAATTACATGCAAAATTAATTATGTACAGCGCTGACAGCTCGCATACAGTCCTGCCTTCTGCTTGGCCTGCCACCGCCTGGCATATGGCCTTAGTCACGTCATTTAACCCCCCTAAAGCACAATCATACCTATTGAGATAATGCATTTGGAAGACTTAGTATAGTATGTGGCATATAGTAAGTGCTCAAAAATGTTAAGATTTACTGTTAGTACTATCACTATTTTTAATCATCAGAAAAAGTTCCTAACTACAATTTACTCTAATGGTTTCTAGAAATTCTTTCTGGGTTTTTTGAAGTTGCTGTATATGTATGCATGCATGCAAATGTGTTTATGTACATGAGCACATAAAAAATGTGTTCATATATGTGTGTGTATAAAAAATTACTGTTTCTTAAAGTGTATGTAAAAATATTACTGTTTTTTAAAAAGTGTATATAAAAAATTACTGTTTAAGTTTTTGTATTCATTCCCCAAAAGATGTATGTAGCAATTTTTGAGATACTGTGTTGTTGAGATAAAAATCAGCATGCAATGATTAAGTAATGGCTCTCAACAAATGCATCCATAAACCAAGATTCCGAGGCTCCTGGGTAGCTCAGTGGTTAAACATCTGCCTTCGGCTCAGGGCGTGATCCCAGAGTCCTGGCATCAAGTCCTGCATTGGGCTCCCCGCAGGGAGCCTGCTTCTCCCTCTGCCTCTTTCTGTCTCTCATGAATAAGTAAATAAAATCTTAAAAAAAAAAAAAAACCTCCACCCAAGACTACCACATAATAGGACTAATGTTTTCTGAGTGTAGTTTATCTCATTGCTTCTTAATTATACACTGTACTCATTGATTCAAGAGTAAAATGTTCTATCCTTCAGGTGTCTAAGCCATTTAAGATTTGATGATTTGGGACATAGTGTAATGTGGATTTTCAAACAAGATCTCACTTAATATAGTCCTCAGCACCTGTGAATCACAGCCGAGAACTTTCCCTAGTTTACAAAGAAGAAAATGGAGCATTAGCAATTTTCTCAAACTGACATTAATGAATTTGGTACTGATGTAATTTGACCCTGGTTTGCTTAACTCCAAACCCTTTGCTCTTTCCAGTGTCCATAAGCCTATGAAAAAATTCTCTGGGAAGCAAAGGGAAATAAAGCCTAAGGAAAGAAAATAATGAGAAAAGGTTAAAAGGTGATAGATGGAGATCAACTGTAAGAATTACTAGAAAAAATTGGAAAAGAGAAGTAGCAGTGATAGTGAACGTAAGAGAATTTTCCTGAGCTACAGGGATGCCCGCATTCCTGAGTTGAAAGGATTTGCCTTCATTCAGTTCACTGCTGTCAGATCCCATCACGGAGTGGAGGTACCTGCCTTGTTAAGTCTCCAGTCATTTTTCTACCTCAAAAAACTGACGAAAGGGGCTAAGTTTCAGAGGAATTCTAGAGGCTCAGCCAATTTAGTGTTTGACTGAATGGCCCAGGGAAACAGGATACAGGGCTGTATCCCTGTAATAGTATTATATTCTTCCAATAAATTTTGGGTTTTAGTTGAAGGTGAGCCAGCTGATCAGTTTGTCTTAGTAATGGCTAAGATTAATACTCAAAATATACTTCTGTATTCCACTGGCCAGAGACTGAGGAAAAGGTTTGTATGGGGGATCTTGTGGTTACACGCAGAGCTTGAAGGCCCTACCTCTAAACGATCCAAACTTAAAGAACCTCATAGAAGAAGGCTCACCTGAACCACTCGGACTATGACACTAATCAAACTCTGAGTGGTGGCGATGCTCCAGGTGCAAGCCAGGTACTTACTGTTTTCCTCCAAAGAATTGCTCGGTATTGAGGGACACGCTGATTGTTTTGATCAGAAAGGGTCACAGACAGGAAGAAGGGGCTCTTCTCTGCATCGTTTCCAATGTAGTTCTGATGGACTGGAAAAGAGACAGCTTTAGAACAGGGAGGATACGCTGGTTCTTCCAGACACTTTCTCCTTCCCATGTGAGCAGGGAACAAGAATCCCAAACCCAGCTGGGGAAAGAACCTGATCACACCCTCCCATTCCTCTTAGCAGTGATTCGATCAGAAATGAACATGAGCTCAATTCTGGCCAATGAGACAGGAGGAGAAATGCATCGAGAGGTTTCTAGAAAGGCTTCCTCACTCCTGAAGATGGCCTTCTCCTTCCTCTGGACATGGCAGTGTCTAGAAGTGCTGCCTGTAAGTGCTGTAACCACTTTGTAACCCTGGGGAGGGCCAGCCTTGATGGCACCACTGAGCCTCTGAATCTACCAACTCCTGAGCCTGCCTTACCTCTGAGTTTCTTGGCATCTGAACAGATTGCACCAGTTTTCTCTAAAGTCACTACTGCTCTGGGCACTATGCTTTCAAGCATTTGGGAGGATAACAACTTTTCCACCGAATTCCTTCTTTATAAAGAAATATGCCTTGTCCAGTAAGCAAACTTCTTAGAATAAAACAGTATCAGATTTTTAAAAAGACATCATATGGGTCTGATAACTCTCATTGTATATAGTCTCCAGAATCACATCTTCTATAAACACATGCATTAGCCTGATAAGCAATTTATCTACCTACTCTCTTATCCTGCACCAGTGATTATTTTCCCATTCCCAGTCTCTTCTGTTGTTAGCTACAGTTCCATTTTCCACCTTCCCATATATGTTCACCTGAGCCCTTCACTTTAAATGTACACCACTATTAATGAATGAGTTCTTGCTTTGTGCCAGGCTTAGCTGTTTCTCCAGCATATCTCATTGAAACTCCTGTTCAAACCTACCAGGTATATAAAAGTAATACCTCCACTCTAGAGATAAAGAAATAAATCTCAGAGAAGTGGAGAGTGACTGGGGTAAGGTCCTGTGGTTAAGAATGGCAGAACCAGGATCCAGACCTATTTCAGAGTCAGGACAATGTGTCTCTAGTTCCATAGTGGCCCTGGAGCTCAGGTATCCACTTATTTGCTTCATTGTCTTGAATTAAGTATTCAAAACCCACTATAGACAGGACACTTGTCTTGTTAGGTCTAAAGTTGTTTTCTACCCTGCAAATTCTTATGTCTCAAATAGCTATTATCCTAGTGAAAATCCTAGGGCCGAGACTGAATTATATCTTTAAATCTACAAAGCTTACTATTAACCTGACATTAATGTCCCTAAACTGGTAGGGACACCAGAAAAAAAATCACATCAACATTTGATTTTCATTTTGAATATTCTTTCTTCCCAACCACCATAATGGCATAGTTACCTTGTCCTAAAAAATACTTGAAATACCATCTGGTGTGGTACTCTGGGTTCTCTAAGTGCACGTCTGTTCTTCGCCATGTACCTGGCAGAGCAGTTGTATTCTGTAACTGAACAAAATTGTGCCATTAAGAGGCATATTCAGAAAGTAAACAAGAAGTGGCCAATGAACCAGAGGCCAAAGTCATTGTCAAAACCATACAAAAAGGGATGTACCCGCATATTCTCATTAGAAAAGACAACACATCCACATCATAGAAGCATTGTGAAGGTTCTTGGGGTATAGGAAAAAGAACTGAGCGAACCAGTGGGTTCAGCTCTTTCCACCTTCAGTATAACGAAGTTTCTCTCCTTTCTGGTCCGAAGCTTCCAAATATTTGGGAGATGGTGCCCCCTAGAGGCACGCCCTTCTGTTTGGTACCCTGGTAACAGCTTTCACCTGGAATACATCTCTGCAGACTCTTTATTGGAGCTCATATTTTTTTGTTGAATTTTTAAAATTTGTCATGAAATAACACAATTAATGGGGAAATTATGGATAAACATAATGAATAATCTGAATCCTTTCTCAAAAGGTAGTCACACTATGAATGATTTGGTATGGTTTCCTCTCATTTTTTCCTACATGTACATACCTACGTATGTTTCTTACCAAAATGCAATCATACTGAAACTCCACTGACATCTACTTTGTGCCATGTGTATACGGCAGAATACTTGGAACATATTCCAATTCCGACATGCCTCTGGTGATTTACTAGATGTTTGTGGTCACTTGCTTTACCATGTTCAATTCCACGCTTATAAAGAGGCCATTCTCAGGAATCAATATCAAATTTTACTGAAAGTTTTTTGGCAACTATTGAGAGAATATGTTAAATGGGGGAAAATTATAGTAATGTAATGAATTATACTACTGGCTCTTCTGATGCTGAATGGTCCTCAAATTTCTGGGATATATCCTACTAGGTAATGGTATACAGTATTCTTTTGATACATTACTGGATTAAAAAAATTATGTATCATAATTTTTAGTGAGATGGAAATTATAGGTTTCTTTTCTGTAAGTATTTCCACCAGGGTATTTTTAGGGTTATATTACTTATAGAGTGAATTAGGATGCTGTCTTTCTCATGCTCTGGAAATGCTGACACTCAGAGAAAGAGCTTTCAGGGCCAAGCACCAGGACAAACACTTCATATACATTAGCTCCATAGCATCTTTAGGACCAACTTTAGGACATAGGTTTTATTTCAGATGAAAAAAGTGAGGCTGGGACATTTAAGCTACGCTGCTTAAGATTGCCAAGCTCACAAGCAGTGGAGCTGAAACCGAGTCAGTGCCAATTTAAGAGGACTGGTTTTTTCTTTTGAAAAATTTTAATCATTATGTCATTGTCTGTCTTTTTATGTTCTGCCCTTTTACTCTTCAAAGAGTAAAAAGTAGGTTATGTTTCTTAGCATTATTGTGCCTTTATTGAATTTTCTTGAATTAAAAAAACCAGCTACTGATTATATATATATATATTTTTTAATTTGGAAATAATTTTGAGTTTACATAAAAGTTGGAAGAATAGGACTGCAAAGATCATCTGTATACCCTTTATCAGATTTACCTACTGTTAATATTTTATCCCATTTATTAATTTGCTCACTGTCTACACAAATTTTTTCTGAACCATTTATGACTAAAACACACAAATAATAGCCCTTTATCCCTAAATGCCTCACTGTGTATTTCCCAAGAACAGAGATATCTTCTTACATAACCACAATACAGCTTTACCAACTTTTATAAATTTAACATCGATATGGTACCTCTAATCTACCATCTGTATTCTAATTTTGTCAATTGACTTAAAAATTCCATTTAAAGTATCTTCCCTCTTGAGGACAGGATGATTGTGTTATCATTTCTCTTTAGATTCCCTTCATCTTGGGACACTTGGGTGGCTCAGTAGTTGAGCATCTGCCTTTGGCCCAGGGCGTGATCCCCAAGGCCTGGAATTGAGTCCTGCATCGGGCTTCCTGCATGGAGCCTGCTTCTCCCTCTGCCTGTGTCTCTCATGAATGAATGAATGAATAAATAAATAAATAAATTCCCTTCATCTGGAACATTCCACAGACTCTGTCCTTTACAAGACTGACATTTGTAAAGAATATAGCACATATTTCCCCTCTTCTTTTTAAAAATCAAGCATGACTCATTCTGGGTTTGTCTGATGTTTCCCCATGATGAGGTTCAGGCTATGTATACCTGGTCGGGATGCTACACAAATGGTACTTGTCCCTCTCAGCTTATCATATTTCAAGACCTTTATCTGTTCCTCATTGGTGATACTAATGTTGATCCCCTGTTCAAGATGTTGCCTCTTAGTTTTGAACTTTTGGTGTGGCTCAAGAAGAGCACATGATTGGATTTTGTTCCCGGTAGAATTTCTGGATGATTCATTGTCAACACTATTCACTTTATAATCATAAACCACTGGCAGTGCTGATCCATAGTCTGCTATGCCCGGGGGAGCAGGCAGCTGTGGTATGACTTTGGGGTCCACCAGCCAGCATCAGGCATCAGCTGACCAGATACAGGTGGGGTCCAGCTCAGCCTTAGCCAGTCAGATGCCATCATGGTCTGTGCCATTGTCCCAAGGCCCTAGATCCTTGGTATCAACAGCAGAGCTGGGAGAGGAGACTCTGAGGGAACCAGGACACTTAGGCCTCTTGAACTTCCCAGATTTGCGTGGCACAGCACCAGAGCTTAGCTCTGTGCTTCTAGATTTGTTAAAATGTTACTCATGGGCCCATTCTAGACTCCTTTGCGGGATCTCTGTGGGTGGTGCCCTAGAATCTGCAATTTTACAAGCATACCAAGTGATTCCGAGGAACACTGAACTTTGAGAAGCAGTGCTCTATGCCAGGGGATCTAAAAGAATCCAGGGCAGGCATGAGCTTGAGTAAAGAAAAAAATGTTTATTTCCCTAACTTCTAATTAAAATGTAGCATTTCTTGGGGTGTCTGGTTGGCTCCGTCAGTAGAGCATGGGATTCCTGATCTCAGGATTTTAAGTTTGAGCCCTATGTTGGGAGTAGAGATTATTTAAAAATAAAATCTTTAAAAAAATGTGTTTCTTTCAATTACGTATGTATGCAAGAAAACCCCAACAAAATGCAACTACAGTAGAACAGAGCTGGTAACCATGTCTCTCTCTCTCTCCTCAAACACACACACAAACCAGATATTTTCAGAACTCATTATAGTGACTGCAGATATCCTGAATACTGTTTACAATCTCCACTGTTCAAAACTGCAGGAGCTGTAAGCCTACTGCTGTATTTATTTAATGTGCTGATAAAAAAGGACATATATTACTGTGTCAAAAATTAGGTTAAAAAATCAGTCTGGGGGATCCCTGGGTGGCGCAGCGGTTTGGCGCCTGCCTTTGGCCCAGGGCGTGATCCTGGAGACCCGGGATCGAATCCCATGTCGGGCTCCCGGTGCATGGAGCCTGCTTCTCCCTCTGCCTGTGTCTCCGCCTCTCTCTCTCTCTCTCTCTCTGTGTGTGACTATCATAAAAAAAAAAAAAATCAGTCTGATTCCTTCCCTCCCTCTCTCCCTCCCTCCCTGACTTCCCTCCTTCCTTCCTTCCTTCCTTCCTTCCTTCCTTCCTTCCTTCCTTCCTTCCTTCCTTCCTTCCTTCCTTCCTTCCTTCCTTCCTTCCTTCCTTCCTTCCTTTTTACAGAGCATGTGGGAGGTGGGGCGGGCGGGGAGGCAGAGGGAGAGAGAATCTTAAATAGGCTCCATGCTGGGTGTGAGCCTGATGTGGGACTCGATCTCACCACCCTGAGGTCATGACCTGAAATCAAAAGTTGGACACTAACTGGCTGAGCCACCCTGGCACCCCTCCAATAACTGTTTCAACACAACTGTTTTCCTTTGTAATCCTATGTTTTTGTTTTATGCATTCAAAAATACTCTGAGAAGGGGTCTACAGGCTTCACAGATTGCCAAGGGGGTTAAAGGACATAAAAACTGACCCCCATACTCTAGATCTTCTGAAATACTGAGTCTGCTTCCCCTACCGCTCTCCCAGAGGTCTGAACACTGGCAACCACAGGATGGAGAAACACAGAGAGAGGTGGTATGCCCCTTGGAGGAGCATCTATCTCAGAGTTAGGGGCCTGACTTTGGCTGGTAGCATGCCCCATATATCCATCAAGTACAAAGTGTCAATTATGAGGTTTTTAAATGACCAAAGAGCTGCCTACTTAACCTCTGTCTTCACTGAATCCTTAACTAAAATGGGGGTGGAGGATGGGGGGTGGGAGAGCCAACACCAAAAAAGTTATGAGTCTCACAGAGTGAAAGACTTCTTGTCCATGGTTAAAATCACATATGATGAGGTGTAAAGACAAGAACAAATGCAGGAACTGACAAAGAAAGGAGATTAAAGCAAAGAAACAAAACAAGAAGCACCCCCTGGCCAAGACTGGAACTGTCAGAATGACTCCAAAAATGAGTTCCAGTTTCTGATGATAATAAATACCGGAAGTAGACAGTAAAGGGCACAAATTTCGAGTAAATGATTTTTCAAATATGTATACACCCTCATAACCCCTCCCTGGATCAAGCCAGAAAATATTTGCGGTACCCCAGAAGGCTCCTTCACTCCTTTGCCCAGTCAGTGCCCAATCATATCCTGAAAAGCAACCATTATCTTGACTTCTATAACCACTATTCGTGTTACTTGCACTTGAACTTCATAGAAATGAAATCATATTTTGTGTATTTATTCGAGTCGAGTTTGTCTTTTAGCATCACGCCTGTGATGTTCATCCCCTTGGGGATGTGGCAACAGTTCGGTCTCTTCTGCTGCCATGTAGCAGTACCCACCCCCAGTATGAACACTACGGTGTATGTATTCATTCTCCAGTTGATGGACATATGGGCTCTTTCCAGTTTGGGGTCATTAGGAATAAAGTCATAGAACATTCTTGTGTCTGTCTTTTGGTGGACATAAGCACTCATGGCTGTTGGGTATGCATCCCCCGAGGAGGGACCAGGGGAGGCAGATGTTCTGTTTTAGTAGATATGGCCAAACTTTCAAAGGGGATGAGCCAACCTACACTATTAGCAAGATGTGGAGAGTTCTAGTTGCTCCTCGTCCTCTGGCTAGCTCTTTAGCATTTCAGGGATTTTCCTTTTAGCGGTTCTAGAGTGGGCATAGTAATGCCTAATCATGGCTTTAATTTTGCAATAAACCTTACTTCTTTTTAAGTATGACTTATTTTACAGAGGACTTTGGAGATATGGAAGCTTCATCTACAACTTTTAAGGTGACAATGACACCAGAATGCTTCATTTATTTGACATCAACAAGCAAGTTTGGAGGAAAGACTCTGATGGGCACATTTGCCAGACAACTAAAGATTAACATTGCAAACGCCCAGAGTTATTTTTGTGCCCTTTTAGACACATGTTTGCTAGAAGGTATTATGAAGAGTAATAAACTCAAATTATTCTATGCTGCAGACATGCCTTGAACATGCCCACAGTGTTAAATGAGTCCTGAGACTAAGAAATCCTGAATCACTCCTGCATCAAATTCCAAAGCCTGAAATAGCTTCTTGTCTCCTTCATTGTCTTTTTTTTTTTTTTTTTTAAGATTTTATTTGAGAGAGAGAGAGAGAGAGAGAGTAGAAGGGAAGGGGGAAGAAGAAGCAGACTCCTTGCTGAGTGTGAAGCCCGACATGGGGCTCCATTTCAGGACCCTGAGATCATGACTTGAGCTGAAACCAAGAGTTCGACCCTTAACCAACTGAACCACCCAGGCGCCCTTTCACTTTATTTTTTTTTTAAATCCCATTTATACTTGTGGGATGTGAAGGAGGAGGACTGAGCAAATCTGCCAGGATATTTTGAGGAGAATGTAATCAAAATCTACACATAACACCCTCATTTTATCTGAATGTTCGCTGATGTTCAACTTTAAGCAGGCGATCTACACAACACACTTGGACTACAGATGAGACCCCTGGTCTTATATAACACCTGGTGGGAGTTTTTATGGTCTTTTCCAGAGTGTGTTCAATTAATGAGACAATGCATTTAAATGGACTTTACTTCAGTTTCTAGTTTAAATTGCTGAGAGAATGCTGGCAGCAAAGAAGATGGATTTAAAAAAAGATACACTAAAAACTTTTGAATTGCAAATGCAAATAAATATAAGCGGGTTGAAAAAAGTGAAACCACACACAAAGTAAAATTCTTTTCTTTTCCTTCCCCCCTGCCCCTGTGCACATCCTTTTCCTTTGATAACCATTCTACCAGGTTGGTGTGGATAGTCTTAGGCCTTTGTATGCATTTATAAATGTGTGTTTGCTGTATACATACATGCTCACATCACAACTTCATACCCATGTCCACACATACACATATGTTCATATATGCATATATACGCAGAATTTGTTTTCATAAATGGGATGCTAGTGGAGCTATTACACTGAAACTTGATTATTTCCACTAAAGGAAATATCTTAGGGGCACCTGGCTGGCTCAGTTAGAAGCATATGCGACTCTTGATCTTGGAATTGTGAGTTCAAGTCTCACACTGGGTACAGAGATTACGTGAATAAATAACACTTAAAAAATATCTTAGAAATATTTCTATGTCAGTACATTAGATCTACCGTGCTCTTTTTAACAAGTATGGAGATTTTTAGAAAAATTAAACACTACAGTTGAGTAGGGATGTGTAAAATATGTAAATGGCATAAAAGGACCTGACATGGGAAGTCAAGGTTCTCCAATTTCCAGAAGCAATTACTGCTTAATTTTTATGTATCCTTTTGGGAACTTTCTTGCATATGGAAAAACTTATTTACTTTTTTGTTTGTTAAGGAAATGGAATTATATACTAATTCTGGAACTTGCTTTTAGGCCTAACTATATTTTTCTATGGTATTATATATACTACTACTTCATTCTTTCTAACAGCAACTAAGAATTCCACTGTATAAATGTATTATAATTTATATAATCATTCCTTTACTGGTGGAAATGGAAGGTGTTTCCAGGTGATTTTTTTTTTCCTATTTTAAATGATGCTACAATACACACTGTAGCAGAACTGCTGCCCAAATGGTGTGCTCACTTTTAGTTATTGCTAATTGCCCTCCCAAAAGATTGTACTTGTTTACATAGCCCCCAACAATGTATAAGAGAATCCTCCTACACGAAGGAAGATAGATTTATAAAAAGCTGAGAGATTGTCCCTCTGCTCCACAATATACTAATTGATATATACAAGTGAGCTGTAAGGGAGGTCTCCAGTGATCCACCCAAGGGTCACACTCACTTTAATTAATAATCTGAATGAGGGATCCCTGGGTGGCGCAGCGGTTTGGCGCCTGCCTTTGGCCCAAGGCGCGATCCTGGAGACCCGGGATCGAGTTCCACGTCGGGCTCCCGCTGCATGGAGCCTGCCTCTCTCTGTCTCTCTGTGTGACTATCATAAAAAAAAAAATCTGAATGAGCACACAGATGGCAGGAGAAGAACATTTGAAGGTAATATAAAACTTCTCAGTGGGTTAACTAATAGGACAACAGAATCAAGACGTCAAAAAAAAAAAACACCTTTTGACAATTAGCAATTATGGACACACAAATGAGATTAAATTCAGTATGGACAATGGAAAATACTACAACTGGTGACAAATTCCAATTGTACAAGTACAGGATGGGGAAGGCCAGGTGGGACAAAGCAGGAATTTGCACCCATTTTACCCAACAGGAAACTGAGACTTGGAGAAGTTGAGTCATAAACTGGTAAGTGATAGAGTGAGGCCTAAACTCAAGCTCATTTGACTCCAAAATTGTCTCCACTGCACCATGAGGAAGACTGGGGTAAGGGGGAGCATATCAAGGGTTCATAATGAATCACTGGATTCATAAAAAGAGAGTGTGCACAGCAAGGAAGAGGATGAGCCTGTTCCACTCTGTGGCTGTGTGGGGTGTACCTGGAGCTCCAAATTCAGTTCTGACCACTTCAACTTAACATTAATAAGCTCACATGTGGCCCAGAAGCAGCAGAGAGGATAACGATGAGTGGAACCAAGTCCACATCTTAGGAGAAAAACAGCAGATATCCTGGAATGCTTGGGAGCCCATCATGTTTAAGAGGACCAAGCCTTACAGAAAATGTAAATAGAAACTCTGAGTGGAAAATATAGACATATGAATTCTGTTCAATAAAAAGAACCCTGGAGATTTTCTGAATGATGAAGGTGATAGGAATGCCTTTTGCTCCAATGAGGTGACTCTTGCTGTGTCTCTGCAGAGCTTTAGGATGGGGCCAGTTGCTAGAAAGATCAAGCCTTGATCAGAAGCTTGTAACTTTCAGCCCCACACTGGACCCTGTGGGAGGGGAGGGAGTGTAGACTGATTTAATCATCAATGGCCAATGATTTGATCATTGCGATGAAACATGATATGTGATGAAACCCGTTCATGATGGGTCCAGGGAGCTTCTGAGTTGGTGAACACATCACAGTGCTGGGAGTGTGGTCCTCATAACAGGGGCATGAAGCTCTCTGTTGGCTCCCGCCCCCCAATACCTTATTCTGTGCATCTCTCCCATTTGGCTGTTCCTGAGTTATATCCTTTGTAATAAACTGGTGATAGTAAGTGAAGTGCTTCCCTAAATTCTATGAGTCGTTTTAGCAAATTATTGGACCTGAGGAGGGGGGTTGTGGGAACCCCTGACTTTGTAGCCAAATGAGGCAGAAATGTGGGTGACCTGGGGACCTGATACTTGCAACTGGGGTCTGAAGTGAGGCAGTCTTTTGGGGCTAACCCCAGGTAGTTAGTGTCAGAATGGAATTGAAGTGTAGGATACTCAGCTAGTGTCCACAGAAAAACAACCTATCAAGGAGGAGGCAAGTCTCCCATTCTTGCAGATGTGCTCAAGCAGGTACTGATGAGCTGACTGTGGTGAAGCTGGTGCAGGGGCTTATGCCTTGGTCCTAGACTGACTCTAGGGCAGTAAGGAATAGCTGATGGGCGGGTGTTGATCTGAAAACTTCTTACCACTCCATAACAAAGTGTATGGCAACAGAGAGGCATTAGAAACTTTTACAAGCATTTTGACATTACTGTGACACCGAAATCATGCTCAGTGGATTCATTTCTTTATTTTTTTTTAAAGATAGATTTATTTATTTATTTGTTTGTTTAGACACACAGAGAGAGGAGAGGCAGAGACACAGGCAGAGGGAGAAGCAGGTTCCATGCAGGGAGCCTGATGTGGGACTCAATCCCAGGTCTCCAGGATCACACCCCGGGCTGCAGGCAGCGCTAAACTGCTGTGCCACCGGGGCTGCCTGGATTCATTTCTTTAAAAAGAGTCCAGATATATCTCAGATTTACTAAATTTGGTGGGGAGTTACATGAAGGGGTGCTGCATACTGGTCATGCAGGTAGGACCACACTGAGTTCTACAACAGATCAGAAATTAAAAAGCTGGTCCTTTACCACCAGTGATCTGAGTGCACTGCTCAGAGGCCTTGGGCTCACTGTGATATCTGGTGAGGCCCTGTGTGACCATCCAAGCTAAGTAGGGCTCTTCCTCTTTGCACCATGTCCGCTACTTGTTTTCCCCACAGTACTTGCTGTCATCCTGTTTATGGACTTCCCTCCCCTGCCAATCTGTGAGGTCACTAGGGCAGGAACCGCAGCAATCCTACTCACTCCTACATCAGCAGGGCATAGACAACCTGGCACCAAGAAAGGATCCTCAAAAATGAGGGTTGAATGAATGACATATCACATGAAAAGCACTTCTGATAGAATTTTTATTTTTGGTAATGGTGGGCTAGGTTATTCAACCAACACTCCCATGGAAAAAACTAAAACTACTTGAAAGATATTAAAATCATTTCCTTAAAAGCCCTTGGAGTGCTTACAAGATAGTCAGGAATTACTAATCCAAACAAGAGGCAAGTAGGAACCCAGAGAGGTAGGAGGACTATGGAAATCTTCTTAGGTTGAGGATATTTGTCAATTCTGACAAAATGAAACTTGGGTTTTGGTGGCCTCATGGGGCAAGAGGGCAAAAAAATCAAACTCCCAGACCTGTTAAGGCAGTTAAGTCTAATAGGAGACCCACCAGACATTAAGCTGGGGCCCCAAAGGGATGCACGTTCAAAGAAAAGGTGAATTGGAAGAGCCCCCCTGTACCCCCAAAGACTACAGGGATGGTTGTCAGTGCTGAGCAGAGCTGAGCGGGGAACATCTCTGAGTGTTGTGCCCACAAACCAGACTTCATGTAAACCTGCTGCTCTGTTCTGCAGCACCAGGGTGGTTTGGAAAGTCTCATGCTAGGAATTTAGTTTACAGTGTCTGACAAAAGAAAATGGAAACCCTCCCTCCAATTCTGACATCAATTCCAATATGTATTTTTCCCCCACATCACCAAGCATTTCTCTGATACCAGCTGGGTGTTCTAAAATTCAGCTCTGTTCTGACACCATCTACCTGGAGACAGCCTCAGATCCCACAAGTGTAGGGCTCAGTCCTACCAGACTGTCATCCTCCCACCCCACCCCCAATGACCCCTTCTTTGGGTTCAATTAATTTGTTAGAGTGGCTCACAGGACTCAAGAGAAACATTCTACTAACTAATTTATTATAAAAGAATATAACTCAGGAACACCAGATGGAAAAGATGAATAGGGCAAGGTATGGGGAAGGGTGCAGAGGTGCCATGCCCTCTGGATGTGCCACTGCCCCCACAGTCTCCCCGTGTTCCCCAGCCCAGAAGCTCTCTGAATCCCGTTCTTTGGGTTTTTACAGAGGCTTCACGGATTGATTAAATCATCAATCAAACCGTGTTTGATTAAATCACAGGCCATTGGCAACTGAACTCAATCTTTAGCTTCTTTCCCGAGGTTGTAGGTCAGGGATGGGGCTGAAAGTTCTAACCCTCTAATTGTATGGGAGGTTTCTCTGTGACCAGCACTCCCCCCTTCCTAGGGGCTTTCCAAAAGTCACTTCATTAATATGACAAAAGACACACAACTCTCACTCTTGCACTTAGGAAATTCACAGGTTTGGGCAGCTCTGTGTCAGGAACTGAGAAAAAGATAAAATATCCATTTCTTATTTTAAATCATGTTATAACACTCCTTAGCAAAAGGTGACTCAACCTGGGCCTCATATTAGTCCTAAAAATTCATTTTCGAGAACAATACCAGCACACTATAAGGTGGCCATGCACACAGGGACACACAGAATGCCACTAAGCCCTGAGCACAGGCCAAGAGAAAAATCACACAAAAAATAGCCCCAGCAATGTCACATCGTGAAATTACCTATCACAGATGGTAAAACCATTATACTGACTGTGTAAAGAAATCAAGGCAAATTCAACATTGTCTTCAATGGAAGAGTAAGAAGTGACTGAACCACCTTAACCAGGCAAATATTCCTTAGAAATGACACAAAAAGCGGAAGCCACCAAAGAAAAGCTAGGTAGAGGAGACATTATTGCATTTTAAAACATCTGTGCTTCAAAGGACACAATCAAGGAAGTGAAAAGGCAGTCTGCAGAATGGTGGAGAATTTTTGCAAATCACAGATCTGATGAGGGTCTTGGATCCGTACTGTATAAAGAACACTTAAAGAGCAATAATAAAAGGAGAAATAACCCAGTAATGAAATTACTTTGCAATTTGTTTCTTAGTGTGTTTGAAAAATTTTAAGCAGCTACAAATATTGTCCCTTCTAGTGCACTGACAGCTTTAACTGACTCTGAGCAAGCCAGCTTGGTTTCCTTGAGTCTCCTGGGCACTCAGGTCTTTTATCAGAGTGTACGTTAACACTGGCCGCAGGCTTTTAGCTGGAGACCATCAATATAAAACACAGCCACGGTGCTCCAACTCAGCACTCATGCTCAGTGGCTCTGGTAGAAACAAAATTGAAAACACTATTTGAGTCTTGATATCATATTTCCCAGAGAGGCAATCTGAGACAGGGCTGTGTTTTAGACACAATAGACCACAGTGATTTGTGAAATCAATAACTTCACCAAATAGTTTCAAAGATGTTAAGTGAACTGTCCACAGTCACACTGCGGCTGAGTTGTAGATTCACCATTTGAACCCAAGCAGTCTGACTCTAGAGCCACTCTTGCCCACAATCTTCCAGAGGTGACTTCTAATCCCTGACCAGGTCCAGAACATGTCCTTTGGCATGTGGCAGGGGCAGATGACACAGACAGGTGAGGAGTGTTTAGTGATCCTAGGACCACATTTACGTCTTCCTTAGGATATGTGGATTTCCTCTAGAAACTCGTTTTGGCAGGGAGCAGAGTTGTGCTTATGTGGGGTGGGGAAAGTCTAGTACAGTTTGCTCAATTTCAGGCTGGGCTAAAGTTTTGCAAAAATTTTGGGAGCACAAGGATGTCTCAAGGTACAGCAATCTCCAGGGTCTCTGGTACTTAGGTTCTCAAAGTAGAAACTCAGCATGGTGGCTGCTAGCTTTCTGAACACTGGAAAATGAGGACTCAGTGTTTCTGCTCCTGGCTTAGCTCCTGGTACACAGCTGGCTGCCCATTTCGGTGGTAATAAGACTATCTCGTTTCAGGAGCTGGCCCATTTGAGGACGGCTGTTTCCAAGCTTCTGAAGCAAATTCCCCCAGGACTTCCTTCCCCTGTGTGGGTTGGCTGACATCATTCTGGACAAGAAATATGTGGGCACCTCTTCAGAAGTCCAGCCTAAGATGGGACAGGCCTCTTTGCACCTCACAGAGCAATGGTGAAGGTACCACGTCTGGGTATGTGAAGTTAAGTCCAAAGTTGAAGATGAGAAACAACTTCCAAAATGCTATGGCCTTTCATGTTAAATCCATAGCCCTTCACCAAGAATTTCATCAAGGAGGTGGTCAGGAAAGCAAGGCTGGCAGTACAGCAGTAGTTATGTTAACAACCCCACCATCGTCTGTAGTATAACTGTCACTTCCTGACTGCTTACATATGGTGGACATAGTGCCGACAGCTTTACAAGCTTGGCTCACTAACTCTTTTTAATAATCCTGAGGCACATTCCATTTTATAGATGAAGAAACCGAGGCTCAGAAAGGCTGGGTTACTTGCTCAGGGTCACATAACTAGGGGATGGGGGAGCAAAAACTTGAACCTAGTTTGTCCGACTCCAAAGCTGCAGTGGGGGTGCTAAAGCACTCTGACGGCCTACCTCTCAGGGAAGTGGCAAAGATGGAAAGCATGGGGGGCTTACACCACACTCTGCAGTTTTAGGGATAGACCAGGCAGTGGGAATCTGAAGAAGAAAGACAAGCAACGTGAATTCCTGTAGCAGGCAGGAAGGAAGACCAGGAGGTCCAAGCCCTCTTTCTAGACACCTTTTCTGGTGTCTTCCCTGAATAAGATGACATTTGGTAATTGTAGTGCCTTTTACATCTCTCTCTTGGAACCTGTGTTGCTTACAGAGCAATACCCAGCTTACTGGCTTGGCATAGGGAGGAGATGGATTTCTGGGGCCACCTGCAAAGAGTGCCCTGGCTGTGAATTCTTCTTTGGTCCCACTGCTGGCAGACCACCTTAATGTCTCCCTCGCTTTATTATAGATCTTTTAAAGGGTATGCATCACTCTACGAATAGCACCTTCCACACAAAGAATAATAGCACCTTCCCTTCACATCTGCTTCAAGCAAAGCTCTGAAGAGCTCCACTGAACCCTTCCCAGGCTGCATTTAGAGAAGTGTTCTGTGGTAACAAGCAGCACAAACTGCTTACTGGTATATCCCAGGTGCTATAACCATGGCTTGGCGACAACATGGTGTGTGTGTGTGTGTGTGTGTGTGTGTGTGTGTGTGTGTGTGTGGTAGGGGGGCTTCCTTACCTCATCTGAGGAGCCATTTTCCACTCTGAATCTTCCAGCCCTTTGGATGGCTCCATCAGCATCACTGGAAATAAGCTAGGGGAAAAGAAAATGCACAGTTAGGTGGCTGGGTCATCACGTGCAAAGCCTCTGTCTGTCTGTCTGTATCCATCCTATAAGCAAGCCAAATCCAATGACAGTTGGAGGGCCCAGCTTAGAAGCTAACGGTCTTTCTGAAGCTCTGTCAGCCAAGTCCTCACACAGTTGGCCTCCACAGTCTTTAGATGCTGAACAGCAAGGACCCCACCCCCACCCCAAAGCACAAGAGTAGTGAAAACAAGAACATCAAATCTAAATGTGAACATGTTCAATAAAATCTAAGTGTGAATATATTTTAATACAGAAAAATATTAAAGCGATGCTCCCTGGAAAAATAATCTTAATACACATCACATGTGGACAAGTGTAGCTCACAGATGGCAAAGCAGAAAGCCAAGTCTCAAGATCGGCCGTCTTCACAGGAAAGCCCAAAAAACAATTAATGGCTGGCACAAACTCAAGGCTCTACTAACATCACAGAAAGCTCTGGTGCTTCATTCAGTTTTAAATGGTCTCCAAAAGGCCAATTAGCCCCTTCCAAGGCTGGCAGGCTCTATTTGAGCTCTGGCACAATGATACTTGCAAATAGACAAGTCTTCAAGGAGTCCACTGGTGGAGCGAGACGAGTGAAATCTGGGCTTGGAGCATCAGCCCTAAAATTACTGACTTGAGAGTTAACTTATTTTTCCCCAAATCTTCTAGATTTCTTAGTAGCAACTTGGGAAAATGACATGTCTTTTTTTAATCTTTAAATCTGCCCACCATTTGTAGCAAAGATCTGCCAAGAATTTCCATTTCCCAGACTCATTAGAATATGTTTGTCCCAGGGGAGGACACTTCATGCCTCTCTTAACTCAAGACTTACCTGGTCAAACAGATACACAATTTCTTAAGAAAGATGGTTATTTCCTATATTCACTTGTGTTAAGAGATATGAAGGTGTGAAAATGAAAAAAAAATTAGGGGAAACTACAAAACTTCCCAAGGAAAATTATTTCCAAAGGCTGATAAATCTTTTCATGATAAATATAGAAAGAATGGTATGTGATATTTATTGAGCACTTCTATAAATGGTGCACTGTTCCAGCCTTCACATGCGTTATCTCATCGGGTGGGTACCATCTTTGTTGTCATCTACCAACAAGGAAACTGAGGCATAGGAAGGTTACAATAACCAGCCATAGTCATATCCTAGTTAGTACCTGAGAGGCTTCGGATGTGAACACAGAGTTCAGAAACTCATTATCCTCACCTAACCATTTCCCTATCTAACCATCCTCTGTGGAATGCCCATGAAAAGGCCCAGGTTTTCCATCTGATGTTTATCCTGCAAAATCATTTCTAAAAACAGATAAAAATATTTTTATGTATATGTTTAGCTGCTTATAGCATCAGATTATTAAAAATTGAAGTAAATTGAAGACGAGTAATAGAAGCTGTGTGGTAAAGAATTTAGCTCTGCCCAAGAGAAGTCTGGCCTTTGCCCTTGGCTCCTGAGAGGTCATCTCTAAGCCCTGGGAATGTCCTTTAGGAGTGTCTGTTTACCTGGCTCTTTGAGCCAGGAGGAGAATATAATGACTTATGGGGTGGGGGCTGGGGGTGCTTTGGGTTACACAGTATCAGATCTACCTCTGGATACAAGACTTAGGTGAACTTTCCTGGTGTATATACTATCACACGTCATTGCTAGGAGGAATTAGTGCTGTCCATGACCCCACTGAGAGGACAACTGGAAGCTCTGCATTTGGAACTCTCCTAGACTCTGTCTCATGTGTCTCTGTTCTCTTGGCTGATCTTAATCTGTATCCTTTTGCTGTAATAAACCATAAGTGAGCATAACAGCTTTCACTAGATTCTGTGAGTCCCCTTCTACAAATTATTGAACCTGAGAGTGGCCCGGGGGACCCTTGTACTCTGAAGTTAATGTCAGAAGTGAGGTCTGGTGGACTCTTCCCTAGTTTAGAGAGGCCAATTCTAAAGTTCAAGAGCAAGATGAATGTGGCTCTCCTGGGGTCACAGTCATTTTCACAGGAGAAGTATAGAGGATTCACTGTCAGCTTCCTCTTTGCTCATGATCTTCTATTCACTGTTAAAATGTTAAAATATAGGTTATAGCAAATAAGTTGGAAGCCAAGTGTTCTTGGTATAGGCTGCCTCAAGGGCTTTGGGAGAAGTGTTCGGAGGTCACATCTGGAGAGAAAAGAGAGCTGCCATCAATTAATACACCTGACACAGGTGTATAAAGAGACAGTGGAACATGTGCTGCCTTGAATTAGAGGTTGATGGATACAGTCTTCACATAGCTAGTCTCAAGCAAGATTTAAAGGCTTAGGAGAAGAGCTGACAGTCATTCACTGAGTCATTCCTTTATTCAATAACAAATATAAAATGTTCACCACTATATTCCAGACACTGTCAGGCATAGGCAATAATGTGCAGAGATTAGAACAAGAAGTTAATTGCCTTTCTTGCTTAAAAGGTTCAAGAAGCAGAAAGGAAGAACATGTTTAATGATCTGAAACTGGAAGGAATCTGGCTCCCTCTGATCTGAAACTCACAGGCACTGAACATGGGCTTCAGGCTGACATGTTTGACTTTCCCACCTTTACCATCTCCACCACCACCATGTGCACCCCAGTCAGTGTCATCTTTTGCCTGGATGACTGTAACCACCCCCTAGCAGGTTGATGAACCCATCCACCATGGCTTCTCTGACCCAATCTGCACACTGCTGAGCAATTTCGGTAAACCATAATTTGGACTGTCCCCCAGTCCCACCTCTGTCCCAGCACTCTGCTCCTTCCCACCAGAGGGTGGGTGCACATGACGCTCCCTTGCTGGGAAGTCCTCTCCCATTTTCCCCTCAAGAATTCCTACTCATCCTCCAAATTCACTGCAGTCCCTACTGTATGGGTTTTCCCTGACCTCAGTGCCTGGGAAAATGACCCCAACATAAGTGCTGGAGCACTCCTGTGAATTATGATCTCATCTCTTTGTGTGGTTACACGATTCATGCCCTTCCTCCTCACGTGCTCCCTGCTCCCCCATGATAAGCTCCATGGAGAGAGTGATTGCTTGTTGTTCTTACCACCGCATCCCCAGAGCCAAGTACCCCATCTGACACAGTACAGATGTCCACTAAACACTTACCAAATAAGAAATATGTGAATAGATGAAGGCCAAATTCCTACTGAAATGACCAAAAATGGGAGTAAGATCTATGCCAGTCCTGGAAACCGGTGGCTCATGACTCACGTAAGAAAATTCAAGGAAATTCTACCAGGTCTATCATAAAGGAATGACCAGGGTCAAGGAAAGGCCAAATAACCTGAACCACCACGTGCAAGGGCGAGCTGGGCTGCTGGGAACTGCATCAGGTCCAGCACGTCCACCTGGCACCCTGGGTAACTGCTGTCAGGGTCTGTCTGAGGGGAGCGTGGGTGTTAAGGCACTAGGTGGACAGGTGACTCACTGGTCATGCGGGCAAAGGACCTAGCACCAGCTCGCTGAATGAAGTCCCAGGGCTCCCCTGCCCAGCTGGTTTGGGCAGCTGGCTGAGTAAAGCAGAAGGTGCCATGCTGGATGGGGCCCGAGCAGGACTAGTACACCAGCCGGTGTGAAAGGAGAGAGTGCTCCAGGGCACTTGGGGATGAGAAAAACAATCCAGAAAAAAAAATCCTAAAAAAAAAAAAGAACAAGAAAAAGAAAAAGAAAAAGAAAAAAATTCCTTTTAATGCAGCACAGAAGCTGTTTCTGTAGGTGGTCTTCTTTCTGTTATTCCTCATGCCTGTGATCTGGCCAATTAAAACTATAGAAATTTGAAACTCTCCCCTTGGTTGGAAGATTAGACTCAGGAATGAAATAATGTACTAGAACCTATCTAAATGTCCAACACCACGTAACCTAGAGGGACCCTGCCCCAGTTCATCCAATGCAGTGCAGAGTTCTGGCGGCCACTAAAATACACTCCTGCCATCTTCTCCAGGGATGGAATGCCCTGGACACATGGCTAGACCAATTCCCTTAAGGAAACTCTTTGACTTAATTCTCCCCACTTGAAGATGGGTCCAAGGCCCAGGTGGCATGTGGGGAGTGAGGCCCTTTAGGAGGGAAGGTGTCTCAACTTTTCCTCTAGGAGATACCAAAAAGAATGCTAACAAAACCCAAGGAAAGCAAGGGGAAGGAGTCAATCAAAAATCAGAGCAAGGGCTGGGATCCCTGGGTGGCTCAATGGTTCAGCGCCTGCCTTTGGCCCAGGGTGTGATCCTGGAGTCCCAGGATCAGGTCCTGCATCAGGCTCCCGGCATGGAGCCTGCTTCTCCCTCTGCCTGTGTCTCTGCCTCTCTCTCTCTCTCTCTCTATGTCTATCATGAATAAATAATAAAATCTTAAAAAAAAAAATCAGAGCAGGGGGACACCTGGGTGGCTCAGTGGTTGAGCGTCTGCCTTTGACTCAGGGTGTGATCCCAGGGTCTGGGATGGAGTCCCACATTGGGCTCCTGCATGGAGCCTGCTTTCCCTCAGCCTATGTGTCTGCCTCTCTGTCTCTCATGAATAAATAAATAAAATATTTTTTAAAAAATCAGAGTAGAGGGGCAGCCTCAGGTGGCTTGGTGGTTTGGCACCGCCTTCGGCCCAGGGCATGATCCTGGAGACCC
The DNA here is from genome assembly GCF_011100685.1 of Canis lupus familiaris. Classification (NCBI taxonomy): domain Eukaryota; kingdom Metazoa; phylum Chordata; class Mammalia; order Carnivora; family Canidae; genus Canis; species Canis lupus. The sequence goes on from NC_049230.1 coordinate 56,105,521, forward strand.
GGGATCGAGTCCCATGTCGGGCTCCCTGCATGGAGCCTGCTTCTCCCTCTGCCTGTGTCTCTGCCTCTTTCTTTCTCTGTGTGTGTCTCTCATGAATAAATAAATAAAATCTTAAAAAAATTTTTTTAAAAAGTCAGAGTAGAAATTATAGATTTTAAAAAGGGAGCGGAATCAATCGACACTTCCAAGAAATCACCAGCAAATCTGATTTTAAAAAGCAAAGAAAAAATATGAATATGGGGTGATAATAAGGAAAACATGACTGCTAAAAAGAAAGAGATTTTTTAAAGCACAACAGAATGCTACTTGAGATGATGCAAGCATTATGAAAACCTTCAACAAAATGGATGTTTTCTGGGAAAATATGCATGATGAAAACTGGTTTTGGAAGAGAAAGAAACATGAAGTACCAGGAACTGCTTGTAGAACTGTGCCAGTAGTCAGAACACGGCCCCACAGAGGGGGCCCTGGCTCAGGCGGGCTCCTGAGGAGGCCAGGGCCCTGTCCCCACAGGATAGTACCCTCACTCACTGGGAAGCGGCATAATGTTCCCTCAAAGAATCCCTTTGCATTGGTTTTGATGCAGAATTTCAGGGAAAGGGTGTTAACATACATATAGCATCAGTAATACTAAGAAAGGAGGGCAGGACTTTTATCTTATTTTCCTTTATCTTGTCCGACATCTCTAATTTGGTTATACACCAAAGGAAGGGCTGTGCTGAAGAAGACTGCCAGAGAAAGAGAGACAGAGAGAGAGAAGGCAAATCCAAAGGTCATTTGACTAATGATGGATTCCTTGAGTTCCTGCACCTTCCAATACTGTAGCCATGAGACCTATTTAAATGTTATGTTACTTACAGTAAAATAAAAAAAAACCCACTCAGTTCCTCAGTAGCACTAGTGACATTCAGATGCTCAATGCTGCCATGTGGCTACTCAAATTTCCAGAGTCCTAGAAAGTGCTGTTGGACAGGACTGTGACATGCTGCCCATGGATGTCATTCTGGGTGACTGGGATTGAATCGGTTTCTCAGGAAGAAACTCCTCCAGTTAAGTTAAATACATTAAAAACAGTGGAAATTCATGGAAATGTAACATCTCGAGTAGAGGGTTTGGTCCAAACTCAGCCAAAGTGTAACAGATTCATTTAACACTAAACTGTGTTTAATGTATTAGATGTTTTATTTCTGGAAAAAAGTACTAGCCAAGCAATTATATCCAGTTGTATGATTTAACAAATTAATTTAAAAGAAAAAAATTAAAATAGGGAGTAAAAATGTTATTCATTAACTACTGTAAATAAGAATATTATTCCTTTAATATTACAGGCAATTAGGTGAGAATATTTCCTAAGTTACTATGAATATGTAATTTTTCAAAAACAAAAGGCTCTTTCTATACTTAATTGCTTTGCTTCTTTGGTCTGGTGTCTACTTCCATTCTAAAGCAGGGCTAGGATTCCCTATGACTTCTGTTTATCATGCACGGGGTACTTCACATTTAGGTATGTAAATCACAGGACCGGTATTTTAACCTAGAAAAAAATCTCAAAAGGTTACTATGAAGTACATCTTAAAAAATAGTATTTCAAATTTCTACACCCTCCCCTCTCCCTCTCCTTTCTTGACAATGAGTGGTGCTGAATGTGGTTTTCTACACTCAACTGCTCGGTTTCAAATCTCAGTCCTGTACTTATTACTTGTGTGACCTTGGGCAAATCACTTACCTTTTCCTCTCTAAATTTCAGCTTCTTAATCTCTAAAATAGGGACAATGATTGTAGCCACTTCTAGGCTCATGAAGAACATTCAATAATATATGTAATGAGCCTAGAACAGTGCCTGGACATAGGGAGTGCTCAATAAATGTCAGAAACACATATACTAATACTAGTAACAAAATGATTCACATGAAATGCTCTGATTATTATAGTTAGTGTGATGATACTGTTTTTAATGCTGAATTTAAATGCTCAAAAGCTCTGTTTAAACATCTGTCTATCCAGCAAACATTAGAGAGAACCTATTTATCAGGGCCTGTGCTAACTGCTGGACTTCTAAAGACAAATGCAGCATGATTGCTGCCCTGGAGGAGTCTAAAGCCTAGTGGGAGAGAAACAAACATATAAACAGATAAATCACCACACAATCTGGTTAAATGCCATAACAGTAGCAAGAGTGAGGTGCTTGGGAAGGTCAGAGGCTGGAGAGACCAACTCTGCCTGGGGGAAAGTGGAGAAGCTTTCATTGCTGTAATGAAATTTATTCTTTAAGGTGTACAGGGCCTTTGAGAAATGATTTCCAATGGAAGCAGATTTTCTTAAAGCTACAAATAGGAGTCAAGAAGACCCATTTGACACTGTACATGCAAATCACATATGCACACATACACCAACATATACACATCTGGCTTAGAAAGCACTGCTCAGAGGGATGAAAGAAAGTTTAAACATTTCCATCAAATGCATTACTAATAGAACACTGTATGTTAAGTATACTTTAGTTAAAAAGAAAGAAAGAGAAAGAAAGAAAGAGGAAGAAGAAAAAAAAAAGAAGAAAGGACAAAAAAAGAAAGAAAGACAGAAAGAAAGAAGAAAAAGAAAAAAGCCCGAAAAGCAAGAAAGAAAGAAAAAAGAACAGACCCAGGAAGACGGATAGCGGGAGGGATGCGTTTGCGGGCTTTCTGGCTTCGTTCTTCTTCTGTCCTTCGTCCCGGCCTCCTTCCTCCCCCCTCCTCCCCCCTCTCCTTCCCTTCCCCTAGAAAAAGGCAGGGAGCTGGGATAAATGGGCCTGAAGATGGGTAGAATGGGCATCCCCTGACTGGTGACTATGGCTCTTGGGCCCATCTCCTGGTCACTCCTGGTACACTTCCACTGCCTGCAGGGAGAGGCAAGGAGTAGGGGCAAGGACTAGTTCTGTCATTACTACCTGGCTGGTAACCCACTTTGGGTTTTAGGTGTACGTTCTGGCCAGGGCCTGTGATCAGTTATGTCAACACTGCGTTTATCAATAGATGGGTCTCTTGTACTGCCGACCTCTCCTTGTGCCCTCTGCGTCAAGCCCCAGCTTTCAACCACGCACTACCAAGGACGTTCCCACTCTTTTTGTGTTCAATGACACAAAAGTATCCATGAGATTAGGATTACAATAAGCTCAGGCTACTTGACCTTGTCTAGATCTTCACTACCACTCCCTAATTCCTTTCTCTGTTCTTTTCTCACATTCCATTACATCTCCCACCTTGGCCCTGGCTTGTCAGTGGCTGCAGATACACCCTTTCTTCGAAGAGATGATGACCTCTCCACCTGTTTTACTGAGATGTGTGAGGTCAGTCAGGATGATTACCATCATATGACTCTCCATCTCAAAATGCATCTGTTTGGGTTTTCTCATTTAAATATTATCTTTCAGTCCCCGATACTCCATTTCCCTGTGAAAATGCCTGTGAACATTCAGCATGAAAGATGACAATTCATGAGTCCAAAGAAAGACTGCCCATCCTGTGGCCAAAATTTCAGGACATTTTCTCCTTACTAGATGACCAATAGAGAAGAATGGAGAAACATGTTCAATCACTGACTTTGTTGCCTGACACAGAGTAAATCTATGGTCAGCATGGGGAGCTGGAGGGCACTTTATTTGTCTCTCCACAGTCTTACCTTGGCTGAGAGATGCTGGGTCTATATGAAGAATGACAGTAAGATATTGGGAGTCATCCTTACACTGCAAGGGTGCTGCATTTTAAGGTAGCTGCAGCCACATTAGCACCACTTTTTCACTCCAAGAAAACACCAGGCAGGAAGTGTGGAGGAGGGAGAGAAAGTCTTCATAAGCAGAGCACCACGGTAGGAAGAGACAGGAGGAGTCCTAGAGTGGAGCTTCCTGGGGAGCATAGTTTTGCCACAATGCCCAAGGGTGACTGGAATGGGAAAGATTCAACCTCATTATAATCTTCATCCTATTCTTTTTTTTTTTTAAGATTTTCTTTCTGGGTGCCTGGGTGGGTCAGCCGGTAAAGCACCTGCCTTTGGCTTAGATCATGGTCCTGGGATCAAGCCCCACGTCTGGATCCCCGCTCCGTGGGGAGCCTGCTTCTCCCCCTCCCTCTGCTATTGTCCCTGCTCATGCTCTGTCAAATAGATAAGTAACATCTTTAAAAATAAAAAAATAATAAAAATAAAAATATATTTTTTAAGATTTTATTTATTCATTTATGAGAGACATAGAGAGCGAGAGGCAGAGACACAGGCAGAGGGAGAGGCAGGCTCCATGCAGGGAGCCCGACACGGGACTCAATCCCAGGACCCCAGGACCATGCCCCAGGCCGAAGGCAGGCGCCAAACTGCTGAGCCACCCAGGGATCCCCCAATATTTTATTTCTTTATTCATAAGAGACACAGGGAGGGAGGTAGAGACATAGGTGGAGGGAGAAGCAGGTTCCCTGTGGGGATCCTGATGCAGGACTCAATCCCAGGACCCTAGGATCACGACCAGGGCCAAAGGCAGATGCTTAACTACTTAAGCCACACAGGTTCTCCTCCATCCTATTCTTTAATCCACACAGATGCCATTTTCTCAAGCTCAGGTAAAGAGCTGAGCATACATTACTTGGATTACTCCTCTTCCAACCAGACTGCTATCTTTCCCACACTAGCCTCTGCTATACATATAAATTCTGGAGCCACTGGTTTAGAGCAGCCAAAGCCAAGCATGGAGAGCATCCTATCTCCCTCCAGCAGAGCTTTATAAGATAAACACCAGCTAGACACTGGACATTGATCAGGGAGCTCTGCACAACAACTGGCCATTCAGCTCATCAGCTCAGAGAAGCTACGGTACCCAAAAGGACAATGAGAGCTGATGGCCAGTCATATATTCTGTCTGTTGAAAAATACAAGATCCAAGTAGCTCTTTGTTTTGTTTGAAGATTTTGTTAAAAAAATCAAAACAACCCAACATGGGAGCTATGAAAAAAATGCTACAGATGGTCATGAAAGCTAGAAGGAAAGCGCACCATGTTTTTACTATGAAACCAAAATAAAATTTGAGAAAAGCAGTTGTTGCCCTCCATAAGACAGAAGACATGATCTTTACAAGGGTATAAAGCTTTTGGAAGTGATTAAAAAAAGAGGACCAAAAACAAAAATTCAAGATTAACATTGTTGAGGGGAAGCAAAATGTGCATTGTAGTAAACAGCAAGAGTAATATGGTCTTTATTTAGGATGCTTCTCCACAATGAAAATGAACAAAATGAAAGGAAAACAATGAGACAGAAAAGACAGTTATAAAGAACGGAGAAAAAGATGTTTCTTAACTGTTGTGCTGGGGAAAATAAACAATAATCAAAGATACAGAAGACAATATTCATTCCTGACAAAAGACCAGGGACTAAGAATCAAAGAGATGCAATGTTTAAGGCAAAATTAATGAAAAGAGAAACATACAGAAATTACAGGAAATTTTTAAATAAAAGAATAAAAACGATCTAAGAAAAATCCAGGTGGTAAAGTCACCATGAAAGAAAATAAACTGCCCCAGGCTTCTCTTTGGAACACTGTAAAGCAGAAACTAACCACACTGGGTTGAATAGTGTTTTCCCAAATTTACGTCCATCTGGACTCTCAGAATGTGTGCCTATTTGCAAAGAGGGTCTTTGGAGATGTGATTGAGTAAGTTAAGATGAAGCCATAGCGGATTAGGGTGGGACTGAAATTCAATGGCTGGTGTCTTCACAAGAGACGAGAGAGGGGGTGTAGACATGAGAATGTAGGGAAGAAGGCCCTGTAACACCAGCAGCGAGGCCTGGAATGATGTAGCTACAAGTCCCAAGAGTGTCAGGGATTATAGGCGGCCCCGGAGACCGGAAGAAGCAAGGAAGGATTTTTCCCTAGAACCTTCTGAGAAGGAGCATGGCCTGCCATCATGTTGATTTTGGACTTCCAGAACTGTGAGATAATTCATTTCTGTTGTTTTAACAGAACAACAAATGGCCATTTGTGACTGCAGACGTATAAAATGAATATAGTATCAGATCAGAATTTGTCAAGTTTTAAGAGAAAAAGGTGGTCATTCGGAAAATTTAAATGGGCCAAATTATTCTTGTGGAAGGCATTACTTGAGACAGTCTCAAATATGTAATGACTGAGAACAGATACCCTCATGTACCGCCTAAAAAATTACCTGGAACAGCAGGACATGGACTCCATGGTATTGTTCTGGAGGTCACAGCCATCAGACAGAAGGGAGAAGGGCATTTGGATGGGAGGAGAAAAAAAGTTGTTTGGGGAAGACCATTTACATCTTGGGAAAGATTATACTTTGTTTTAAAGTAATAACACCAGTAAAGCATACAAACCCATTTTGTATATAATTTATAAAGGGACATACAGTAAATCTTAATAGTGATTACCTGAAGGTGGTAGGATTACAGATGAATGTAATTTTCCTGTGCTTTTTGGTATATTTCAAATTTTCTATGACAAACATGCATTCCTTTTACAAACAGTGTATTTAGAAGTATGCCGGCATGCACCTGTGCGCACACGCACGCACACACACACACACACACACACACACAAGATTGGGAAGTAATATAAAAAAAATCTGAGAAGAGGAAAAGAACTTATTAGACACTAGATTTTTAGCCAAACTGATCTTTTAGCTAATATGTGGACCTCTGGCCATGAGCTAATACCACTGGAGACACAGCAACAACAACAAAAGAATGATGAACCCTGCCCACTAGAAAAGGTGAAATGTCTACAACTAATTACGGTGTAAAATATGACAGGTGTCAGAGAGAGAGACAAAGAAATTGAGGGTTTTTTTGTTTTTGTTTTTGTTTTTTTGAGAGAGAGAGGGGGCAAGTGTGGGGTGGGGTTGGGGGGAGGACATGGGGCAGAGGGAGAGGAAAGAGGGAGAATCTTAGGCAGGCTCCATGCCCAGTCCAGAGCCTTACACAGGCCTTCACATGGGGCTCGATATCATGACCCTGAGATCATGACTTGAACCGAAATCAAGAATCGGACACTTAATTGACTGAACCACCCAGCTGCCCCAAGAAATGGAGGGTTCTAACGGGTAAAAGATGACTTCTTTATAGGGGAATCAGGTAAGGCTGCTTGGAAAACAGATCTGGCAGACACATATTTCAAGAAGGTATTTTAGAAGGAAAGAGAGCCATAAAGAAGCCCTGGGGGCCTGGGTAATTATAGGTAAAGGCCTATTTGGCTGGATCATGGGTCAGAGGAGCACAGGCTCCAAAGACAGGCTGGAGAGAGACTATGGGAAAGCCTTATGGGTCAGGCTAAGCAACTTCCCGCTTTATTCCATAAACAAAGGAGACATGTTGAAGGTTGGTTGTTTGTCTGAAAGCATGAAGATGATGTTGACAGAGTTCAATATTTGGGAAAGAACTCTTTATGGCACTAGGAGATCAAAGCCCCCAGACTCAGGTTAATTACAGCAGAGCATTCTGACACACTGGATGTGATCTTATCAAAACTGGTGGGATGTAATCTTCCAGATGTCAGGGAGACAAGACGAAGTGCCAGAAGCTCAGGGAAAGAGGAAATGACATAAATGTCACACAAAAAGGGGAGTACACAGAAGCAAACATTCCTGTTCATTTCCTCTTCCTAGCTCCTCAAGAGATCAAATGAGAAATATGTAAGGACCTTAAAGTCACTTTCAGTATGGAAGCTTGTAAAAACTGTACACCCCAGACATAATGAACCAGGGCCTGGAGTTTAAACAAACTCAAGTGACTTTTTAAAGGCATTTTATTTAGGGATGCCTGGGTGGCTCAGCAGTTGAGTGTCTGCCATTGGCTCAGGGCATGATCCCGGAGTCCCAGGATCGAGTCCCACATCAGGCTTCCTGCATGGCGTCTGCTTCTCCCTCTGCCTGTGTCTTTGCTTCTCTCTCTGTGTGTCTCTCATGAATAAATAAATAAAATCTTAAAAAATTTTAAATTAATTTATTTATTCATGAGACACACAGAGGCAGACACATAGGAAGAGGTTGAAGCAGGCTCCCTGCGGGGAGCCTAATGCAGGACTCGATCTCAGAACCCCAGGATCATGCCCTGAGCCAAAGGCAGACACTCAACCACTGACCCACCCAGGCATCCCTAAAGATTTTATTTCTTTATTTGACACACAGAGAGAGAACAAGCAGACAGAGGGAGAGGGAGAAGCAGGCTCCCTGCTGAGCAAGACCCTGAGACCATGATCTGAGCCTAAGGCAGATGCTTAACTGCTTAACTGACTGAGCCACTCAGGCACCCCTTTCAAGCAACTTTTATGAACAATGAAGTTTCAGGGACATTAGAGCAGACCGTAACACAGCAAGATAACAGAACTTCTCAGTGAGTACAGCCTGCTAGGATAAGGTGGGGGGACAAGCTTTATAACTTACTAGTTGAGTGACCTTGAACAAGTTAATTAATCTCTCTGAACTTTAGTTATCTCACTAGTAAAATAGGGGTAGTAACACCTCATCAGGTGGTTGTGGAATTTGAATTAGTATTCATATATATGTACATATTTGCATGCATATATATGTTTGTTTATGTTTATAAACATATATACTCAAAAGGCTATTTGGAATTGTATGTGCACATCTACATGAATAAAGAGCAATTTTGCCATGAAATCTATCTAGAATATAAAACCAATAGGATTTGTTAAAATATTGGATATGGGATATGGGAGATTTCCTTCTTTTTAGAATCAGCAACTGAGGGATCCCTGGGTGGCGCAGTGGTTTAGCGCCTGCCTTTGGCCCAGGGCGCGATCCTGGAGACCCGGGATCGAATCCCACGTCAGGCTCCCGGTGCATGGAGCCTGCTTCTCCCTCTGCCTGTGTCTCTGCCTCTCTCTCTCTCTCTCTCTGTGACTATCATAAATAAATAAAAATTAAAAAAAAAAAAAAAAAAGAATCAGCAACTGAAAAGAAAGCAGCACCATTCACTCAGTGGTTTGGGGTAGGGAAGAGAGACAACCTGAGTTCCATTTGGGGCACACTGAGGTTCAGTTGCTTAGAGGCCATCCCAGGAGAGACATGCAGTGGGCATTTGGGCAAATGGTTCTACGTGCTATTGCTAGAGATCTGAGAAGAATATGTGGATGTGTGTGTCAGTCTGAAGGCAATGACTGAAGCCATGGGATAGGAGAGATCACCGAGAAGGGGCATGTAGTATGAGCAGAGTGAGGACCCAGCAGAAGAAAGGGAATCCATAAAGAAGCTGAGAAGGTGAAGCAGTGAGGCAGCAGGAGGACAAGGCACAAACACTGAGGGGGGAGAAGGTGTTCATAGGGCCCATGCTGCAGGCTGGTCTTGTCACATAAAATCAGGAGTGAATCTGGTAGCCAGGAGGTCTTTGTGACCTTGGCAAGAGCAGGCTCAGTGAGGAACAAGAAGGGGAAGTGTCCAAAGGAGGAATTCAGAAGGAAAACTGTGGAATTATCACAGGGACCAAAAAAGAGAATTCAGAGAGTGGCTGAAATGTGCTCCCAGAGTAATTAATAAGTCTTCACATCTCTTGAGCAAATGTGGTTTGAGATTATATATTAAAAGAGTGCACCACAGTGATAACTACAGTAGACTGATTAAAAAGCTGAGACCAAAGAGCCTACAATCCTTTTCTTACACATAAAGGAAACTGACATCACTGCTTTAATTAAATGGGTAAGATAGTTCCCTATAAATGAGAATATTATTGGGGGCACGGTAACAGTGGGCATGAAACTGGAAGCCCTTTGTGGCCAGTCAGCCATGGCAGCCACACTGGACTGGGGGCGTGACTTGCCCTATACTCCCCTGGGGAAAAGGAAGAGAAGCAAACTATACGTAGAACCCACCATGTGTGATCCCTTCTCTTACAAACAGAGTGAAAAGCTGCTCCGACCTATGAGGTGGATGCGTACCTGAAGAAAACAGGGACTTGATCTGAGACAGGACAGGGCTGGAAGGCCAGGGCCTCAGCTGAAGGATGCTAGGAGGGACCTCAGTGAAATCTCAAATGTTCCCACTCTTGTGGCCCCCGGGGGAGTGTCTCCCAACCCACCACGGGGCAGTTAGTAAGTTAAAAAGGCTAGATTCGCTTATGAGGGCCCAAAAAAGAGCTTCTAGTGTTCTGAGCCCACATGGTGAAATGTTGGAAAACAGACCAAATGTCTTTTCAACTTTAACAGCACTGAGAGAAGAGTGGTTTTCAAACGTGTGTGTGTGTGTGTGTGTGTGTGTCTGGTTGTCAGATCCCACAATTTTTTGCTTTTTTAAGATTTTATTTATTTGAGAGCGAGCGAGCGAGTAAGTGCACAAGTAGAAAGAGCAGCAGGCAGAGGGAGAGGGAGAAGCAAGCTCCCCAGGGAGCAAGGAGCCTTATATGGGGCTTGATCCCAGGACCCCAGGATCATGACTGGAGCTGAAGGCAGATGCTTAATTGACTGAGCCACCTAGGCACCCTAAGCCCACAGTTTTGATGGTGGACCTGCCTACATTCAGAAGTAATCATAGGTTCTTAAAAAGCATTTTCAAAACAATGAAAATCTTTTCACGAGAACAACATACAAAGGTATATAACACGATATATTGTTGACTAGCTTGAAAATGTACTTTTGCTACAACTGATAGTCCACGAGGCTGAGCCCGGTCTTACTGGAGGCCGAAGGGGCTCCTGTGCCAGGTGTAGGGCAAGAATTGCTCTGGCACAAGTAAGGTGTGAGAGGCAGAGGGCATTATCCAACAGATACTGAGAAAGATTACGTGTTTGAGACATATATGAGCAGTTTGCCTCCTGGGGATGTGAAAAAAACATAATTAAGGCAGAAAACTTAATTTCCTGTGAAGATTTTACCAAACAAGCAATCTGTTAACAGTTTATGTCTCTGGTCATATAAAAAATAAACTGTTATACGCTGGTCAGACTTTGAAAGTATTTTTACAGTATATCAGGGTACTATATCCCACTAGTTGAAGACCACTGGAGTCAATGAACAAAGACCTTGGGACACCAGTAGAAGGTATAGGAGCCAAAGATGGGGAGCTGAGCTGGGGCCGCTGCAGCAGCTGGGAGATCACCCTGAGGGGTAGGACGCAGCAGCACAGGGATGGGAGGCCACCAGAAAGAGCATGAGCAACTCTGCACCTGCAGATGGTTGGGAGGGGCATGGCTCCAACTCTAATATATATATATTTTTATTTTATTTTATTTTTAATTTTTTAATATATTTTTTAAAGTAAACTCCACACCCAATGTGGGGCTTGAACTCATGACCTTGAGATCAAGAGTTGTGTGCTCGGCTCTCTGCTCCTCCCCGTTCGACAGACAGCCGCATCTTCTGGTGCAGTGCCAGCCGCGTCCCCGAGACACGATGGTGAAGGTCGGAGTGAACGGATTTGGCCATATTGGCCGCCTGGTCACCAGGACTGCTTTTAACTCTGGCAAAGTGGATACTGTCACCATCAATGACCCCTTCATTGATCTCAACTACATTGGGTACATGTTCCAGTATGATTCTACCCACAGCAAATTCCACAGAAATGGTCAAGGCTGAGAACGGGAAACTTGTCATCAACAGGAAGTCCATCTCCATCTTCCAGGAGCGAAATCCCGCCAACATCAAATGGGGTGATGCTGGTGCTGAGTATGTCGTGGAGTCCACTGGGGTCTTCACCACCATGGAGAAGGCTGGGGCTCACTTGAAGGGTAGGGCCAAGAGGGTCATCATCTCTGCCCCTCTGCTGATGCCCCCATGTTTGTGATGGGCATGAACCACGAAAAGCTGACAACTCCCTCAAGATTGTCTGCAATGCCTCCTGCACCACCAACTGCTTGGCTCCTCTAGCCAAAGTCATCCATGACGACTTCGGCATCGTGGAGGGCCTCATGACCACCGTCCATGCCATCACTGCCACCCAGTAGACTGTGGACGGCCCCTCTGGGAAGCTGTGGCGTGCCGGCCGAGGGGCTGCCCAGAACATCATCCCTGCTTCCACTGGCGCCATCAAGGCTGTGGGCAAGGTCATCCCTGAGCTGAACGGGAAGCTCACTGGCATGGCCTTCTGTGTCCTCACCCCCAACGTGTCAGTTGTGGATCTGACCTGCTGCCTGGAGAAAGCTGCCAAATATGGCGACATCAAGAAGGTAGTGAAGCAGGCATTGGAGGGCCCCCTCAAGGGCATCCTGGGCTGCACTGAGGACCAGGTTGTCTCCTGTGACTTCAACAGTGACACCACTCTTCCACCTTCGACGCTGGGGCTGGCATTGCCCTCAATGACCACTCTGTCAAGCTCATTTCCTGGTATGACAATGAATTCGGCTACAGCAACCGGGTGGTGGACCTCATGGTCCACATGGCCTCCAAGGAGTAAGAGCCTCCTGGACCACTAGCCCCAGCAAGAACAAGAGGAAGAGAGAAAGAGAGAGGCCCTCAGCTGCTGGGGAGTCCCTACCCCAACTTAATCCCCAAACACACTGAGAATCTCCTGACCTCCAATTTACATCCCAGACCCCGAGGAAGGGGAGGGGCTTGGGGAGCCCTACCTTGTCATGTACCATCAATAAAGTATACTGTACACCTCCCCCCCAAAAAAAAGAGTTGTGTGCTCTACCGATTGAGCTAGCTTCGTTCTAGTTTTGAAACTAGAGAGCATGCTGGTGCTGAATAGCATGGAAGTGGCTGTCCCCAAGATTTTTGTGAGGGAAGACTCAGAGGACTTGTTTGGTATTCTTATTATGGGGTGTGTTTAGCTAGTGGGTTTGGTATCATTTTGGTCTGCAGTATCCAAGATGGTCACTGAATGGCCGGTCAGGTGGTATTGATGCTCCTCGAGTGTTGCTGATCTTATGAAAGTAGGTCATAAGTGATGCTATATCAAAAATAGAGTGGGGAGGAGACGAGTATCAAAGTCATTCTATAAACCTGACTGCCATCAATGACAGACAGAAGATACACTGTTAAGGGGTAGATGTGGAAACGCCTTGCTTGTTTATGCTCTATTTTTATTTTATTTTTAAAGATTTATTAATTCATTTTAGAGAGAAAGAGAGCAAGCATGTGGGAGCACAGGGAAAGGTGGGCAGAGGGAGGGAGAGTCTTAAGTAGACTCTGCAATGAGCACAGAGCCCAGCGCAGGGCTCAATCTCACAACCCTGAGATCACAATCTGAGCAAACCAAGAGTCAAAGGCTTAATTGATTGTGCCATCCAGGTGCCCCTCTACCTTATTTTAAAAAAATGTTGGGTGCCTGGGTAGTTCAGTGGTTGAGCATCTGTCTTTGGCCCAGGTCATGGTCCCAGGGTTCTGGGATAGAGTTCCACATTCAACTCACTGCAGGGAGCTTGCTCCTCTCTCTGCCTATATCTCTGCCCCCCGCCCCCCACCCCTTCTGTCTCTTATGAGTAAGTAAATAAAATTTAAAAAAATGTTTAAAGCAGCTTACCAAAATATGTTTTGTCTGTTTTTTAGTGAAAGAGAGAAAGAGAGAGAGAGAGAGCAAGCTCACGTGAATGAAGGGGAGGAGGAAGGAAGGGCAGAGGGAGAAGAAGAGAATCCCAAGAGGCTCCATGGGCCCAGTGTGGAGCCCAGTGGAGGGCCTGATCCCACGGCCCTGAGATCATGACCTGAACAGAAATCAGGAGTCAGATACTTAATCAGCTAAGCCATGCAAGTGCCCCTTACTGAGATAGATCTTACTCAAAGGATAAAATTAGATACAGAGCAAGTCAGAACAAGGGCAAATTAGATGTCAGTAACTAAAGTAAAAACAAGAGAATCAGATTAAGATGTATGCTATAAAGTCCTTTAACGCAGTTAGAGGCAAGCTATAAATGGGGCTCTGAGCTTCCTGGAGGCCAATGCAAAGAGGCAAAACCCCAACTTATTTACAGGATTTCTACTGCCTATAAGATTAACAACAAAGTAGCTTCTCAGGAGAAGCATCATATTTTTTGGTCCTGAGCAAGACTTTTTTCATAGGCCCTCTTAAAAGTAACACTTTGTGGCACACTGAGAAAAATCCTCAAGAGCATCCTACATGAGACACACCATCTAGGTCCATATGGCTCTGTTCCATTCTGTCCATCAGGGCAAGCTAAGGGCATAACGCCAAGGCACAGACCAAGAGAAATGAGTCTAAGAGAGGCCAAGGATGGCAGGTCAAGTGTTTGTAGCTATCTTATGGTTTAGATTAATCCAGGAATTAAATTTAAGCCATTTATGGCATGGATATCTCTTTGGATAATTTTTTTTAATCAATATTCTTCTTGAAATCAAGATTTGGCCAGAAGAGAGTCTGAAATTATACGTTTAAGCTAAAACCTAAAGCACAGCTTCTCTATGCAGTTGATTAAGAGCAGAAGTGTTCACTCCAACAATCAACTTCATTTCTTTAGAAAACATCTGATAAGCAGTAGGGGCTGTAAGAGAGCATGGGCTTAGAGATGGAGAAATTAGGCCCAGGGGCTCTTGGAGACACACAGACTTGGGTTAAAATGTCACTGTTACCATTCACCTGGTCTGTGGGACCTCTCTGAGATCATCAGTTAAATGAGGGAGCCATTCAATATCCACAAATGGCTCCTGAACACCCAAGACGTGCAACATAATCAAACAGTACCTATTGCCTACAGTTGTCTGTGAAGGTCAAACAGGTAAATGCATCTAAAACATTTAGCTCAGTGACTGGCACATAGGAAAAGTTCAGTAAATGTTAAAATTAATAATAAAATAATAATCATAAGATTTCTGGTTTCATTATGATATGTAAATAATTGCAGGATTAAAGTCTCAAGTTCTACATCACAGAAGATGGTTGCAGTAATTTTAAATTTTAGCCTGGGAAAGGTTCAAAGTCACCCACCAGGACACCAAAAATATCCGAAGAAGCATCCATGCTTTTAAACCATGTTAATTTACTGGCAAATGCTCTAAGATAAAGGTTCCTGGAGGTACCTAACTGAGTCAACCTGCTATTTAAGACTTAGATACGAGCCAGTTCCATTTTGGAGAACATCTGCCAAAATGATGATTTTAGCTGTAGAATGTCTAAGTCTTGATGTTTTGATGTTCCGGAGGGAAATATGCTGGTACCTTCAATAATCTCTCAATTTGGTAATGCCACATAGAATATAATTTCTCCCATAAAACGCCTATGAAGACAAAAGGCCTACTCAACCCTGAATAGAAAACAAAGCTGCACTGTAGCAGGGATGCTGGATGGGTAGCTAAATCACTCATTAGCCAAGAACCATCTTTCTGTACAACAGTCCCCCAGGCATAATTCAAATTCGTGCCTGAGCAAAAATACCAATCACTACATATCAGACTGCAGGAGTCCTCAACAGTCAAAACCTCAAATGTGGAAATCTGCAGATGCCAACAAAGTACACCGTAAACCGTTCTTTTGATAGTAATTAGGGAGAACAGATAGCCTTTGAGGCCACCCCAAGTTCATCACAAGAAAAACAATGCCATCCTCACAGAAGCATTTATATGGTTCTTTCCTATACAGTAGGGGAGCATATAACTCATCCAAATGCGGGCTTGAGTCATGAAGGTACAAGTTTAAAAAGGATTGGATGGTATTTATTTGGACTTGAAATTACCTTACCAACTGTGGCACCCCCAGAAGAATCAAGATGTAGGGTTATATGAGAATCAGCAGTGGGCTGGAAGGACAGAGATCTATATTGTGTCCATAACATTCATCATTCATAACACATCAGTTTCATATCCATTAAGTCAAAGGCCAAGAAAAGATCAATAAAAGCTACAAACAATCTTTGCTTCTCCTGACAGATTTCCATATGAAGTGATGAAGAATGGTCAATGGTATAATAGCTATGCCTTGCTGAGAATGCTGCCATGAGAGACCAGACTTCCAATTCCTCAAGAAGAAAAATGTCATGTTCTAGATGGAACGCACTGCAAGCTAATGAGTCCAATTATATTGAGGGAGGGGGGTCAAAGAGGGTTGTTATTCTTTTCCTTGATTTCTATTTGAACCAAATTCAACCATTCATTCATTCAGTCAATATTTACTAAGTAATGAATGCTAAGCATTGTGCTTGGTACTAGGGACTGAGTGGTAACTAAAGAACCATGACTCCTATTTTTAGGGAGCTTATAAGCTGTACCCTTGTTTATGGAATTGAAAAGTGTCCAGGGTAACAGTCCAGCGGCAGAAGAAGAAACTTTCATCAGGTGCTTTTAGTTTGAGTTTTTTAATCATCTACTATATGAGGCGATGTTAGAGATGCATTTGGGGTGTAATGCCATTTGAACTGAATTTTGTCTATAACCTTTCCAGAGATGGCAGGGATGCTGGATGGGTAGCTAAATCACTTATTAGCCAAGAATCATCTTTCTGTACAGCAATACACATTCACAAACTGTGCTGAGGCCAGAAGGCCATATTTATACCACGTATAAATATGACCCCACTTTGCTGAACACAACAGTATGAATCAGGGATAGATACCTGAACCATCCATGGTTCAGGAACCAATCCATGACATTTTACTTGGAATCTGAAATTAGGGCGCAAGAATGAACAGACTGTGATGGGCATTGGGGCTGTAAGACCAGGGGAATTGTGGGAGGGGGGAAAGCCTGGAAGTCAATTTAGTAATAAACAACATTTAATAAGAACTCAGTATGTGCCAGGCCCTATGCCAGGTCCTAGAAATTATGACAGACATGGTTCCCACCTTCATCTCTAGTGGACGGGAGAGTAGTAAGTAAACCAATACATGAAATGAATAGTGTGCTAAATACTATTAAGAAAAGAAACAGGATGCTGAGTTAGAGAACAGCACAGAGAGGAAGACAACTTTAGGTACGGTGGTCAGGGAGGCCTCTCTGAGAAGGTGACACTTAAGCTGAGATCAGCCATGAGACATGATGGGAAAGTCCATTCTAGGCAGAAGGAAGATTAAGTGCAAAGGCCCCGGGACAGGGAAGAATTCAATGTGTTGTAGAGATCGAAACAATGTGAGAGACCAGCATGAGGGAAGGGAGAAGAGGAAGGTGGAACCAGGATCACACCAGTTTTGTAGTGATTTGTAAAGGGTCTGGACTTAAATGGGCAGCCAATGAAGGGTTTTCAGAAAGAAAAGATATTGTATTGTCAATATTTTAAAAACTGATTTTATTTATTTGAGTGAGAGAGAGAGAGAGAACACATGCACATGGGGCGGGAGGGGCAGAGGGAGAAGAAGACCCTCTGTTGAGCAGGAAGCCCAAGGAGGGGCTCCATCCCAGGACCCCAGGATCATGACCTGAGCTGAAGGGAGATGCTTAACCAACTGAAGCACCCAGGCACCCCAACTGTCAACATTTTAAAACACCACTCTGGTGTGAGGACAGACATATAAGCTAATGGGATAGAAGAGAAAGCCCCCAAATCAATCCTTGCATGTATGGTCAGTTGATTTTAGACATGGGTGCCAAGACCATTCAATGAGGAAAGGACAGTCTTTTCAGCAAACAGTGCTGGGAAAACTGGATATCCATATACAAAATAACGAAACCAGACTCCTAGGTCACTCCATACATGCACAAAATAACTCCCAATAGATCATGAACCTATTGAATGAAGTTGGATCCCAACCTTAAATCATATACCACATACAACAATTCAAAATGGATCAAAGGAAAAAAGTAAAAGCTAAAAGTATCAAACTCTCAGAAGAAAACACAGGGGTAAATCTTCCTGACACTGGATTTGGTAATGATTTCCTGAATACAACACCAGAAGCATAGGTGACAAAAGAAAAAAAAAAGGATAAACTGGGGATCCCTGGGTGGCGCAGCGGTTTGGCGCCTGCCTTTGGCCTGGGGCGCGATCCTGGAGACCCGGGATCGAATCCCACGTCGGGCTCCCGGTGCATGGAGCCTGCTTCTCCCTCTGCCTGTGTCTCTGCCTCTCTCTCTTTCTCTCTGTGTGACTATCATAAATAAATAAAAATTAAAAATTTTTAAAAAAAGGATAAACCGGACTTAATGAAAATTAAAAACTTTTATGTATCAAAGGATATTGTCAATAGAGTAAAAAAAAAAAAAGACAACCCACATAATAGGAAAAAAGATTTGCAGGTCACATATCTCATAAGGGAATTAACATCCAGAATATATTAGGAGCTCCTGTAACTCGGTAACAATAAAACAAACAACTTGATTAAAAAATGGGCAAAGAAGGTAAATAACTTCCATACCATTTCTCCAAAGGAGAAATACAAATGACCAATAAACACATGAAAAGATGCTTAACATTATTACTCATGAAAGCCAAATCATAATGAGGCACCTCTTTAAGCACATTAGAATGGCTATTAAACAAAACAGCAAGTATTGGTGAGATTGTGGAGGAACTGGAACCCTTGTTCATCGATGGTGGAGATGTAAAATGGTGTAGCCACAATGGAAACACGCTTGGGAGTTCTTCAAAAGTTAAAATAGAATTATCACTAAAAATAGTAATTCCACTCCCAGTTAACAGATCCAGCAGAATTGGAAGCAGGGACTCAAACACAGACCAGCATACCAATTCTCACAGCAACATTACTCACAATAGCTAAAAAGTACAAGCCCCCAAGTGATGAATGAGATAGGTAAATGGATAAACCAAATGTGATATATACAAAGGATAGAATACATCCACAAAAGGGAATGAAATTCTGATAAAGGCTATAACATGAATGAACCTTGAAAATATCATGCTAGGTAAATAAACCAGACACAACAGACAAATATTGTAGGCTTCCACTTACACGAGGTCCCTACAATAGGCAAATTCACAGAGACGGAGGTAGAATAGAGGTTACCAGGAGCTGGGGCAGAAGGGCAAATACGGAGTTACCATCTAATAGGTACAGTTATTATTCTTTAGCTGATGGAAAATGCTCTGATAGTGGGTTGATCATGATGGTTGTATAACATTGCGAATGTACTTCCTGCCCTCTGAATTGTATGCTTAAAAGTGGTAAATTTTCTGTTGTGTATATTTGACCACGATGAAAAGAAGTGTTAAAAAAAAAAAAAAAACTTGCCACCACTGGGAAAGCAGACAGGAGGGAGGCGACTGTGCAGTCAGGGGAGCTGGTCAGCAGAGAGGATGGCACTGACACACAGGAGAGTGAACAAGAGAAATTACAAGAGAGAACCCAAGAAAATAACTAGAGTCTGATGGCTTCCTGGTCACATGAGGCCCAGCTGTGCTTCCTGTGCTTCATTTTGGTGAGCCTCACCCACACGCTTCCAGTGAATTGCTTTAGACTTGAGCTGGACTGAGTGGATCTTTGTTCCTTGCAAGGAAATAATTCCTGATGAAGGCAGGGAACAGCTGGAATCTGGCAAAGCATCAATGCTGGAGGCCGCTGGTTCCTACAGCCAGACCACAGCTCCAGGAGGGCAGAGAAACTGCTTTATCCCTCCACTCAGTGCCCAGTACCATGCCTGGCATAGTGGTGGGGGACAGGCCTTCAATATGTGAGTATTGGATAAGTGCCAAGAAACCCCCCCCCATGAGTCTATAAAGGTCTGAGCTTCCACATTCTCTCTCACCAAATTCATACCTACTTTATTTATTTTTTAAATATTTATTTATTTATTTATTTATTTATTTATTTATTATGAGAGATAGAGGGAGAGGCAGAGACATAGGTAGAGGGAGAAGCAGGCTCCATGCAGGGAGCTTGATGTGGGACTCAATCTTAGCACCTCAGGATCACACCCTGAGCCGAAGGCAGATGCTCAACCACTGAGCCACCAAGGCATTCCTCATACTTAGTTTAAACCAAGGCAACTGAGACCTTAAATCTGTCCTTGTTATTGATGTCAATAGCCAAGTTTGGTTCTTTGCAATGACTTCTACCTCATTTGTTCAAAGTCAAAAGAAACCTATGCTAAGGCTTCAATTTTGCAGACTCCTGGGCACCCTTCTACAAACTTTGAGTTTCAGGATGCCCAAGATTTACTGAGTTTCCAACAATATTCATCAAACCAGGTGTGTAAAAAACAGTTAAACTTATTTTCTGGGATCCCTGGGTGGCGCAGCGGTTTAGCGCCTGCCTTTGGCTCAGGGCGTGATCCTGGAGACCCGGGATCGAATCCCATGTCGGGCTCCCGGTGCATGGTGCCTGCTTCTCCCTCTGCCTGTGTCTCTGCCTCTCTCTCTCTCTCTCTCTCTGTGTGTGTGACTATCATAAATAAATAAAAATTAAAAAAAACTTATTTTCTCATGAACCTAGAAAACACAAAAACAGTTTTAATTGAACAATTCTCTGTTGGTCATAGATGAGAGAAAACATCTTCCTTAAAACACTGGAGTCAGAATATCAAGAGATCTTTAGATGGCAAAAATAGAACTTGGCTCATTTGATTTTTCTCAACCATTCCAACCACCAGGGCATGCCATTCCTGACAAGGGAAAAGTTGAAACAACCTAATTTCACAAAAAGAGGGGAACTATTACTCAGATAAATTTTTTAAAGATTTTATTTATTTATTCATGAGAAACACAGAGAGAGAGAGGCAGAGACATAGGTAGAGGGAGAAGCAGGCTCCCTGCAAGGAGCCCGATGAGGGACTTGATCCTGGACACCAGGGTCATGCCCTGAGCTAAAGCAGATGCTCAACCACGAAGGCACCCAGGCATCCCCAGAGAATTATTTATAATGATGTTGGGCTATCACACAATTAAAATGGTAACATGAGGACTATGTAACAAGAAGACATTTACAAAATATGACTGAATGAAAAAAGAGGAAGACAAAATTATATGTGTAATTTGATTATAGCTATGTGGAAATGAAGTTAGTAGCTATAAAGACTGGAAGGTAACAAAATGAGATGAATAAAGTGGCTGTGGAGTAGGGGAATTATACACAGAATTTTAGAATGTATTTAAAATTTACTTTATACTATTTAAAAAGTCAGCTAGAAACACACATGCATGCACACAGCTCCAGAAAGAAAACCTGAACAAATGGAAGGAAGAATTTTGGTCAATGGGTATAACCGATGACTAGTCTGGGCTTCTCTAAGGCAGGGTTTCTTCAAGTGTGGTCCTGGGACCAGCGACATCACTATCCTCTAAGAACTTGCTAGAAATGCAAATTCTGGCCAACCCCAGACCTACCAGATTGGAAACTCTGGGGCTGGGGGCCCAGCAATCTGTTTGATAAACTCTCCACTTGATATAGATGCCTGCTCAGGTTTGACAAGTATTGCTCTCAAGTACCTTCCCAGTCCGACTGTCTGTGGTTTCCATGAGTCTAAACGGTCCATCTTTGCCACCTTTGTTGTCTTCCCCAACACCACTTTCACTGTTTACAAGAGCTTCATATGACTTATTGGATCAGGTCCAAGGTTCTACTTTTGTTACCAAATTTCATCTTTACCACCACAGCTAGCTAACATGGACCGGGTTTATGTGCATCATCTCACTTAACCTCCTGACAACCCTGTAATATTAACATCCCCGCTTATATAATATATATTAATGTAATATCCCCACAGATGAGAAAACTGAGGCCAAACAAAGATCAAACAACTAGGAAATGAAGAAACAAAATGACTCCAGAGCACAAGTTCTTAAGCACCACTGGGGTTCAGGGTCCATAGACAACAGTGGGTGGTGGAGCTGATATATGAAGCCAGGCCTGATTTCAAAGCCTGCTTGCTTTGTGGCCACTCAGCTCTGTTGCCTCACACACTCTGCTAGGCAGGGCCATTTGCTCACTGCCCTTGGAATACATCACTGCCAAGAATCACATTGTTTGCAAATATCTACTGTCTGTGTTCTTTACCACCAACCCACGTCCTACAGCCTCCAAGAGGCCCTCCAGGCTGCTTCCCCAAGATCCCCAGCTAGGATGGGTCATGTTCTCCCTTCTCTTCACCCCCATGGTACCCTATCTGTAGCCCTCTCACAATATTCACGAGTCCCTGCCCCGAATTATAGTTATACACATGCTCCTTCAGGAGAGGCGGTGGTCTGAGTTGGCCTGGTGCCACTAGCGACTGACACAGAGCACACATTGATGGAGTCAATGTGTCTTTTATGTGACTAAATTCATTTTCTAGATATTTTATGTATCTTATTTGTCCAACTCAAGACAGTAAGCTCCTTAAGAACAAGGACCAAATCTTTTACTTATTTTATATTTTCAGGAATATTCAGCCCTGGGCCAGATACACAGTCAAATCTATAATATATGAGTGAATTCAAAAGAATGCTACTGGTACACAACTCTGGTATAATTTTTCCTATTACTTAAACCCTGCAAGAATGCAGCATATATTAATGGAGGAAAATTTGGTACTGCACAAATAGAGCCAAGCAACCATTTTTTGTAAATAGATAGAAATAATAAAATTCAATGTTTTTAATATTAGGTGTTAAATAATAAAGAAAATTATATGAGCACATTTTCCTGAAAATTTGTTCAAATTTCCATGCAATTGGCGTTAGAGGAGGGGGGATCACAATTCTGTCTTTTAAAAAACTGAGGCTAAAATAGGTCTTCATTATTCCTCTTTTAAAATGAAAACATACTATTTTAAAAGATTATAACATAAACCCTAGTCTCTCATAAGGAAAATGTGGGTATTTTCATTCCAGGTATCTATCATCTGATCTGCTACAGTATATTCTAACCCAACAAATATACTTTTAACAGGAAGGAAAAGAATCTCATAAATATTCTAACTCCTATCCCAGACCCAGAAAAGGTACAGAAAATCAGAATATGTATTTCAATAATATTTAAACGTCAAAACTATTTAAACCTCAAAAACTAGATTTATCAACTTTTAGGAATAAGATAATATAAAAAACACTGCCTCTCGTCATTCATAAATCATTTAACTTAATTATATACCTCAATTATATGCACCAGAGAAAAATACCAAGCCACCACATATTTTTAACAAACTGGGAGGCACAGACAGATTAAGAGTACATAACAATAAAACAGATAAAGATGATCAGATTATTATGGCCTTTCAATAGTCATTTATTCCCATCCGAGCCTCACACTGTACCCACATGGTCTGGCAGTAAATATACAACAAAAGATCTGATGAGCTTGGCGATGCTCTAAATCTAAATCAATGTACTACCACTGAACAGACAGTGTAAACTTACCAGCTCCACAGATCCATAATGTTTCCTACTGAAATCCCCACGTCTACAGCCTAGGTCTTCCGAGACAGAGCTGGAACAAAAATGCTTCATCAGTATTATACATAGCGATCTGGCCACAAACCTTCTGCAAAAATCGACTACCATTTGCAAAAAGGGCTGCTATGGAACAGGCTTGCCCCAGCTCCTCACTGCAGGGGAGCCTCCTTGCAACAGACACAGTCCTCAGCAGCCATTGCAGAGCCCGGCGTTCGTGGAGCCCTCAGTAAAGAGAAAAACACCCGAGTCATTCCTGGAAGTATAGGCAATGATTGAATTAAATATTTAGTCATTTGGAATCGACTGAAATTTCCAAGGCTACTGGTGGTTTATAATTTCATTTCTGTATAACCAAAGGGGATGAAAGACCCTGCAGTAAACTTGAGGCGAGGGATAAAGCTTGCAATTATCTTTCGTTTAAGAGAGCCTCTTTGTCCCAAATATTCAACATTAAAATAACCAGCCTTATTTGATGCTACAGAGCAGAAATGAAACTTTAAATAGGAGGAAGAAACTTCAAAATCCTGCCAGGCCCCACCCCACCCCTTTTAATTTATGATAATATGACAATATGAAAAAAATAAAAAAGAGCAGCACTGACAGAAAATCTAAAAATCTAACTTCAAGGATATTTAATTTTTATATAACAGTAGCTAATACTTTCCCCAGCCACCCCCTACCCCCATCAGAAGGCTTAAATCAGATAAGAAAAATCACACGCATTGTAAAGAAGAGCAATTAAAACAAGGGCAAAACTCTTACTGCATTTACATCTTGAATGCAGAATTCCACACTCAAAAGACACATATCTTATCGACTGAGTTAGTATATTTGGGACTCCAAGCGGTGCTCCTGAAACCACCGGAGATCCACAGATGCAAGCAGCTTTAACAAGTTTTGTTCTCATATGTCATGCAAATAACTCTACTGAATCATAGAAAAGAAAATTGCACAGGAGCTACATGTTTCATCTCTCCAAAATATTTGGGATCTAACATGCAGAGAGAGGTGCATTTTGTACCTTTTCATCCTTCCTTAAAAAGTAGCTACATTTTCTAAATTACAGCCTTCTTGGCATGCTCAGAAAGAGACTGACTCTGCTATTTAGCATCCACAGACCTGACTCTTTGCCAGGACACTATTTGATAGGCTCCAAGCAAGACAGCATGAAAGAAATGAGGGTCTATTGGTATTCTGCTTCCACCATTTCACAGAGATGAGTGAATTAATCTTATATGAGAAATTTAACCTTTTGTAGTCCTTACTTCCTTAGCAGAAACTGTGCAACAAATTAACAAATGCAACTTGGAAGGGTGCCCCACTTATTTCCCAAGCTGCCATCCTGCTTCTAGCAACAGGATTTTCTACCCTCTAAAAAAGTCTCTGAAAGAGATTTAAAATTTCCCTCCATGACCTATTTCGGTCTGTATTCAAATGTCCTCTATGCCTATTTTCTTAGCCCATTTTGAAAACCCTCCTGGAGAATATTGCCAGTGCCCTATGTAACAGTTTCAGGATCCTTCCCCAGTGGCCTTGGGTTACTGAGAGAGTGGACTTCAGTGACAAGAGCATCTCTGCATGGAGCCAGAGATGGGGCACAGAGCGAAGGCCCAATGGCTGGTGCCTGAAAGCTCTGTCTGCCCAGCTCAGCCCACCTCTTCAGTTTTAGCAGTAGCACCACCCCCCTCCCCGTAGCTTCTAACACAACTGACCACCATCATGAGAGGAGCAAGGATGCTGGGCTGGGGGGCCCTCCCGGGGCCACTGGAAGCATCACCAAGGGCGCTCTGAGACACAGTGCCAGCTCGCTAACTTTGCCAACAGCCAGAAGCTAACACAAAAAAAGATGACAATCCTGAATCCTGGGGCAAACACATCCTTAGAAGCTTCATAGGGAGCAAAGAGTGTCCTATGAAAACAACCCAGAGAGATAGAAACAGAACATCTGCTATCAGTTGCCGGTTTCCCCCTTTAATGACATTTCATGCAATAAACTGCAGGGACAGTGCGCTAATGGAGAGAGCCAGGCTGAACTATATGGGGTGCATTTCTGTGGCTGTAGGAGGCACTCAACCCACCATGTTATGAAGCCCTTCCACCTCCATCTACTCCCTCCTCAGGCTCTCTGGCCTCTTGCTACCCAGGACAAGAGAAGTGATTAAAGGAGTCACTGAGAGCTCCCAGAGGAGCTTTGTTCTCCTCTGGGTCCTAAGGTCTGGTCTACTGCTTGGCACAGAGTGGACATGGACAAAATGTTTGTTGTCTTAATGCAAGTATTTGTACATCATTTGGATCTTACTCGCTAGTGCCTGAGAGCACCACCAGTGAGCACCAGGCCAGCCACCTGTTGACAGACTCCCTCATAAGCCAGTGGTCATTATTCTATCCAGACAGTACTGGCCTAAGACACTGCTATGTGCATGCCAAAACCTATTCTCTTTTTCCTCTTGGGCTTGTCACTAGATGACATTTCCTAGCCCCTCTTGCAGTGTGGCTACATGACTGAACTTTGGCCAAGAGAGTATGGGCTGAAGTGCTATGTACCATTTCCAGGCACAGCCCATGAGAGGCCCTTACTTTCCTTCCCCTTGGCCAGCAGGGTGGAGAGGACTATAAGGACCTGCAGGAGGGCAGAGCTTCAGGATGGAAAAACCTGGTCTCTGAAAGACCAAGTGGAAGGCCGCACCTCCAGGAACATCCATATTAGAATATGCTGTGAACAAGACATAAACACTGACTTGTGTTAACCCCAAAGAATTTAGGCTTACCTGTTAAAGCTGTCTTGTCACCCGAACTAATCTGCAAGTGGGTATCTTGCAGCGGGGTGCTACCATAGCAACCTAGAGTATATGGCACCTGCTTGGTAGGTAGGTAGCTGTCAGTGAGGAAATTGACCCTGGAGGCTGGGAAGATGGAGATCTATGTAACACAGTGGCAAAATATGTGATAAAACTTATACCTGCAGAGATGTAGAAGGGGAACCTGTGCCTTCTGAGCCTGCAGCCCTAGAAAAAGTGGCAGGATAGTGATGCTGTGTGTACCTCCTACTGGCTGACCTTGGCAAAGTTTTTTGTTTTTTTTTTTTACAAAGGAGAGACAGAGCCCAGGCAAGAGCCAGATGGGTTTCACACAAAGGAAGGGAACAGAGAGAGTCTAGAGATCAAGGGCCTCACAGGCTTAAGAAACCATCATTTTTGGACTCCAAACAGTAAGAGTTCTGTTGTGGGCAGAAATGAGGGAGACGTAACTCTTCCAGACCTCACCCATAAAAATTTCCCACAGAGAATCAATCCTTGCTCTCTTTGCTCACCTGCTCGATGAATGGAGAGGGCTGTGAGGACCAAGACAGGTGAAGCCAGGACAAGAAGAAGGCTTGCTCCCTACATGACCACAGAGAAGATACCAAGTGACATGAGTGAAAAATAACTGATTATTTTATGGCATGAAGATTCAGAGTTTATTACAACAGGTGATTTTATCTTAATGGGTATGGTTCTCTGTAGTTAACAGACAGGAGAAGAATAACTCACACAATAATGGGTGGGCAGAGGGCTGGCAGCCCAGAGGATTCTCAGGGGTCAGCAAACTATGGCCCCCAACCACCTGTTACTGCAAATGAAGTTTTATTGGAATATGCCACGCCCTTTGGCTACAGGTAGTCTGGGAGGGCTTTGCATCACGACAGGGCAGCGTTGAGCCACTGCAACAGACTGTATGTATGGCCCACAGAGCTCAAGCTATTTACTCTCTGGCACTTTACAGAAAAAAGTTTGCCCAGCCTCTTCTGTACAGCCTCGCAAATCCCCTTTGCTGGTTCCAGGCCTCCCAATGAACTGGGATGAATAAGCCAATGGAAATACTTGAGTCCATCAGAATCCCTGGGCGAAGCTTTCTAAAAATGCAGATTCCCTGGCTCTATTCCCAGAGGTTGTGACTCAGCACATTTGTGATTTTCACAAGCCGCTGGGGGAATTCTGATGCAGGTGGTCCACAGACAGTGTTTTGAAGAATCCTGCTCTTCCAGATGACTCTGGAACCCCTGGGAAACCCGTCAGCCATTCTGCAGTACTTACATAAGGAGGGACAAGGCCTTATTTGTTTTAATGGGAGGACGTGTGATATAGTCCTTACAAACATGTGATTCAGTCACAGATATATAAGTTCTTAACCTCCCTTGGCAATGTGTAAAATGTGTAATCAAGTATTGCCTACTTAGAAGGAATAAATCAGAAAGAACAAATAAAAGTTTATTTTAAGCACAAGGTCTGGGTGGCTCAGTGGTTAAGCGCCTTCGGCTCAGAGCGCGATCCTGGAGTCCCGGGATCATGTCCCACATTGGGCTCCCTGCATGCAGCCTGCTTCTCCCTCTGCCTGTGTCTCTGCCTCTCTCTCTTTCTGTGCCTCTCATAAATAAATACAATCTTTAAAAAAAAAAAAAAAAAAGCACAAGGTCTGTCACATAAAAACCACTCAATAAGTGTTAGCTATTGCATTACTGCTCTTATTAGCAGTATGATTTTCAAGGTTGTTAAAGCTTTGGGAAGGGACATTTGCCATAGACAATTACCCACTTTTTAAAGAGTTCTAAATAAGACACCACACCCCCATAGCAGAAGAATAGGTTTGGGGCCAAGCAACAGGCCTTTCTGGACAGGGCTAAGTGCAACGTCACAGTTCAGCACGATGTCTCCTCCCTCAAAGGGCTGCCCCTAGCAGTGTGGCCCCACCTAGAAAGTACTTGGGACCCAAAAGCATGTCACCAGCACAGGGCAGGTGCAAAAAAGAACCAGAGAGTTCAAGTTTCTCACTCACATGCAATGTGTTCTGGGCTCTAAATAGAAACTCTGTTTTAGCAAATTAATGTGTGAGGACACTGGATCACGCTTTGAAAGCATGCACAGGGCTGAGGACCTTCATGTTACCTCTCTAAATAAGGCCTGGGATGAGAGCAAAGATTTCCAGCCCCACAAAGAGGCTACAAAAATTACTATTATATAAGTCAGATTCCCAGAAAGCAGACAATCCCCTCCAAAGAGTCAAATTAAATAAGGAAAGAAAGGAAGCTGATTCTCAGTGATATGGGTCCTTTACTTGACTGACCTAGAGATTAGTGATTCACCCTGATGCCCGGCCAGACCCCACTAATCCAGGTCCTGGTCATTTCCAGCCTTGCTAGAGTAGTTAAAGCCAACAGTGAGCACGAGGACTCTTCCTGGGTCAACAGAGAGAATTTGTGAAAAGCAACAGGCAGATTTTCAGGAGCCTATGGACAGCAGGGTTCAGGGTGAGGAACTCCAGGACAAGGCCTCAGCCCTCTTGAGAAACAGAAAGTAATAGACAGATGGAGGAGATCCCCCTATTTGAGGACCAGAGAGGCTAAAAAATGTGTCAGACTACAGATGTGGGCTTGGACAGAGCCTGAGCCTCCTAACACCAGGAACCAGGACAGCTTATTGCACAGAAGGGACCAGTTGTCTCTCCTGAAGGTAAGTGACACCAAGAAAGCAGAGATGTGATTATACATTAATTTCCAACAATGAAATGGAAGAATTCGGTCCTCTTTCGAAGACATTTAAGATATCAGAAAGGAAGAATTAAGCAGGAAGATTTGTAGAGTGTAAGGAGCCCTGGAAATCAGAGCCCCTTGATTCTTGCTTCAGACAGCTCCCTGCTCCCCTGTCAGAAAGAACAAATAAAAGTTTATTTATTGTATCTGGGGTTGCAGGATCCTGTGTTCCTTGGACCAGGATCTTAAGTTTAGCATGGATTTGAATCTCAACTCTATGGCACACCAGCTCTGCAACCTCAAGCAAGTTACTTATCCTCTCTGAGTCTCCTTCCTTGTCCATAACACGGGCTGAAAATAGCCAGTTTTAGGATTTAAAGATACCATAAGGTGCTTAGCACAACACCTGACACATAGTAGCCACTAAACAGACATTGGTTATTCCAACTGCCACTGACTTATCCATCTTGGTCATCACCATGCCTTGTGTGTCTTACAGAGCACCTGGTTCATAGCCGTCTACTCAGTAAATATTGGCTGAATAAATGAATTATGAATAACTGATAATGTCTGCTCACCTTTGCTCTGCCTACATTCAGGTGGGTTCCTGCCTCCTACTCCTTTCTCTTCCTCAGCCCCCACCTGCCATTTGATATTCTGACAGCCCTTGGATGCAACTGCTGTTACTTTCACCACTACTAAGACATCTTTCTCACTAGAATCCTCTTTTCTCCAATATTCTGGAATGCATTCCTCCTACAGTATTAATGTATATACAAAGTTTCTGACAAAGACACATGTCCCTGGAATTCACCTGGTTCTCTACTATCATTCAAGTCTTAGGGTAATTCCCTGCAAGGTTCCTCTCGATAATGATCTCTACTAGTGCCTCTGAAATCTCTAGATAAAAACAGCAACCTTAACAAATGCTGGTGAGGATAGGAGCAGCTGGACCTCTCACACATTGCAGTGGGAAAGTAAAATGGTAAGCTAAGCCTCTTTGGAGAACAATTTGGCAGTGACTTGTAAAATTAAACATGCAGTTACCCTTATGACCCAATAATTACTCTTGGGCATTTATCCCAGAGAAATGAAAATGGATAGTCACAAAAATCTGTACACAAATGTTTTGTAGCAGTTTTCTTCAGAATAGCCTCAAGCTGGAAAAATCCTAGAAGTCCTTGAAAGGGTAAATGGTTAGGGGGCACCTGGGTGGCACAGTCGGTTAAGCATCTGACTCTTGATTTTGGCTTAGGTCATGATCTCAGGGTCATGTGGGATTGAGCCCTAAGTCAGCCTCCACACTAGCTGGGAGTCTGCTTCTCTCCCTCTCCCTCTGCCTCTGCCCCTATATCCTGGTTTGTGCACTCTCTCAGATAATTAATTATTTAAATAAAAATTTAAAAAGGCAGGGGCACCTGGGTGGCTCAGTGGTTGAGTGTCTGCCTTTGGCTCAGGTAGTGATCCCAGGGTCCCAGGATCAAGTCCCGCATTTCTCCCTCTGCCTACGTCTCTGCCTTTCTCTGTATCTCTTATGAATAAATAAATAAAATCTTTTTTTTTTTTTTAAAGAAAGGGCAAATGGTTAAACAAACCATGATGTATCCATCCCATGGAGCATTGCTCAGTAATTAAAAGAACAAACGCTCGTCAATGTAATACAAATTTGGGGGGAATTATGGTGTGTGAACAAAACCCAACCCCAAAAGGTTACATACTGTGTGATTCCATTTATATAACATTATTGAAATGACAAGATGGTAGGGGGGTGGGTATGGTTATGAAGGGCTGCTCAGGGAGCATGCGGTGATGAAGCCATTCCCTACCTGGCCTGTGGTGGTGGCTAAACAAACCCACCCATGTGACAGAACTGTATATAAAACAGGAAATCAAGGACCAGTGAACTCTATTGACAACAGCTTTCCGGCAGTGATACTGTACAATAGTGATGCAGGATGTTACCTTGGGGGAAACTGGGTAAAGGGCACACGGGATCTCTGTTATTTCTTTATTTCTTTTTTTAAAGTAAGCTCTATGCCCAACATGGGGCTTGAACTCACGACCCCAAGATCAAGAGTTACATGTTCTTCCAACTGAGCCAGTCAGGTGCCCCATCTGTTTTCTTACAACTTCCTATGAATCTATGATTCTCTCACAATAAAAAGTTTCATTAAAAAAACCAACAATAGTATCTGAGTCAAAATTCTTTCACTCATTCTGTAATATTTACTGAGCACCTAGGAGTTACCAGGTATCGGGCTCAGGTGCTAAACCTGAGATGTGTGGTCCCTGCTTTTGCAGGGCTTACATTTCCAGTGGGAAATTTCACATACACAGGACTTAACCGGAACTAAAATATTGTGCAAGCAAAGCACACCTGTGTATGGCAAATATGGTAAACTGTAAAACAGCCTCTTTTTATCCCCTCATGGGTAGCATATGCAATCTTCAGGTGTGGGTGCCCAGAGCAGAAGCCTGTCACACTTTTCTTAGCTCAAGACCCACCATTCAGAAAGCCAGGAATTGCAACCTACAAGAGGATTCCTGCAAGTGTAATGACTGTGCATCTGCTCTCTGCTCTTGAATATCAAATCCACCACTCTCCATTGCTCCGAGCTTCTCTTTTCCTGTAATGTCAAGACTGGAGGGCTTTCCAGCTCCCAGTATAATTTGCCCAGAGGAGACCTACACAGGCATGACCACAAAGTGTTAAACAGAAACTGGCTTAAAGAAAAAAAAATCAACAGACAATATATGTCGCTGCATACCTTCCTGGATCACCTGCAGATTTTACTTCTTCAGGGAAATCCCTCCAAGGTCTGTTTCCCTAGGTCCTCAAAGATTTTCCACAAGATGTGCCTCCAACAACACCCAGAGCCTGAAGGGAGGCATGCTATCCAGAGTAGGTGCTTCTGAACAGCCCCCTATGTGGCACTAATACTAGAGAACAACAAGGTCATTCTGACACTTGTGACCCAGAATGGTGTGGTCCTTGGACCTGAGCCAGTTAGAAATGTAGACTCTCAGGCCCCGCCCCAGACCTAATGAAATGGAATAGCGTGGCAAACTGAGCTTGGGGAAGCACTGATTCTATATAGCTAGGTTCTCAAGCCTAGCTAATATACCGGAATCATCTGGGTTTTTTCTCTGTTTTATTATGAAATGTATCAAGACATAGAAAAACAAATAATACAATGAACATTTACAGACAGACTTGAAACCCCTGGGTACCCCTCTCTGATCCTACTGTCATCTCTCCCTCCCCTGAAATAATCACAAAATAATTTGGCTTATACTTTCCTGCTCATATTTTTCTATTTGTACTGTATGCTTATTCATAACCAATATACAGTAATACTTAGCATATTTTAAAATTTTACACAAATAAATACCATTCCTATGCATGTCTTACCACAACTAGCTTCTCTGATGGAACAATTTGTTGTTGATATTTGTACATGTCGATACCTGTAGCTCTGATTTGTTCACATATGCTGCTGTAGAGTATCCTTCTGGATTAATGTACCATTGTTCTTTGTACCAGTATCCTTCTGGATTAATGTACCATTGTTCATCTTCCTTCTGTTGGACATTTGAATTGTTTTCAGTTTTTACACAGCACTGTAATCAACATCCTTTTACATTTCTTCTTCAGTACAATGGCAATCACATCCCTAGATGACATACCTAGGAGTGCAACATATGACGCACATATGACCCATATGAAAAAATATATATTTGAGAGAAAGAGAGAGAGAGAAAGAGAGAGAGAGAGCATGGGTGGGGTGAGGAACAGAGGTAGAAGCAAACTCCCCACTGAGCAGGGAACCTGATCCGGGGCTTGATCCCAGAACTCTGGGATCATGACCTGAGCTTAAGGCAGCCACCTAACTGACTGAGCCACCCAGGCAGCCATGATTTGCCTATTTCTGATTCTTTGTCCATTCCCTTTCATTAGATTGTTGGTCTTTCCCTAACTGATCTGTAAGAATTATTGGTATGTTCTGAATACCAATACTTTCTGGTTAATAAATCACAGATGTTTTCTACGAAACTGGTTTTTCCTTCCCTTTTTTTTTTTTTTAAAAGATTTTATTTATTTATTCATGAGAAACACACAGAGAGAGAGAGAGAGAGAGAGAGAGAGGGGCAGAGACACAGGCAGAGGGAGAAGCTGGCTCCATGCAGGGAGCCCGACGTGGGACTTGATTCCGGGACTCCAGGATCACACCCTGGGCTGAAGGCAAGTGCTAAGCTGCTGAGCCACCCAGGGATCCCCTGAAACTGGTTTTTCTTTTAAAAACCTGCTCCTGGTATCTTTTATCCTGCAGACATTAAAATTTTTTAGTGTAAAGATTTTCAATCTTTTCCTTTTTGGTGTTTGTTTTTCTAACTTAAGAAATCCTTCACAAAAAAAAAAAAAAAAGAAAAGAAAAGAAATCCTTCACCAAGGATTTTACGACATTTACACAATGTCGTAAAGACAGTCTCCTGTCACCCCCTGCAAGTGTTTTAGTTTGCTTTAAAAAAATTCATCTAAAGGGGCACGTGGATGGCTCAGTGGTTGAATATCTGCCTTTGCCTCAGGTTGTGATCCCGGCATCTGGGATCGAGTCCCACATCGGCTCCCTGCAGGGAGCCTGCTTCTCCCTCTTCCTGTGTCTCTGCCTCTCTCTGTGTGTCTCCCATGAATAAATAAATAAAATCTTAAAAAAAAAATTCACCTAAATATATAAATACCCAGTCCCTACCCCAAACCTCCTCTATCAGAATCTTCAGGAGTGGGATCTAAGCACCCATATCTTTAGGATGTTTTTTTTTTTTTAATTTGAGACAGAGCATGAGCAGAGGGGAAGGGCAGAGACAGAGAGAAATGTAGGCTCTCTGCTGAACAGGGAACCTGATGTGGGGCTCAATCCCAGAACTCTAAGATCATGACCTGAGCCAAAGGCAGATGCTTAACTGACTGAGCCACCAAGGCACCTGTATTTTTAACCAAAATAAATCCCAAAGATGGCCTGAGGAATGCTGGTAGACCCATTTCCTACCCACTAGGTGTCAAAGGAAGGCATCTCCTCTACAGAACCCTATAGAACCATTTCATCTCTGCCTCTTTCACTGGCTCATTCTTTCTCTTTTAGTTCCCAAACATGAAGTGCTCCCTAAAGTCCATCTTTTGAAGGACTTCACTTTTAGGGCATCGATATTACTGACAAATCTCAAATTTATAAGTATGGGCTTGATGTATGCTCGGTTACCTTCCCTACTTGTCCCAGAAGCATCAGAGGTCAGTGTTGTTTTTCTGAAACCGATCCAACAAGTGGTTTCTCACTTCCACCAGCACTCAATTATTTTCACAATCTCCAAGCTATGGAATGAATCGCTGTTGACATCTCCCTTTCAAGCTCTGCTGTCCATCCTCGAACATCACTGGTGACCATCCCCCTCCTCAGCCAGCCCAGTCCCTCCGTCCAGCAGGTCCTCATTGTCTGAATCCCAGATGCCAGCAACAGCCTCCTCAGTCTTCCTGTTTCCTCATCATACAGTCTTAGGGTGAAGAGACTTCCAGAGACCTCCAGCGCCACAGATTTGGGGACCATATGGGGTCCAATCTGTTATCTGTGATTGTGTATTCTCTACCAGATACTCTGTACTTCCATACCATTAGTGATCATAAACATGGTATGCCCCAAGGCCCTCCATTCTGGCTATTAAAGTTTTCTCCTTTTGGCTATTAAAGTTTTCCTCCATTTCTGGCTATTAAAGTGAATTAAAGTCCCTCACACCTGGATTTTCACCAGCTGGTCCTACATCTTTACACTTTCACTCTTCTACAATTTCTTTACCATCACAGGCCACCCTCCACACATCCCCATCACTGTGGGGTGGAGCCTGCTCCCCTTCCTCTGAACACTTCAGCCACTTTGCCTTTCTTCCTTTTCTTCAGCTCATGAGCAGCTTCTGGGTTTCTCATCTTAGGATCTATAATGCTCTTTCCAAACACCTCCTTCTTCCTGACCCACCTTCTGCTCTCAGGCTAGAAATTCTAAAGGAGGAGTTAGATTAACACCTGCCTCTTCCATTAGAGTATAAACTTGGTAGGGGCAGGATCTTCCTTGGTTTTGTTCAATGCAAAACCTCAGCACTTAACATAATACCTGGTACAGAGTCAGCTCTTAGTGGGGTTGTGTAAGAATGAATGAATGAATGAAAATAAGCCAGCTCACTCTTTGGGGCCATATAAAACAAAGGCTATAGGAAAGCCCTTCAAATATCTGAGGAGAGCCATCCTGTCTCCTAGGGCTTTTCTTCTTTACCAGGGGCCAGGAGTAACACAGGAGCTAGATTGGGTAGGGTGAATACATAGGCTGTTTCATAACTTTCTCTAGGGTCAACCTTGGAGAGCACCCCCATGTGCTCTCAATTTCACTATCAGCTGCTGCTGGAAGCGAACTCCATTAGACAGCATATTCATGAAATTTGTCTTGAGTCAGACATAAGAATATTATAAATGTTGCCTCAGATTAATATGAGAAAATTCATTTCAGAGATTAATATGATGCCAGTAATATGAGCAAACAAAGCAAACGCTATGGGAGCCATCGCAATGGAAGAATGGTGACCTCATTTACTAGCCATCAGTTCATGAAGTTCCTGTTTCCTATGCCTGGTAGCTGGTGTCTTTCAATAAGCAGGTAATACGATTAAGTGCAAGTGACAGGTGCTGTAACATTAAAAAGTGGATCAGGTACAAGTGCCAAATTCATCCCACTGTATACTTAAGGTCCTTGCAGTTTATTGCATGTAAATTATGGCACAAAAAATTCTTTAAAAAGTCATAGAGAGAAAACATAGAACTCTGACCCTAAACTTAAATATCCATATGTACAGAGAAACTTTATGTGCATAAGCATTGCCTGTATTTACTTAGCCCTGTCGCCCACCATTAGTTCACTGCTTGATCGCTCCTTCATGAGTCCTCAGTTTTGAAACTGTAAAATGGGCTTGATTAATGAATTAATTCAACAAATACCAATAACCATGGTATCTTCCTCATAGGGCTATTGGGTTTAATGAGAAAATACACATGGGGTCCCCGGGTGGCTGAGTCAGTTAAGTGTCTGCCTTTGGCTCAGGTCATGATCCTGGGATCCTGGGATTGAGCCCCTCCATCAGGCTTCCTGCTCAGTGGGGACTCTGCCTCTCCCTCTGCTTGCCGCTCCCCCTACTTGTACTCTCTCTGTCAAATAAATAAATAAAATATTTTAAAAAATACATATGAAGAAGCACTTAGCATGATTTCTAGTTTTAGCACAGGAACTCTTTGACTAAATAGGTTGTGCTCCATGCTTCTCATTACGAAGATGTATGTATGCTTAAAGAACAACACAAAGAAAAAAGTCTCTGTGACAAGCTAGAATTTGTTGTAGTCTAAAATTTTCACACTTTAAGAACGCAGCTGTTGGGGAGGAAAAATTTTTCCTCTATCCTCTTAGGTTCTGAAATTGAGGCCTAAACAGACAAAAAGATTAACAGAAATCAAGGCATAGATGTTTACTTTTTTTATTTTATGTGTGCTAGTGCTCCACAGAGGAGAAAACTCAAAGAAGCAGTTAGACTCAGGGGGTTCTATACCCTTTTTCAATAAATTGTGGAGAAGTGACTAGACAAAAGAAGGATTTGAGGCTTCTAAGAGTGGTAAATCATGATAAGATAGTAAGGGGCAAAACTAATGGTAGATACAAATTATTTAGTAAAGCTTTTTTATGCAAACTCATCTGATGCCTTCTCTGTCTCTGGTGATAAGGGTTGTTCTCTCCCTCTAGATACAGGAGAAGAGAGGGGGCACCTTTACAAAGGGAAATTTTTGCCGTGCTTTTAAGAAGATACAGGGAGGGCAGAGAGTTCTTCCTGTGTGTTTTTCCCCATTGCCTTCAGCCTCAAAATAATCTTTATGCCAAAGTAGCATATTTTGGGGTGGCATATTCTGATCCCCTTCATAGCCAATACCAACATATGAAAAATTTCGTCTCAAGCATAGAAATAAATGCTCTGGAACTGACTGAATTTTACCTTGAGGTGACCTAGGAGAGGGGAGTGGGGGAAGTCCAGGTTACATTTTAAGTGATCTCTGTATTGTCCTTCTAATTTTCTGGATCAATTTAGATCCATTCCATGCTTATCTGTGCTCAGTTTTCCTGCAAGCACATTCAGACCACATTGAGGAAGGAAGAAACGCAGCTTACTTTGTGCTTTTAAGGTCAAACTATATTTTGAAAGGCTTTCTAAAACATTGACTTTGCTAAGCTACTCTGATTCTGAGATAGTCTAAGAAAATGAGACTATGAAGCCAAGGGTGAGAAAGAGCTTTAAAGAAAGCAAAGTAATACATAAACCAAACTTACAGAAATGTAGGAGGCAGAGTATTTTTAATAAGAATATTTATTACTATAGAAGATGTCAAGAAAACAAGTCTGCTTCCAAGGCTAAAATGAGACTTATAAATATGACTGTTAGCTAGGTGAATTTAGGGCAGGGCAGCCTAAATTATTTTCTTTTGATCCATAAGAGCAACGATTAAAAAAAATAATACTATCTAGTCACTATTTATAGTGTGTCCTTAAAGTGTTCTGTACTGTACTTTGAGATGAGGTGAGCACCAAAAATGGGTTGCTGGCCCTTGAGGACCATAAAATTTGAAAAATAGAAAACTCGAATAGTCAAAGGAATACAATTCTTAGCAATGGATAACCTCTT
Source organism: Canis lupus familiaris (assembly GCF_011100685.1). Classification (NCBI taxonomy): domain Eukaryota; kingdom Metazoa; phylum Chordata; class Mammalia; order Carnivora; family Canidae; genus Canis; species Canis lupus. The sequence continues at coordinate 56,142,976 of NC_049230.1, forward strand.
AGGAAACCTGATTGCGTTTAGCTGTTACTCCTCCAGGGGCTGCTGAACTCCGGGGTGAGTAGGGCACATGCAACTTTAGTTCCTGAGAAAGGGCCAGGATGTCCTGGCAGAGTGAGACCGTATTCCTCCTGGTTCTTAGATCACACGAAGCAGCAATGCAATTTTTAACTCCATGCCTAGCTTGATCAGTGAAGAGCCTCTCCTTCTGATTCAGGCCACCTCCCTTCCTGGGGATCTTACTACTCCTGTGCTGTTAAATATTAGCTCTAAGCTAACAACTCCCCAAACCAAAGCTCCAATTTGGATCTTTCTCTCTAACTGCAAACTTGGACTTCCAGGTGTGGGCCCTAGTTCCACAGACACCCAGGCACTGACCACACTCACATCCACTCCCACGTGTGGCTTAGCAAACTGCCACCTTTTCCCCAGTCATTCAATGTACAAGGTTCAGGGCAATCACCCCTAACTCCCCTCCCATCCAGCACTGGGTGGATCACTGGGTGCTGTTGTTGCTGCCTGCATAGCATTGCTTTTGAAAGTTGTATGCTTGTATCTGTGTATTTGTATTTTATTCTTTGAAGAGAGAATACACTCACCTTGGTTCAAAACCCACAAAGATAAAAGGTTGTACAGGGAAAGCCTCCCTTTCTCTTACCCCTTCAGTCCCCTATTTCCTCTTGTATATCTCCCAGAGATGCTTAACCATTGACAAAGAAAAATGCATATTCCCTTTTCCCTTTTTTCCACACAAATGGTAGCATGTTATACACAATTCTACTCCTTGTTTTTGTTATATTTTTTCATTTAATGTATCTTGGAGATCTTTTCAAATCAGTACCAAAAAAAAGGTCCTGTATTCTTTCTTTTTTTTTTTTAATTTTTATTTATTTATGATAGTCACTCACAGATATATAGAGAGAGGCGGAGACACAGGCAGAGGGAGAAGCAGGCTCCATGCACCGGGAGCCCGACGTGGGACTCGATCCTGGGTCTCCAGGATCGCGCCCTGGGCCAAAGGCAGGCGCCAAACCGCTGCGCCACCCAGGGATCCCTCCTGTATTCTTTCTTATGGCCACAAAGTATTCCTCTGAGTGGATGCATCATATTTTGTTTAACTGATTCCCTAGGTAATGGTTTTCAATCTTTTGCTATTGCTAATACTGCTGCAATGTTTAGCCTTGTATACCATTTTGCACCTATGGGTGTGTGTAGAATTCCACAATGTCTTTCATCCCTCACTCCTCCTCTCCTTCCCCATTTCCACGTTCTCTGCATTAGCTCAGACCTTCATCATTGCAGACAGAAGCCTCCTAGCTGGCACCTCTGCTCTATCACCCTTCACTTAACACCCAACAAATATTTAGTGAGCACTTTCTACATGCCAGATGCTCTGCTAAGACAGGCAAGAACAAGAGAGGAAAAACAAACAAAGCAAACCAAAACAGACCCCCAAAACTCCCCACCAAACTCCCTACACAAATCCTTGCCTGTCTCACAATCGTGGGAGCTGTGGGGGCTTATCAGTAAATCAGAGCACTCTCTTCTCTGTGTTTGGAATCAGCTAAGAGTTAGTGACAGGAGTTAGGAAAATGGAAGTCAGGATATCAAGTTCCTTACTATCAGAGTCTTACTGGTAAATGTAGTTGAGCCCAATAGCCAAATGGGCTTCCTATTCTTCCCTGTCCCTCCAGTTTAGACCTTGGAACAGGCCATTCAAGGGAAATTTGCCTGGAGGGTTGCCAGGGGAACTGCTGTTTCAGGACTGTCGAGCTTCAACAGGGGAGACTGAGGCAGATGGGCCACTACACCTGCCGCTAGAGGACTCAGGTGTATTTTTCCAAATAGAAACAGGAGAGGAGATAACATACAAGCTCTGTGGGCAATCAAGTTCCAAGAGCAAGAGGGGAAAGGGGAGCAGGGACAAGTTAGCAGTCCAAACTCTTCTCCCTAGGCAAGCAGAACGGAAAGTTTCTCTATGGAAACATGAGGACAGGGGAATAGAATTTCCCCCAACAGTAAACCAAAAAGCTTACTTTCTAGCACTGCATTTTAAATTTAAGTGGCCTTTCATTCAGGAACAAACTAGGTCCTTCAAGGGTTTTGGAAGCTGTTTTAAAAATGTCTAAGCACAAAACTGCCTAATATTTGTATAATGCCTTAAAGACAAACTCTTTCAAATACATGCCAATTTTTCTCAAAAGATCAAAAAGTAAATCACTGCCAATTCAGCCTTGTGGGGGAAATGAAATCTGAATTACACGTTGTAAGAAGTCCAACGTTTTGGTAGTATGTTGTAATGAATCATAGGAAAGACTGATTGTAAAAGATAATTCAGAGGGGATGATTAACTTTTCAAACTTCCTTCCGCTTTTGGCTGACATCCTTTTAAGGCAGAACGGCTCTGAAAACCATCTTTTGAATACCCTTGCTTAGTTTTTCCCTAGTTTACTGAACCAAACATGTCTAGGAAGAAATTTTACCTCATTTAGGGTCAGTAATGGTCCTGAAACAAGGTAGGAGTTGGGAGAAGTTAGGATTGCAGTCTTCTACTCTGCCTCCTGCCCTCCCTTCCCAGATGAAACTGCATGATTTTCAATGGTGTTCCACAGCTTCCTGGTCATCACATCCAGTTGTTAGATTGCAGTTCGATCTGCAAGTTTTTGGTTGCATTAGACACCATAAGCCAGCTGCCTGAGTCCCACCATGGGGGATCCCAATTAAATAGGTTCCTTGGGCCATGTTTTTGAAAAAACTTCCTAAGTTATTTTTGTGATCAGTCATAGACCACTCTGCATCTTGAAACCCTTCCACTGGCTTCTGTGACCCATTTGAATCCTGTTCTCCTACCTCCTGACAATTCCTTTTCTTCTCCAAGGCTGCTCTGCTCACCAGGGCAAACAAGAACTAACTCCTCTTCCCCTGGTAACATACTCGCCCAAAAAACCAGGCATGGATATGTGGCCCAGATCTTCCCCAGGGTTCTTCCAATGAATGGAAAAGATTTTTCCTCTTAAGTTTCATGCTCCCTGAGATCACACCACCCACTGCATGGTGACAACTCATAGACAGTAGGAGACAATGAGGCCAATAGACACGGAGAAGCAGGGCTAAGAATTGGGAGGATATGGGAGTTGAGAGAGAAATGGACTGACCTGGCAGCATTTGAGTTCTTGGATCTGGCCATTCCTGAAGCCAGATCGGTCCCTTTCCTTAGTTTGGTTACATGAACCCAGACATTCTCCTTTTTTGGCCTAAACTAATTTGAGTTGGATTTATATAACTTAAAACCAAGAAGACAGCCTAGTCCATGTCTTAATGGGCTCCTGGCCTTGTTCCTGTATGCAGCTGTGAAATTAACTTTGCCAAAGTAGGGCTCAAATCATCACTTGTGTGTCTCAGACACTATTCAGAGTCTACCAGTAGCCCAGGGATTAAGTACAACATTTTTCACAATATGGCCCCCAGTCTGACTTTCCAGACTTCCTACTACTGCACCACATAAGAGGCAAACCAAGATCTGGCCATCTAGAATATCACCCCCGCCCCTGCCTATTAAAGTCTATTCAAGAAAAAGAAAAGGAAGGGAGGTGCTCCTTTTTCAAGGTCCACTTCATATTACTGTGACTTTCCTAAGCATCTCCTGCCCCCAGAGATGTAACAGTACCCTTCCTCTGTACTGATGACATTTATCTAATGATCTTTGTCTTATTTTATCTTGGATTTTGCATCGCCTCATCTCAGGTCCTCTTATTAATGGCAAGACCAACCACTCAGCTGCCCAAGTCAAAACTCAGAGGGTCACTTACACCACCACCTGCACTCTTAATCTTCCCCTCTAATATTCCTTGAATCAATCCCAGGGTTCCTGCCACTCATTAGAACTCTTATATCTCCTCCCTGGACACTCTAATAGGGTCCCCTACCACCAGTCTTGTCCTACTATAACCTGGCTGTCTACTGACACTAGTTATTTTTCTAATAAGCAAGTCTGATGGATGCTATGCCCCAGCCTACAGACTCAAGACCAAACTTCTTAGTGAGTGGTTAAGCCCTCCCACTCGCCAGTGGTTGACTAGCTTCTGTCTACTTTCCGAAGCTCACTGCCTGGCCCTCCTCAAGAGGCACTGGCCAAATGAGACTTCACAGTTCTCTAAACACCCAGAGTGCTTTAATGCTGCTGGCCTTTGCACATATGGTCACCTCTGTCTGGGAAGGCCTCTCCCACTTCTGCCTGGTAAAGTTCCATTCTTCAAGAATTCCCTCCACTGGGAAACCTCCTTGGACTGCCCTAGAGTATTCCCTCAGCCCCCTTCATCTGGAAGGAGAGGCTTTCTTTGCATACCCAGTGACTACTAGCCCAGGGCCCAGCATAGCACACAAGGTGTTCAGTGAATTGTTTGATATCAGAATCTGTTCAGATTGGTGTTACTGTTATATTCTTCATTTGAATATGTATGCAAATACATTCATATATATCAAGATGCCCTGTGGACACCTAAACATTTAGCTCTTGATTGCATGGCTGAGCACCCTGAGGCTGAGTACCGGAGCTAGACAAATCTAGGTTCAAAAGCCCTGCCCTGTCACTTACAAACTGTGTATCTTGGACCGTCTCTTAACCCTTCTGGACTTCAGCTCCCTTATCTGTAAAAGGGAGTAACTACCTTATCGGATTTTTCATGAAGACCAAATGAGAAAACGTATTGAGGATGTTTGCAGACGTGCCTGGTGCACAAGTAATAAATACTGTTGAATGAGTTAATGAATGAATGAATTAGCGGCCCAGATTGGCCGCGGTTCTCAAAGACTCATCTTTCTAGCCCGTTTTCCAGAGAACCCAACATCTGCCTCCTGATAACAGTCAGTTTCAAGTCCGGCCTCTGAGTCTGGGGTCCAGTCCTCCACCCAGACTCGGTTCACCGCCCCCTTATCGCTGTAGCCACCCTCGCCGGACGGCTGCCAATCACCGGGGTCTAGTCCCACCCTTAAGTAACTCCGTTGCTCCCGCTGCATCTCATAGGCTCTCCCGAAGCCCTGCCCGCCCCTTGGATTGCGTCATGCGCGCGGAGCATTGTGGAGCTTGTAGTCTAGAAAAGAGGCGGCGCCGTGCGTGCGGGTGTGGACCAGCTCTCACCCAGAGCTGGGAGATCAGGCCAGCGGGCTGCGTGCGGTTCTCTTCACTGCACCCTGGGTAGATGGAGGCCCAGTCTCCTCTCCCTTGCCAACAACAGGATCATTTTGTGCAGATAATTCAATATTTACTGAAAATTTAGGCTTCAGTTTCAATCTCATATTCTCATTAAGGGGCCATTTATGGAAAGTATGGTGGTCATTCCGAAAAGCCCGAGGTGACTCTAGACTCGCCCTGGTTTCCTTGAAGAATCCAGGACGGAACTGGCAATCACGATTTTTTCTAAACGATGTGACCTTGCACTTTTAAAACTGCATTATCTCTTCAGATTGTAAGTGCTATCAAAGATTCCCCATTGCTTAAGATGTGAAGTTCAGACCCCTTGGTGAGGAATCGAAGCTGCTCCTATTTTGCATTTATTTAATTAGGTATGGTCACTTTTGTGAAAGCAGCATTTCTCAGCCTTTGTGGCTTATGATAATCACCTGGGGAGCTTTATAAAGCATTGGGCTTTGTGTCCCACCCCAGACCTAGGATCTTGGAGGGATGGCTCAAGCTTCCTTGTTCTTAAAGCTCCCAGAGTTGATTCTCACGTGTAGTCAGCATTGAGAACCCCTGGTTTAACGCCTGTCAACTTTGCTGGAACATATTTTCCATGGATCTGAGCCTTCACTCTGTAGTTCCCTGAGTTAAAAGTGGTCTTCTTCCCCCATTCCTGCCCTGGCCAATGCTCATCCTACCAGGCTGATCTCAACTATTACCCCTTTTCTTCCCGGGGTAGAGAGTATTTACTTCTAAAGCCCTTTATACTTGGTTCTTTACACGCAGGACTGGAGTTATCTGGTTACTGTCTGTCTCCCTGGATAGACTCTAAGTTTGTGAAGGCAAACACCTGGAAGAGTCCTCTTTCACCTACTCCAGAGCCACTGAATCAGTCTCTGGGGTGGGCCTCGCATAGGTTGTTTATGCTCCACAGGATATTCTGATCCCTCCCCCCAGATACGAATTAGCTTCACAAAAGCACTGGGTACAGCAGGTATTGATAAATATTTGTCACACTGAAATGATGAGGCACCTCATTTATTTTTAAGTCAATTGTATTGTTGCAACTAGCTGCCTCAGATTCCGCTGGAGAACTAAGTACCCTGTCTCATATTCTCCTTTTCATTCTCTTATTCATTTGTCCAACAGATATCTTTGTACATCATAACAAGGCCTTGAGGATTCAGGAGTAAACAGGAAAACACAGTTACCACCCTATGGGACTTCAGTCTGCTCACACATTAGTTAATACTATACTTATTTTTATTACTTCTTCTGAATAATATTCGAGTTTTTTTCCCCCTTGTAGATATGATTTGCTACTTAAGGATAAGGACATTGTCTTATTCTCTTATATCCCCCAAATGCTTCTGGCACACAGAAGAAATTCTGTAAATGTTTATTGAATCAAGGCAACACATTTCATAGCACTTGTCACAATTTATTTGCATGATTATCTGATGAATGGCTATCTGTCCCATGAGCTGCAAATCTCCTGAATCTATTTTGCTCACCATGCCTGACACAGGGCCTGGCCAGAGTGGGTGTTCAGTGACTACTGCCAAGTCAAGAAATAAATACACAAGGAGGGTATCATTCACAGAAAAGAAATCTCTGAACCAAAAACATCCAATCCCTTCTCCCTCCCTATCCTCCCTGAAAAGTTAAAATGTATTTGCTTCCTGAGCATTAAGGGATTTCAAGTTAGAGTGAGCGTGGACCCAAAGATGATGCTTCTTTTACTTACTTACAGGTTGACCTGGGACTCTACTTCAGGGTCTTTTGTTGGCCATGTCTGAAGAGGCTGGATGCCAAAGGAGAGAGACGACTTGGCTTTCCACAGAAGGGTTTGTGCCATCTGACTCCTACAGGACCCTTTCGTCAGTGGATCCATCAGTGGACCTGGAGGCTGAGGTGCCGAGCTGAAGCAGAAGGAGTTGGGAAAGGTACTGAGAACAGGAAAGAGGAATGGCAGGCCAATCACTGGCCTATTCTGGCACTCTTACCTAGAAGCGGGCCCCATTAGGAACTCAGGAGGCGATGAGGCCAAGGCACTTCCAAGGCCCAGGTACCCCACCAAGACTGCATCCCATCCTCACTGTGCAGAGTGATGCCCTTGCTCAATGTGGGAGAGGAAGGCATGCACCCCAGGACCCATGAAATCCTGTCACATCCCTCCATACTGAGCAAAGTCATCCACAATGTCAAGGAGTGGAAGAAGGAGAAGGAGAACCAGGGAGCACTCAAGCTGCCACAGGCTCATTTAGAAAAAGGCAACATTCGTTCAATAAGAGAAAGTTCTGTCTAGGGTGATTTTGGAGAAGAACTAGAGGTTATCCACTCTGTGAATCCAAGAGTACTTGGTTTTCTCTACTTATTTCCAATTAAAATATGCTAGAAGAGCCACCAAAAGGGCATCAACACTAGACAGGAAGGACCAAACCAACACTCTAAGACTAATGGCATATGTAGCACATAAGCAGCAAAAGCCTGTTGAATAAATAAATGAGCTGCACATGAGAATAAATTGAGAAATGTGTTCCTTCAACCTGCCTGCTCTTTTCTCTGAGGACCCAGTGAGGAAAGTGGGAAAGGTAGTTCTGGGATTAAGGGGCTGCTTTGTTAGGGAAACACAGGCATCTCAGCTCTGGACTGGAATTATTCTCTGAGCCAATTAGCAGCCAGCCTTCTTCCCTCACCTCTACCTCCAGTGACAGACAAATAAGCAAACTAAATCCAATTACTTGGAGATGCAAAAATAGAAGTAAAATGCCATCTGAGATGGCACTTTGGTCAAAAGGGACTCTTTAGAATGTCTTCTTAATAAAGACTGTGGCAAGGCAAAACACAGAAGGCCTACTGGCTCAGGCAGCATTATCAATGAGGAGGTGGCATCTGCATAGGGAACCACCAGCCTGCTGCGGAGCTGGATGCCAAAGGAAGGGCGTCTATACAGCCTCGCTATGTGAAGCCAGAAAGGCACTGCCCACTCCCAAGCTGCTACAGTGGTACCAGCTAGGCTGCAGGCATGTTAAAAGAGAAAAAGTTCACTATTGTCAGGCTCCTCTGCCATTCCTCCTCTGTGAGTGGTGACCTAGCTTCCCCCGTGGCCTGTCCTGGGCCTGAGAATCCGTGTGCTGCATACCTGAGCCAGACTTCCAGATAATCTCACCCCAGGATGGCTTTAGGCTACTTATCTCGCAGCTAGACAGACATCAAAGGCTCAAGCCTTCCACATCTGACAAATGGCAAGAAGCCAAGGTTCTGGGATGTTATCAGTTGTTCTTTACTCAGTGGGACTCTCTGCCCCCAAGTCTTCTGAAACCCAGGCTCCCTAGAGTTTATGGCTGCCTTAACAATAAACCACAAAGCAGGGCTTCCGGATGAGAGATACATTTTTTTGTTGTTGTTTCCTTTTGAAACTTCTAGATTTTTTTAAATTACAAAAAAAGAGAAACTTACATGCAAAATATTTAAGAGAGTGCTCCTAAAAGAAACCCATAAAGGAACAGAAGAAGCAGGGCAGGGACTTGAAGTTTCATTTGCAGGCAAAGTCCTCTGCAGGGAGGGCTTTGGTTTGAGTGAGCTGGGCTGTCCTAAGTGGCCACATGTGACAACGGAGCAACTGATAGGTGGGCAAAGTGAGCTGTGGGAGCATAAAATACACACTGACTTGGAAGATAATATACATAAAAAAGGATTTAGGACATCCCATTAATAATTTCTATATTGATTACATGTTGAAGATAAAGTTCTAATATTAGAATTAATTTTAATGTGGCTACTAGAAAATGTAAAATCATCTATGTGGCTCACCTTATATTTTGGACAGTGCCCTTCAAGGTAGACTGAGCCTCAGTTGTCCTGCCTGAGACAAGGAGCTGAGGGCCACGGGTGGGGTTGGGGGGCAAACCCCCAGTTACCCATATGTGCAGAGCAGCTGCAGGGGAGTGAGGGCAGCGCACCTGAGAAGACTCAGGCTGGTGTGGGCATTGGAGCCACAGCATATTGAAGAGGAGAGGAGAGGGGAGAAGAAGCCAGAAATAGTGAGGGGACCTGAGGGGATCTGACGGGGCCCACAACTTCCCCACCTCCACTCTCTTACCACTTCCGGTTAACAGAGCCATGCGATCCCTAATGATCCTTTCTCTACTTATCTGCAAAGCTTTGTGTGACATGTATGTTTACAGACTGCACAATGTTCTGTGCCTGCTTTTCTACCTAAACAGTCTTAACATCTCTGTATATCAGTCACTACAAGTACATTTTTTTAAAAGTTTTACTTATTTAAGTAATCTCTACACCCCATATGGGGCTTGAACTCATGACCCTGAGATCAAGAGTCACATGTTCCACCAACTGAGCTAACCAGGTGCCCCTACAGGTGCATCTTTAATATGGAACATTACAGAATGAGATAACCTTATGTATTGCTTACATTCCACCTATTTTAATCTTCAAATACTTAGAATATTTCATTGTCTTAGCATGTGATTCTCCAGCACTTGAATCTAAGTTTGTTTAAAAATACTTAAATGCTAGTTCTTTTAGTCTTTGCTATCATTTACTTTTATCCTTTTGCCATAACTCTACTCTGCGAGTTTCATCTTTTTCATCCTTTCAGCTAATTCCTGGGCTTCGTTTTCTAACTGTTCGTATTCCGTCCCATCACTGTTATTTTTAATCTTTTTATTCATTTGTTAGCTTTTTTAGTCTTAACTTTCCAATTTACAAAAATGTATGTTCCTCTTAATCTCCTGACATTTTATTATTTTTAAAAAAGATTATTCATTTATTTATTCATGAGAGACACAGAGAGAGGCAGAGACACAGGCAGAGGGAGAAGCAGGTTCCGTGCAGGGTGCCCAATGCAGGACTCGATCCTAGGTCTCCAGGATCACGCCCTGGGCCGAAGGTAGATGCTCAACTGCTGAGCCACCTGGGCATCCCAAACTCCTGACATTTTAGACTTATGGTCTCACTACTGAGTATATCTAGCAGTTGAGAAATTTCTTGGAAGGATGGCAGAGCAAGTGTTCATTGGCATAACTACCTGGAACCCATGAAAGTAAGTAAAAATGGCCCAATATACAGAAGAAACTTATTGCAATAAGAGAGTGGCTGAATTCCATGCTCTGAGGATCTGCTGTATACAATAGGTGTGGACAAATTGAAAGCGAACACCGAGTTCTGCCTATCTGATGGAAGGTGAGGGCCGTGAGGAAGAATGTTCCAAGGGCCTGACAATGCCTGATTTGGAGGAATGAGGACTAGAAGCATGGACAACACTGGGAAAAAGCCGTTTCTTCTTTTTTGCTTCCCCTGTCCCAGAGTGCTAATAGGAGGGCTTGCCTAATCTGGGGAAAGGTTGAAGGCGAGAGGAAAAAGTAGATCTTAGAAGCATTTGACCTTCTTCAAAGATATTAGCTAAAAGTCCACCAGAAGAAGGCCCAAAGGAAACCACACTGACCCAGGTCCTCTTTGGAGGGGCCCATTTGCCCTGAAGTGGGGGGTGGTGGGGTGGGGTTTGGAAATTCAAGGTGAGGGGCTCCCTGGGTGGCTCAGTGGTTTGGCACCTGCCTTCATCCCAGGGCGTGATCCTGGAGTCCTGGGATCGAGTGCCACATCAGGCTTCCTGCATGGAGCCTGCTTCTCCATCGGCCTGTGTCTCTGCCTCTCTCTGTGTGTCTCTCATGAATAAATAAAATCTTTAAAAAAAAAAAAAGGAAATTCAAGGTGAGTCCTGCTATGGGCTCACAAACCCCCCATGTACAGGGGCCTGGCTGATGGGAGGGAAAGGAAAGCATGAGGGGGGAGGAAACACAGATGGCATATTCCCACTGCCTCTGGACCCTTCCTGCTTCCTGAGGAGCATCCAGGCCAGCCCTCCAGTGCCAGCTCTGAAAGAGGATTCACCACAGCTCAGATGATGGGGGAAGGGAGTCAGGGAGAATCTGCCCATGTTATTAATGGGTAAACACAGACCCAGACAGAACTGCTTTAATTCCAAAATGAACACACAGGAATAAATGAGGACAGGACACTTGAAAAAAGGTTTTCAAAAGACAGATGAAGAGTACAGATCAGAAGACTTTGGACAGGTATCAAATGAAAAATTTAACAGCTTTGTTTTCTCAAAAAAAAAAAAAAAAGAATTCTCTCAAAACAAAAGATCAAATAATACAACAGACAGACTTCACATGGCTCTAGATAAAATGCCTTAGAATGTGGCTGGGAAAAGGTTGACTCACAGCATCCATGTGCTTTCTGGGAGGGCGCGTGGGCCTGGCGGAGTGGCAAGGAGGGTGTCTCTGAGCAAATCTCTGTGTAGGGAGGCTTTGGCAGGTACCTGGGTTTTTACTGGACTGAAGACAGGTTACAGTTTTCTCCTCTTCTGCTGTTAACTCCCAAATCCTCAGTGTGCCTTGAGTGTTGCTAGTATCTGGGTCTTAAGGTAGGTAAGTAAAGAGAAACATGGCCACCTTCTCAGCTCCCTGCTGAAGGCCATGAGGAAGCAACTGCAGCCACTGAGTGGGACTCAGCCAAGTGCTCCAGTTGGGGACCAATGCTCCAATTAGGGACCACTGCCAGGCCCAGTGATATAGCAAGAAATAGACCATGAAAGGATGCAACTGAGGCCTAAGTGCTGTCTCACATGTTGGTAGGTAGACCCCTGCATGCAGCAAAATGATGCAATAAGGTCTCAGTTCTGGCTCCTTCCAGGAGGCCAACCTGCCCTTTGGATCACAGAGCTTCTGGTGAAATTCCCAGAGGAACCTGGAAGGTTTCTGGGAGCCACACTCATTCCCTTGCATTCTTGATCTTGCACATTATTCCTTGCCCTGATTGTTGGCTGAAAATAATCTTAAAGCAAGTGCAAATCGTCATTCTTGCCTCTGTTCAAACCAAGAGCAGCTTTTGGGATCTGGGCTGGCTCTGCAGTCAAGGAAGCAGATCAGGGCACAAGAAGGCAGATTCCCTCTTTCCCCAAATGTTACGCATTTGTTTGCTATAACCTTGTCTCATCCCTCCACTAGAATGTCCAATTCATGAGCGCAGGAACCCCACTTGTCTCATTCATGGTGTGTCCCCAATGCCTAGGACACAAAGTGCTTGATAGTTGCTGAATAAGGAAGATACTCTTTTGGAATAGGGAGGCGACACGACGTCAGACTGGCTGTTCCTGAATGAGGTCACTGGTGGCTTCGATCAGACTGCTGTGGGACCTGCTCTATTTCTTTGCCAGTCTCTGACAGGCAGCTACTTTGTGAGACCTGTGAAAAGTGCATGGAGCAAAGACAATCTATCTGCAAAACATCAATCTAGGCTGCTAGTGGCATGACACTGGAAAACACTCAATGGCTGGAAGGCCTCCTAAAGACACTTTTCTCTCCCATCATAAAATGCAAGACAGGTACTTATGTTCTAACTTCCATTTGTGCTAAAACTGTAGAATCACTGGACACATATAGTTGGCAGATCTACTTCAAGCACCGAGCTAAAGCCGAATTTCTCATTTTCACCTCTGTAAGGGAGGTGTGCTAACTTGATCAATATGTCTAATTTATTTTTGCTGTGATTGAAGAAAGATGCAATTTGTGGCAGATACTGTAGGATGACTTGCTGAATACCCATTTCAACCCTATTCCAGGGTACAAAAGTTAGAAAGCTAGAAGGTCAATGCCTTACCCTTCTCTACAGTTTGGAGTTCTGGAGAGGAATTAGATTCCACACTTCAGAGGCACTCATGGGAGCCTCTTGCTCAGAACGAAGCCTGGCAGATTCAGAAAGAGGACACAGGGCACCATCTTGCTTTTGTGGGCTGGAGCTATTGTGGTTCTGGAGTCAGTAACTAGTTGATCCTATTGCTTTCTGAAGCCAGAGTGGCATCTTTGGGATCGAAGCAGAGTTGCTAGTGTGGTTCTGCAGTGAACTAAGCTAATAGAAGCTTCTTGATTCATCAGCTTCTTATTATAAATGGCAGCCTTCCTGGTCATGGCAGAGCACAGTGGTTCTGGGGTCTCGGAGTTGTTCTGGGTTCAGACTAGAGTTTGCTATCCACCCTGCCAACAACTTGGTGAGCACTTAATTCCCTATGTCACTAAGAAACCTCATTCTGCTTATACTAGTAGAGTGGATTCTCTTGTCTGCAACGGATTCCTGACCGATAGGCCTCTTTTTTTTTTTTTTTTTTTTTTTCCGATAGGCCTCTTAAAGTGATCTTTGTCAGACTGAATTTTGAGCCTAACAGTTCACGTGACTCTGTGCAGAGTAGGGCAGGATTTTCTTCTGGTGGGTGCAATGGTGGGCAATTCCTCCAGGGGCAGCAAGAGGGTATACACTTTTACGGAATACGTACACATTTTGCCTTTTGAATATAAAAGACAGCATGCTTGCAGCACTAAGCATTTCTGCTCAAGCAGCAAAGAAGTGCGAAAGGACAACCCAAAGAATGGTGTGCTAGGTGGGGAACCTTCTCAGGTCACCACCGTGGTGGGTAATGATTATGTTCTTCCTGTCACTGACAGCCTTAACACTGCTTTGCACCTTTTCAAGTGTGCCGCCAAAAACTGTTATATCCCCACGTGTGCTGAGAACACAAAAGAGTTGAGAAATACTGGTCTTAACCTATAGATACTTTGACATCTCCAGTAATACAAATTTTATTGCATCTTGAAGTAAGCCATGCTGGCATAGGGCACACAGACCGCAGGGATGTACTTTTCATGTGTTGAGCCCAATTTGGTTTATTATCTTTCATACCCACTGTGATTTTAGGTCTAGCCCAGGGCCATACATAGAGCGGAGTGGCCATGATTCCTTTTTCATTTGACACACTTTCAAATGTGGGCAGGCAGCTATTATATCCGCTGTGAATTTTCTCTTTTTCAAGTAAAACACTCCCTTCTCCCTACTGAAATCTTTTCTCTTTACTGGATCATTCCCATCGGATAAAAACATCTTTAAAAAACAAAAGCAGAAAACCTCAAATCTAAACCAAATAAAACAAACCAACAATTTTTCAACTCACTGCCCCTCTGCTCCTGACAAGAGCTAACTATATTCAGTTTCCAGTTCCTCTCCTTTATCTCCTGAAGCCAAGCCAGTGAGACTTTCGTCCTCACTGTTCCAAAGGAATGACTCTTGTCAAAAGGCCCCAATGATCCCATGATGTTAAACCCAGTGGTCAGTTCTAAGTTCTTCTTGTCGAACGTTATCAGCAGCATTTGACACAGAAAATCATGCCCTGTTTTTTTTTTTGTTGTTGTTGTTGTTAATTTATACTGATTTCTCCAAAATTAAAAAAAAATAATTACAGCATGTATCCATGATACAGTGGTTTTGCATTTAAGTCTCAGAGTCTGAATTTAACTTGGGGTATATGTGAACCATTAATAAAAGTCCATCAAATCACAGATGTCCTTCCTAAGAAAGTTTAGTTAGTGATTTCTTTTTCCTAAAGTCTCCTGGTATCCCTTTTTTCCCCTACGTTTTTTCTTTTATTTCACTGTGATTTATAGTCGCATTATGGAACAAACAAAAACCTTGATGAGTTCTTTCAAAAATTTCCTACCCGAAATCCATCTGTGCACTTTCAATGAGGGATCCACAGTACAGACCACACATGGCTACTGAGCACTTCAAATGTGGCTAGTCTGAATTGAGATACTGCAAGTGTAAAACCAGAGTTCAAAGAAAGTATTGAAAGAAGGAAATTATCTTCATTATTTTTAATACTGATTATGTGTTAACGTGGTAGTATTTTGGATATATTGAGTTAAACAAAATAAACGATTAAAATTAATTTTACCTGTTTATTTTTACTTTTTAAGATATGGCTAATAGAGGGGGTACCTGGCTGGCTCAGTCATGTAGAACATGCAACTCTTGATCTCTGGGTCATGAGTTCAAGCACCATGTTTGGGGTGGAGCCTACTTAAAAAAGATATGGCTACTGGAAAATCTTGAATTCCATTTGTAATTCTACACATTTGCTATTATCAGAAGTCACTGTCACTTGTTCTTTTTCACTTAACATATATGAACATCCTAGATATCTTTTCAAGTCAGAAAACAAAGATTGGCATAAAATTATTAGTATTGTATTGATGTGCTCCCCATGGACTTTTTTTTTTTTTTACTTTTATAAGCAATCCTACAGGAGGAGCCTTTAACATAAACCTCCTTGGGCAGTGACACCTCATTGCTCACTCCCATTTGCTTCCTGTCCTCTGAGATCTCAGCTCTAGAGATTAGCAGATGTGCAGCTCACATTTTCCCATACCTCTACACTTGCACATGCTGCTTTAGAATTTTTTTCCCATAGGAAAACCAGCAGTGAGTCTCACTGTACAGGCCAAATCTCTTATAATTTTCTTATAGCATTGTTTGTCAGGCTTCATCTCTGTTTAGATATTCAGCTCTGGAAACCAGACAACCAAACATAATTTCTCATACTAACCTTCTAAAGCAAAACAAATTTGACTATTGTCTTCCTCCAAGAAAGGAAGCTGGTTTGTATTAACTTAAACTCTTGGTGAATAATAAAAGTTGTTTTTTCCCTTCTCTTAGGAGAACAGACATAATATGAAAATTAATTTTCTTCTGTTGGCCCTAAGAGCCCATTATGTCAGCCTAATATAAGACAGCTCTTAATAATCCTTCCCAGGAAGACTGCTGCTTTTCCAAAAGAAAACTGACAGCAGCAGATTTATTTGTGATTAAATACTTAAGGGCCCGATGCGGACCAGAAGAATAACTACATAATATAGAGAAATGAAGATTATGAAAACAGTCCATGTTAAAATAATTGTTACAAAACTACCTGGGGGGGTTTGAAAGAGTCTCCTGGAAAAACAGAAAAAAAAAAAAAATCTAAGAATCTGAAAGTCAGGAGAAACATAAGGAAGAAGAAAGCAACATAATGCATAATGGATAATTCTTCTTTTCTGACTCTACCTTGGCCTTAAAATCCATGTTCAGGAACAAGAAAGCATTTGTCTTGGCATCAGATTTGTTCTCACAAGGAGTATATGCATTACTAACAAGGAAGCCACTTTGTACAAAGCAATATTTGAGAAAGTAGAAAATATGTTTTTTTTTTTTAAGATTTTATTTATTTATTCATGAGAGAGACAGAGAGAGAGGCAGAGACACAGGCAGAGGGAGAAGCAGGCTCCATGCAGGGAGCCCGATATGGGATTCGATCCCAGAGTATCCAGGATTAGGCCCTGGGCTGAAGGCGGTGCTAAACCACTGAGCCACCCGGGCTGCCCAGAAAATATGTTTTCTATTTGTGACTCAAAATCTTGTCTATGTAGGGCTCTGCACCCACTGTGGCTAAACTTAGTAAGCATCCTTTAAATGCTCAACTATGGTCGTCTTTTACAATGAGAACTAAAAAATACAGAAAACCCAATGCTGTGACTCTGGGTGGCATCTGGGTATCTATTTTGGAAAGTTTCCCAGATGTAATGGCATTTTTCTTTTTTTTCTTCTTTTCTTTTCTTTTTTTTTTTTTTTTTTTGACCAACCCAGTTTCCATTCCACTTCTGGTAATATAGCACTATGGTTTTTCCTTTGGGCAATCACTGCCTCTTGGTCTCTGTGAATGGAAGTGATCTAATTCCTCAGTTCTGGGTATGGCACTTGACCCAGGCCTAGCCAGTTAGCATGTCCTACCCACTTCTAGTCAAAAAGACTGGTTCAGGGATGAGTATGCAACACAAAAGATCCCATGAATTTCAAGCTTGGGAAACATGCTCTAGAACTATTGAGAAAGAGGCACTAACTTTCTGCTGGGATTGTACACTGGTAGAAAGTAAGCCCAAAATGTTAATTTTCCTTGCCTCCATGAGGAAAGATCTTGAAAATAAAGTCAACCCTGAAAATGAAGAAAGCCTATGGATGATAAAAATAGAGCACCTGGATCTACCCTCTCCCACAGCTTGCTTGGTCTACTCCACAATTTTGCAATTCCATGAACCAATAATTTTTCTCTGCTTGTCATTCACAGACCCTGATAATCTTAAAAACAAACAAACAAATCAACTAGTGAGGTGCTGGTCACAAAAGATGTGATGCATTATTAGTCCTGCTTGTAGCTCAAAAACTGTTCGATGATCACAACTGGGTAGCCAGGAATAAGAACCACTTGACCACTGAGTCTACACCCCACAATCCAAGCCACCACGTTTCACCTGGCGTCACAACCAGCATTGTTGCTGCGAGTAGCTATGAAAGCAGAATCATGAATGATGAGTGGTCGCTATAATGAGGCAAACTTTGACTTTCCTATTAGGGAAAGACAATAGAGTTGCCCAATAACAAAAAGGCTTGCAGTAGTGGGCTCCTTGAGCTTAGACGTAATAAGCAGAAGGTGACTGGCGACGAGGGCTGTTATAAAAAAGATGCCTCCATTGCCCTAGTGGGGTAGTTTCCAAAGTCTGTCCCTGGGCCAGCAATACTGTAAGCTTGTTAGAAATACAATTCATGGACCCATCCCAACCCGACCTAGTGAATCAGAATCTGGGGGGTGTGGCCCAAGGAACCGTTTTAAGAAGCCTTCCTAGTGATTCTCATATATGTTAGGTTTGAGAACCATTGTATTAGATGAGAGCGAGCCCTGGTTCCCAAACACAGTTTCCTGAGCCCCAACCCCAGAGATTCTGATTCAGCTCACTTGGGGGGTGGGCTTGAGAATCTGCATTTCTAACAAGTTGATACTGCTGGTCCAGGGGCCACACTCGAAGAACAAAGAATGAAGAACTGAAGAACTGCTGAGAAGCTAACCCAAGTGATGTCTACAGTTCTAGTCAATGTTGACAGTCTTTGATCTTTACAATTTGCCTTTCAAATTCAATCTGACTGTGTAACCCTGCTAATACTGTGGCTTATATGTGGTTTGGCTCTATGAAGTGTTGCAGCCAAAATGACACAGCACAGCGATAGAGGAGTAATTAAAATAACTCAAGTTCATTAACTATTTCTTGATCACCACAAAGTCACGAAAGATAACAGGTATATGCCTTATATATATCTTTGAGCAACAAAAACAACAGGCAGACCTATAGCCTCCCTCATCCAAAGTAGGTGTTTCTGTACCTCTCACCTCTAAACACCCCCTCAACGTATTTTATCAGCCAGTTCTCACCAGTGCCCTGTGTACCTACATTCTTCTCAATCCCTCTCATCCTAAATCTGCAGCTCAAAAATGCAAAAAAGCAGGGTAGGGCCTTGCTCTGAGGATGGGGAAGGAGGAAAACTTGAATGGGTAAGGCTAGAATTTTAATGAGGCAAGAGGAAGGTTGAGAACTTGCACATAAATGTGAATCATTTTTGTCCAGAAAATTTGCCATTTGGTAGTGCTTTGTGACAGATAATGTTTTTAGCACTTTGCATAAATTAGTTCATTTAAAGCTAACATTGGTCCTGTGAGATAGGTGTTACTGTCATTTCACAAGGGAGTTAATCAAGGGTCAGAGGATCAAGCAACTTGGACAAGGACAGCCATATGACAAGTGAAAAGACAGAAACTTGAACCCGGTGTGTCTCCCTCCAAAGCCCTTGTTCTTGAACACTATCGGATACACCTTCCTACAAAATGAGGACAAACACATCTAGGGCAAGTAGTTTGACAGCATCAGTGTCTTGCTCTGGCCCCCAGAATTCCCATCTCTCTCTCTCACTGCCACCTGCCCAGATGCCTAAAGCCTGGGCCACACCACACACTGCTCCTTCATACTCATCACAGGCTGTGTCTGCTGGCCAGTTAACTGAGCTGACACAGGGTATTTAGCAAAGACAGCTGCCATTCTGAAAGTCACGCCGTTTTTCCTGATGTCAACATGATTGAGTAAATATGGCTAAACCAGATTCTGAAAGGCCCTACACACGAGGCAGTGGTATTTAAACTTGACACAACAGGAAATAAGCAACTGAGGACTTGGAGTAAGGGAGGCAAATCTGGCAGCATGCCCACAAGTGAAGCTGAGGCTCTCATCCCTGGTTGTCTGTCAGAATCACCTGCAGAGCTTTCTGAGCATCCATACACCCGATTCCCACCCTGGACTTTCTGGAACAACAGACCAGCTGCAGAGACCCACACGTGTATGTGAACACACAGGTGATTTTTCTTCTCTTGCCCCTAATTGTCCCTTATGCCAACTCAACGCAAGACAGCTGTTAATAGTTTCTCTTAAAAGTGAGGTAATTTGAATTAATGGATTAAAGAGGATTTTTTTTAAAGCAACAAAAATAAAAGAAATTGTAGATGAACATTGATCTGTTTCAAGTTAGGAAATCATTTTCTAATGAAGCATAAGCAGGAGGAATAAATAGATTTGACTAAATTTTAAAAAATAACAATCTGGAGCACCTGGGTAGCTCAGTCGGTTAAGTGTCTGCCTTCCGCTGGGGTCGTGATCCCAGGGTCCTGGTCCTGGGATCAAGCCCCATGGGGAGTCTGCTTCTCCCTTTCCCTCTGCTCATGCTCTCTCTCGCTTGTTCACTCTCTCTCTCTCTCTCTCTCTTTCTCTCTCAAATAAATAAATAAATAAAATCTTTAAAAAACATAATGAAAACTTTATCAAAAAACACCATAAAGAAAGTTAAAAGGCAAATAATGAACTGTAAGAAATGCTACGTATTTGACCACAAAAATTTTCTTAATAGTGCTTCAATTAGGAAAAGATAAACATTCCAAAGGAAAAATGGACAAAGTGCATGCAAATATATATCATTTTCAAAAGAAATACAAATTATAAATAGAAAAAAGTTTCACCTTGCTACCAAAGAAATGAACCATTTTAGCAAATATTTATAAATGATAAAGCCTTGTATTGTGGGTGGGAGAAACAGGCACATTTATACACTCTTGGGAGAACTATTAACTGGTATGAGCTTCTGGTGGGCAATTTGGCATTATGCTTCAAAAGCCTTTAAAATATTTCTTTTTTTGGATCCAATCATTTCCATTACTTCTATGAACTTATCTTAAGGAAATGATTACCTCTTTATACACAGACTAATGCACAAAGATTTGATGTATCTTAGAGCGAAAACTTGTAATACCTGGCAAGTATGATAATAAAAAAATGGGTTAAATAAATTGTGCAACAAACATGTTGTTTTTATATTCAGAAAACTGGTATCATTTCTAAGGTTTATATGATATTATCACGGAGTTTTAAAGGAGAAGAAAACCTCTGGAGAAGTCATTTCATCTTTTACGTGTGAGGTCATGGAGGCAAAGGACAGGGTGACAAAAGTGAGAAGTTGGAAGAAGAGAAAAATGTTCTAAACCAGCTCTGTCCAATATCATAAACACTGGTCACAGGTGGCTATTTAATTTAAAGTCAAATAAAATTTAAAATTCCGTTCTTTAGTTGCACCAGCCGTATCTCAATAGTGCTCAGGAGCCACAGGTGGCGAGTGGCTGTGGGATCCAACTGCACAGATAACAGAATGTTTCCATCATTGTGGAAAGTTCTGTTCGACAGCACTGACCTAAATGTTCTACCTCAGGCCTGGATCCAGCTTTTGGCACATCTCTTCAGCCTCATCTCTTGGTACATTTTTTTTCCCTCCGCCGTTCTCCAGCAGCAAGTGTAAGCAGAGCAGAGCAGAGGGACATGAGAGCATATTTGCCTGGTTCTCCCAGTCCAGTGGGGGGGAGCGGGGGGGAGACGCATTATCCAGGTAATTATACACAGCTGGATGTGGAATTGCAGATATATACTTAGATTACTGATACAGCACGGAGCTCAGGCTGGGGTTCAGGGAAGACTTCCCAGAGGAAGAGGGGACAGGTGTCAGCCAAAAAGACTCTTCTAAATAGAGCAAAGAGCATGATAGGAGTAAAGGCACAGAGGAGAAAAGGCACAGCATAGGGGAAGAATTACCAGCTGGTCAGGCATTTATTCATTCAATAGAGAGTAAATGTCTGTGTAGGCCAGGCCTGGGGCGGGCTCTGGGGACAGAGTAGTGACCAGAACCCGGATGATCCCTGTCCCGATGATGCCTACACTCTCATCAGTACTGCTGGGGGCCAGGGCACTAAGGGGCACACGAGTAGTGCAAAGGCCTCCCACCTCATGTTAAGGAGTCTGGTTTGTCAGCCTAGCTGTTGATTCCTCTTTTCGGCCTCAGTGAGGGCCAGAGTCCCACCTCCTATCTTTCTCCTTGTCCCCCACCCCGTCCCCACCACTGCTGTGGGACATGGGCAGCTCCTGAGGGGGGGGGGGCGTGCTACACCCCGCCCCGACGGCCAGTCATGATGTGGTAAAGACAAAGTCCAGCGGGGAAGCTACCGGGGTCATCTGGAAGCGGGGGGCAGGGGGGCGCTGGAAGGGGGCGGGACGGACTCTAGCGACGCGGAGCGGGAGGAGAGAGAACGGGTCCGGCAGAGCAGAGCGGGTGGAAGGCGTGTCTGCGGAGCAAGGTTCCAGGGAGAAGGGACCCACAGGACAGTTTCAGAAGAGTTCCCTCGGCCAAACGAGGGGGACCGGGATGGGCAAGGGCTCTCCCGGCAGGGGACAGCCGTCCGCGGGCCGGAGGGGCCCCAGGGCCCAGCGCATTGGGGGGGCCACGCCGCGCCCGGATGGGCGGGGCTGTGAGGCAGCAGGTGTGCGTTACCTGCCGGGCCCGGCTGGGGAGGCTGCAGCTGGCCTGGGTCCTGGGACAGGCAGAGGCTCCCGCAGGACGGAGGCCTCCCCGGGACTTCAGGGGGCTATTTCCCGACCTTGCCCTTGAGCAATTACAGGAGGCGCCCGGCACATTCCCCACAGCCCCGGGTCAGCCTGGAGCCCTGCTCGGGGCCTGCCTCAGCCCCGGCGCTTTGGGGGCGTCTCGTCGGGTTTGGGTTCCCAACATTCACTGGTTCTTGTCTGGGGCGACACCCTCCCGCACCTGCCGCTTGGACGAGCCAGCCCCCGCGACCCGCGACCCTGGCCGCTCGGCCCTGGCTCCTAGTCCGATCTCCTCAGAGCCCCGCAGCGACCCTTCCCCGCGCCGCGGCCTCACAGCCCTCGGTCCCCTCAGGCCGCCCCCCCCACCACGTGGCCGGCGGCCCTCTTCCGCCCCTCTCGGCCGCACCCCTCCCCGCCGCGGTACCTGGGGCTCTCGAAGCTGCACCCCCTGCGCCGCAGCGCCGCCCTCTTCTGCCGCAGAAGCGCAGCGGCCGCCCCGCCGGGCTCCGGCTCCATCGCCCCGGGCGGGGGCAGCGGGCTCGGACGCACTCGGGTGGGCTCGGGCCTCGGCGGGGCTCGGCCGGCCGCTCGGCTCGCACGCCGCAGCCCATGCCCCGCCCCGCGCGCCGCCGCCGGTCCGAGGCCCCGCCCCGCCCCCACCCCGAACTCCGGCCCAGCCCACTCCCTGCCCCGCAGCCGGGGCCAGACCCCGCCTCGACCCCGCCCCGAGTCTCAGCCCCGCCCCGCCCGTGCTCCGGAGTCAGGCCCCGCCCCGCCCCGAACTTCAGCCTCGTCCTCCCCGAGCTCCTCAGGCCGGTCAAGGTCCCGCTCAAGCCCCGAGCTCCAGCCACGCCCTTCCCACGCCGGCCCCGCCGGGTGCAGGGGGCGCCGTCCTCACCTCCGTCGGGCCCACTCGCAAACGCCGCCCTGTCCCCAGCCGTCGGGCCCGCGGCCCCGCCCCCCGCTCCTAGCCCCTCGGCACAGCCCCGGGCCCCGCCCACTCCTCTACGGCTCTGCCGCTGAGCGCCCGCGGGGCCGCCGCCCTCACCCGACGGGTCGGCTCCCTAGAGCGTCGTCCCTCCGCGCCTCAGTACCTTCTGGCCATTTCTAACGTAGCAGCGTCCCTCTGGGAGCCGCCTCTCCCTATGTCCCGCCCACAGGCTCGGGCCCGCTTTTCTCTCTACAGCCCCCAGGGTTGGGGCCCGGGGCCCGCTCCCCGCAGCCGCCTCCAACCCGGCTTGGACAGGGCCCCGCCCACAGCCCGCCTTCCCCAAGCCCCGCCCACAGCAAGCCCCGCCCACCCCGCCTCACCTGTGCGGCCGCCGGGGCCCGGCCGGTCGTGCGCTGGGGTTGGACACCTGCCCCGAAGGCTAAATAGGTGTTCTCCGTAGTCTGCGTTAGCTCGCGGATCTCTCCACCCACTAAAGTGGAGCTTCTGCTGTCGCCTGGTGGCCGTTTGTGGCGCCTGACGCAGTGAGTTTTGCAGGCGACCAGTCTTGACTGGATGTGACGAACTCTCCCCAGCTGTGTGAGTGACAACCACCACAGCCCCCACCGTCTTCACCTCCTCCCCAGGTCAGATGCAGCCGTCTCAGAGCCCTTGAGCACTGCGCTGGGGCTGAGGGGAGCGACACTACCTGGGCAAATTTGGGGGTCACTGTGCCATCTAGATCGTGTGGAGGCGGTGAGCTAGGGCTCCTCAGCAAGCAGGGCTTGTAGTGGCTGGGGAAGTGTGGCTATGCTGGGGCGGCAGAGCAAAGCCTGAGGGGCACGTGTGGGAGCCTGCGGCTGGGGAACTAGCCACTGCAGTTTTGGAAGGCACTAGCTGGGAAACTGAGGCAGGCAGGGGCTCCCGTGATCAACTTGGATCATGTCTTTGGCACACATTCCCTCATGACTTTCCCACTGCTTTCACTGCAGTGCCGAGACTTCTTTGCTGCCGCACATTCCAGCCAAGAAGCCAATCTGGATAGAGAAGGTGAGAGAGAAAGAGGTAGGGAGCTTTCTACTTCTCCTTCCAGCCCCTTGAGACTCCACCTCGGTCCTCCCATGCATTTCCGCGAGACAGTCTTGTAAGACAGTTCCCCCTTTTCTCAAGCTAGAGTGGGTTCCTGGTTTTTGCCTAACATCTTGAACTCCCCCAACATCTTTTCAGACCTGGATCCCATGACTCCCCCAATTCTTTATTCAGTGAGACTGGGTTGGCTGCTGTTCCCAACTTCATCCTGCTCCTTCTCCTTTCTGTCTTCCTGCTTCCCCCGTCCTCCATGTGTTCAGCAATCTCTGAAACGAGTCTCCAAATGCCCCTGTCCCCCGTCCCCAGATCCTCCATCTCCCTCTCCGAGTGCCCAAAGCACTGACTCTGTCTCTTCCTGAAGGGATTGCTCCCATATGTCATTTCTGTTCTAGTAACCTCTAAGCAGGGTCCTAGTGCCCCAGACCTCCTTGATGTCTGTATTTGGCACAGCAATGGTTTGCTAGTGAATGCAAGTGATTAATAAATTGAGCAATATTCATTGGAAAACACATTTAATTTCAAAGTAAACAAAGATGTTTGTACATTAAAGTATTTAATTAGTGAAACAATTATCAGTGTAACAAGCTGAAAAATACAGCAACTTGATACAAGACTGAGGTAACAAAATACTTCACCAAAAATCTAAAGAATCCCACAGAGGGCTGATGTTCAGTGGTTATTGCGGGTGAGACAATTCACAAGAATTAGAGAAAGTCCTTACACAACTGCATGCAGGGGGTCTGCTGGAAAAAAAAAAAAAAAAAAAAAAAAAAAGACAGCCCAGGAGTAGTGCAACAGATTTAACAAGAAACGAATTAAAATGTAGAAACGGATTTTCAATTTACTTTGAAGAATACATAAGAAATTGAAAACTACTCTCTATGCAACATTTTGAATGCTAAGTGAAAAACCATGCATTTTGGCACAAAATTTATTAAAGATTATGCCATACTAATAAATTAATTACTAATATCTCATTACTGAATGGTCACAGTCATTCAGAAATGGGTAAAGAGATTAATGATTATAAAATGGACAGATGATCCTTCGAGTTGCTGCTGCAAACAGGGATTTCCAGGCTGCCCC
Source organism: Canis lupus familiaris (assembly GCF_011100685.1). Classification (NCBI taxonomy): domain Eukaryota; kingdom Metazoa; phylum Chordata; class Mammalia; order Carnivora; family Canidae; genus Canis; species Canis lupus. The sequence goes on from NC_049230.1 coordinate 56,167,940, forward strand.
CAGCGTACACACACTTGTGCAGTACAGGACTCCGAGGTAGTCCACGGTACAAGTCCTCAACACCCAAGAAAATGCAGCTCTTGCCCATGCTGTACTTGCATTTAACATTGAAATTAAAACTAAAAAGCCTCTGAAGTAAATACTGTGAACATTCTGACCCTACTCTTTCATGCCACCTCAGAATCCTTCTCAGTATGCCCAACCATAGCTCTGTGCCAGGGTGTTCTGCGACAACCAGCCTCTAGGACAGCGACTCTATCTAATTCTCCTTGCAACTGAACTCACAGATCAAGAGGCTATTCAGTCTGTTGAGCATTTTTGAGACCTTTCTGGAGGAATGTGCACAGGGTTTTTTACCCAGTGTTAGCAGAGAGGCAGGGTCTTGTCAGAGAAGATGCCATGGTGAGGATTATTTGTTTGTTGAATGTGGTCAGCTCCACCAGGGCAAGGATCAGGTCTGCTCGTTCTCAGCCATTTACAGTATATCCTGGGTAGAGCTTGGCACACAGGAAGCACTCACTAGAGTCATGGATGGATGATCCATCCATGGATGGATGAATGGGTGGGTGGGTGGTTTTGCACAGAGAATGCTATTTCTAAGGGACTCATGTAGATTTTTTTCTTTCTTTTTAAAACATGAAATCACATGTCAGTATGATGTGAGGCTGGTGAAAGTCATTTATTAAAGTCACACAAGATAAGTTAGGTTGTGTTTTTAGCAATGTTCACCTTGTTTACAAGCATGAGTAATGTGGGTGCAGAGTTGTAGCCCCCACCTGTGGAATGGAATCAGACCCCACTTGTGAAAGGCTTCCCATTTTCGGTCATCTTCCACTTGTAAGATGGCATCCTAAAGATACTCGTCTTGGGCTTGGAAGGTGGGAGAGGAAGATAATGAAAGAAATACTGGCCATTTTGGTAAGGAAAAAGATACTTTATAAATCCAGTAGGCAAGAGAGAGGGGGTTCTTTCCTAAACAGAATGCCTTCAAGTATCTTCCTCTTTAGGTTCCATGGCGAGACAGGGTGATGAATGGGCTTCTTCAGGGAAGGAAGGGGAGGCCGCACTCTCTCATTGGGCACACTTAGAACATTATTTCTACTGCTCCTGTCTGAATCAATCCTACATGAAGCATTTCAGTTGTCAGAATGTACTTGGCTGACCTTGAGTTATAAAACATGTTTCAACTGAGAGGGGTGAAAATTATTCTCAGGGAGAGGTGCGTGAGTTGTTCTTGGAGCATCATAATGATACCAATTACCTATTCTACAATTTGTAGACAGCATCCTATAATTTTCATTTTGGGGCACCATGATCTGTTTGCTCAAAAAAACCCCAAAAACCTAGCATATGCATGCAAGACAAACCACCTTCGATGGTTTCACAAACATTTGTGCATTATGGAAAAAGAGCAAAACCCAGAAATGCTTCCCTCCAGAGTGAGAATCCACCCATGGATTTCTCCCTTTTTGGGGTTTGTGCCTGGCCTCCTCTGTGCCAGCCTGAGAGCCTTCTCATCTGCTGCTTGAGGGACAAACCAATGCAGGCAAGACAATCAGCCCTTATGTGCTTGGCCCCGTGTTCCAGCTGGGAGAGCCCAGCATCTTTTGGCCCGCCTCTAGGGCTCTTCCTCTCCATTCAAGGTTCTTACCAGCTCTAAAGGCCTTTGCCAACAAGGTCTAAGCAGATTCTTCAGGAGTCCAAGCTAAGAATGTTTCTAGGAGGGGATGTAGGATCAGTCTCAATTAGCGAGCAGACTAAACATTTTGAAAAGACTTGTAATTGTGCTATTTCAAATTCAGCTCAGAAGAAAATATTTGTGAAAGATAAGAAAAATGTGTAAAGGGCAGAAAATGCTCTAATTAAAGGAAGCCTGAAATTCTGAGGGTTTTTGGATTGACATCTATAGTATTTCATTTGAGAAGAGCCAGGACAGTTGAGAAGCAGAGAAACCCAAGGAAAATAAGTAGCTGATTTTCCAGTTTTGCACCTTTCTCTGAACTTAAGACTTAAAAAAATATTAACAGGTAGAATCAGGTTCAATGTAGGTTAAAGCGTTAACACTGCCTGGTTCTGGTGAGAGGTGTTGGAGTGTTTGGTGTTTTCATTTGGCTTCTGGATGCCCATTTGAATAGTCACCAATGTGAACTGGGTGCATGCAACCAGGCCCCAGCTGTGTGCAGGTGTATAGAGCACTCATGGCCAAGGTTGGATGGCACCAACTTTACCACCTGGAGCTCCTCCTGGCACAAAAGCATTCTAGACTTTGCTCCAAAGGAGGGTTAGTTGCTGAGCTCACTAAGTCTTGACCATAAAATAAGTCTTGAGCTCACTAAGTTCCTGATGGGAACTGCTTTCCTCACCAGTTTGTTAGAATTTTCAGGAGTTGTCATCGTTTGATCAAAATACAGTGGTGAATCTTTGGTCATTTTAAAATTTACCTATCACAGTTTACTGTTTAAGATGTTGTTTTGAAGCATCTTGCCCAGAAACTCTTAAGGGTGATTTGATGTCTTGGAAACCATGATAGCAACAGGGACCCAGGAGTTCAGAAAACCATTTCAGGGTTTCCTTCTCAGAATTTAGACACCCAGATTAGAGAGAGAGGGAGGGAAGGAAGCTATGGTGATAAAGCTACCATAAATAAAGCTAACTTTTATTCATTGTTTTGAATAAAGATGTATTTGTGCAAAATAAAAGTCACTCAAAAATAAGACAGTGACAGGTAAAGGACATTGTTCACGTGAAGAACTCTTAACTGAATGCAGAGCTGGGACTGTTCACTCTCCAGGGCTTTGCTTTCTTGTCACCACGGTCATCAACAATTGTGCCCTTGGATATGGATATGGAGAACTTGCTGGTGACCGCGGTTGGGGGCAAGATTGAGGGAGCTTAAGGCTTCAGCATCACTCAGCTCCCCAGTGTACCCAGGAATCCCAGTGGGCCCCACCCTGGCAGTAGATGATGGGAGCAAAGCCTTGGCCTGCAGGAGAGGCTGGTGCACAGTGGCTTCTGTGCAGCTGTTCTCCGTGAGCATGGCAGCCTCCGAGTGCTTCCGAGGAAGCTGGGAGAAAGTCTCACAACTTCCCGTTCTGGCATGGTCCGGGGGGAGAATACAAGGGCTTTCAGACCCTGCAGGAGAGACAGGGGTGGGAGGAAGCAAGGAGGCCAGCCCAGTCCACAGTCCTGAAGCCGGGTCCTGTCTCAGAAAAGCCAACAGCAACAAGGCCTGGAAGGGACCCGGGGGGGCGGGGGGGGGGGGGCAGAGAGCAGGCCTTCCAGATGAATAGCACCCATAGGAACAGAAAACAAGACACAATTTAAGGCATTGTTTGTTTACAGTAAAAGAATGCAAGGAACCCTTAACATAGGAGGAATCTGGGCTCTCACTCTGACCTTCCTTGGTGAACAAGGCTATCACATAAGGTTAAAGCACGGCCTCAAAGCGAATGAAAGATGTGACGTCACAAGTCTTGTGCCAAAATGCATGTTTCTAGAACAGTTCACACTCGCTCGCACTCACACATACATGGCACACACACGCAGAGGATGCTTTGGGGGTTGTACAAAATCTGAGGCAGCCCTGTGGGCGAGCGACCCCATGCACTTGGGGTATAAAAAGCCAACTCCATAGCCTGTTCCTTCTCTCTGGCCCCTCATGCAGGTTAACACTGTCCACTCTTGTGCAGGAGAAAGCATGGGGGACCCAACGTGGGCCAGGTGCTCTCTAGTCGAAGCAGCAGCTGGTGGACGGACGAGGGCCCAGAGAGGGAAGGTGGGGTGCACAGTCTGGGGCCTGACCATGGCCCTGTGTGGTGGTGCTGAAGAATGAGTGTCATGAGAGTCGCTGGGGATTGGCAGGTGGACCCTGCACTGGTGAGCCCTCTGGACCGTGAGGTCGCAGGCCGAGTCCCCTTGAGTCTGGCTGTGCGTCACCCAGCACCCTGGCCAAAAGCCTGTGCCCAGGACATGCGCTTCGCCACCAGTCCCAGGCTGGGCTCCCAGAAGCCTCTGAAGTCACGCCAAGTCCTGCAGAGACTTACTCAAATGACATAAGGTTTGCAGGTACCTGGAAGAGAAAGCTCAGCCTCTTGTCAAAGTTCCAATCTTTTGGAATGGGACAGGGGGTGCCCCTAAGGGAAGGGATCAGGTCTTTCCCAGCGAGTCTGCGAATGAGCTGGTTGGGTGAGAAAGAGGGCCTCGCGAGAATAATGGCCACCGTTGTCAAGTGGCTGCTGTGTGCCAGGCACTTGACATCATCATGTCCTTCAGTTTTCCCGACACCCCAAGAGGCAGGTTCTGGAAATGTCCCCATTACAAAGATGAGGACCCTGAGGCTTAGAGAAGGGAAGCCCACTTCGAGTAAAATGTGAGGCTAAGGTCCCAGAGCCCACGCTCTCATTCACTTAAGCCTGGCAGCAAAATAAAACTGCACTTGGAGCGGACAGGGGGTAAATTCTGTAGGAATGGGCACAAGCCTCTGGAAGGAAAACCAGTGGGCAGGGGTGGGTGGGGAGGGGGTGGCAGGAACTGATAAGCAGGAGCACTAGGAGGAGTGATCAGGATGCCAGGACCCCCAAGACCTTCCCATAGCTGTGTCCCCAGGACAAAATCCCAGCTCCCCTTGCTGGGGAGACTGCCAGCCCTAGGTCAGGGTGCTTCCCTCACCTTTCAGAGCTGCCCCCAGCCCCAGGCTCCCCAACCCGGCACTGCTGCAGGGTTCCAGGGGATCTGATGAGAAGCAATTTCATCAAAAATAAATCCATCTTGGTGTCAATTTGGTCAAGGTGATAAATTGGAAAAAATGTATCTCTTTCCACCAGGAGATAGTTATAAGAATGGTCACAGCAGTACTGTTCAAAATAGCAAAAAGCAGGAAATCATTCCTGGGATCACTGCCAGAAGAATTAATTAAAAAAAATATGTATCAGTACAAACAAATGAATGACAGCTATACACATTGACACAGATGAATCTCAGGAACACACTGTAGGAGAAAAGCAAGTCACAGAAGAAAATATCCAGTTATGGTTCTATTTTTAAAAAATGTTTTTTTAAAAAAAGGTACCCCAGACAATACATTAAGGAATCAAATACACATGATAACATTTTAAAGGAACAGTAAATAAATCAGGAAAGTGGTTATGAGGTTCAGGCAGATGGGAGGCACACAGAATTAGGAAGAGGCCCCTGGGGGAGAGAGGTGTTCTGAGGCCCGGGAAGGTCCTGCCTTTAGGCTCGGTGGGCAGGGAGCTGAGAGTGGTGGTCTTCTAGCTGTGGTTTACGCCTTACTGACCTTATCGATACGGTTCAAGTGTATTTGGTGTTAGTACAATTTTGAGAAATGCAAGTCCACAAAAAAGAAAACTAATCTTAGTCACTGAGCTTGTCCATGGGGGTAGATGCATTTCTGTGACTTCTTTCATTATTTGAAATCTTCATGCCATCACAGGGATGTGCTGTGCTTTATTTAAATAAAATGTTGTGTGGGCTATTTTGCTGTTGCCAACTTTTTATGATCAAGTACAGTGTAGAGCAGGAATATATGGTTGAAGGTAAATTCGAAATAAAAAGGGAAAAAAGGTAAAAGAAATAAAAGATCCCCCTCCCCTAGGCCTAAAAATTGAACAAAATTCTTAAAAGTTGCAAACCTTTGCCATGGCATACTACATTTGCCATATATGAAATTCCATCTATTTGTCTTTCTGACCAAACACTTGCGCTGCCACATGGGTTTGACCCAGTTTCCTGTTACCTGCTGTGGCATTGCTGCCACCCTCTGAAGACCTCCACCCCACAATACCCCACAGTGAGAAACAAAGGGCTTTTGTGAAGGACAACCATCGCTGCTCCCAGCTGGGGCTGCTAAAGTGCTGAGGCTGTTGTCTCTGGGCAGACCCCAAGGGGCAGACCCTCAGGCTGTGTTTCCCGCACCTCCCCCACCATCCTGGGGGCCCACCTCAGAGCTGTCAGTCCCTGAGCACTGCCAGCCTCCACTCACAGGTCAGGGGGCCCACCTGTGTGTGGCAGGTGAGCTCCGGTGCTCTTAAGAATGGCACTCGGAGCCCCAGACACACTCAGGGTGACTAGTTCGGGAAAGGTCAGGGTGCTCTTCCTCTCTTAATGTGACCTGAGGCCTTGTTTACTTTGCATCACCTTGAGGTGACTGTCTACCAAAACCCTCGGCCTTCCTGTTGTGGAGATGAGCAATTACATTTGTTTAGTGTAAAAAAAAAAAAAAAAAAAAATATATATATATATGTATGTGTGTGTGTGTATGTATGTGTATATATATATATATATATATATATATATATATATATATATATGTAAGTGCTCTAGACCCCATGGAATTATACTTCCTTGCACATCACTTTAGGAATTTCACATACAGAGACAAACATACACCTTATAAATATGCTCATGTATTTTAATACAAATGAGATCACTCTTACATATGCTCTACACTTTGCTTTTTAAAAAAAAAAAAATTTAAAGTAATCTCTGTGACCAACATGGGGCTCGAACTCATGACCCATGAGATTGAGTCGCATGCTCTACTGACTGAGCCAGCCAGGTGCCTCTGCAGGGAACATACCTTTGTGTGCACGTGTGAGTCTATCACCAGGACAAATTCCTAGCAGGCAGATAGGTGAGGAAGGGGATTCAAGTGCAGTTTATTTTGAGCTTTTTTGTAGTATCTCACATTTTCCCTCTTTCCTACTGTTTTAGTTCGTCGAGAACTTTCTACTAATTCTGCTTTCTAGCTTCCCATCATCTATAATCTGACCAGCTTGTCACCTATGTTCTCATTGGACGTGACAGATGAAAATCCTGAAGAGGACCAAACTGAGACTTCCCTCTGATTTCCGAGAACCATTCTAAGGGACCCAGAAGTCTGTGTGCTGTCCCCAGCATCCTCCCAAGACCCAAAGGCCTAGTGTAAACCAGCCTTTGCTGAGGCCCCCTCACACCTCCAGGCTGGTGCCTCTAAGCTGCTACCCACCCAAAGCTGATGCTTGCTCTATCCCCAGCCTGAGAGGGACCCATTGGGCAGTGCCCTCTTCTAGCTGGTCACTGGGGGACATGGACAGCAAAACTTAGGGATAGAAGCACCAATCTGGCAGCAGCAGCCAAATGCCTCACACCTGACTCCCAGCGGCAGGAACATCCAGCCTGCCCCATTGGGTGCTGAGGGCTGGAGCAGCCATGCCTTTCAGAAGCCTGATGGCCAGGCTGTGCTTCCAAGCCCTTAGCTCAGCTGCAGGAGGCTGAGCAAGCTGAAGTGGGAAGTGCGAGAAAGTGTGGAGCTTGGGGCAACAAGTATAGACTCTGGTGCAGGACAGACGGGGGTGAGATCTCATGAACTTTGGGAACTTGAATGAGTGTCTGCCATTCTCTGAGCCTCAGTGTCCTCAGCATAAAAAGGAGACAGTAAGAGAAACATACCTCCCAGGGGTGTTGCGGGCATTTGGCCAATTCTCACACGTAAAGCATTTCCTGTAATGCCTGGTCCTCGGCCCGGCGCAGATACACGGAGCAGCAGCCTTATTTGGCTCTCAATATTAGCTAATATTTTTATTCCTAAAGGTTTTGGGGCAGGGAGGCCCTTTTGTCAGTCTGGAGTATTTCCATGAATCAACTTTGGAGGGGAGATGGTCTAAATAGATGCTCTCTTCTGATCACTGGGGCGATACCACATTTGCCACCTAACTGTGCCCAGTGGATGTTTCTGCCGTGTTTCCTTTAGTGGGAAATACACAAGGATCAGATCCACAGTTCTTGTCTGGAGCCAGGCTTAGTTCTAAGCTTGAGCAGAGGATGCCCTGTCTCATGGAGAAAGGTTGATCAAAAAAGGGTGCCTGGGAGCATAGCTGATAGGCTCTGAGGGAAGGAATGAGTCCTGTTTTCTATGAACCCTTAGTCCCAAGGGTGGGAGAGGATATTTCAAGAGACAAGCAGGGTTTCGGTGACTTTACCTGAGGCCTGTTGCTTTTACATGCATCATCCAAATGCTTGTGCCACAGTATTGCATGAAACCGGGAACCAGTCTGGAACTTGTAAACATTGCCTGACGGGCAGAGAAACCATTGGTTAGGAAGAGAGAGGGCCCCATGGGAAGGCCTGCCTGTGACTAGGGCACGAAGATAAATGTGAACTTAGGTTAACTAAACCAAGGAAGGTCAGGAACAGCCCAAGGTAAGCTTGGGCTTGCAGAGGCGGAACTTCTGGTGCCTCTGGGCTACATCTGTGGATCAGGCCACTTAACCATTTTGGGGGCCACCATTTGATTCTGGTGAAGCCTGTGGGCTCTTCTCAGAATAATGTTTTCAAATGCATAAAATAGAATACAAAGCAGATCAATACCACGGAAATATAGCTATCAAACTACTAAAAAACACTTGAGTGATACAGTTCTACACGTGCTTCTCTAGTAATGCACCAGTAACAAAATCTAGGGGCATGTTTGACACTGCACTGTAATTCCAGAGAGAGGAGCAGAGATGCCCCTGAGAAATCTGCAACTATATGTGATAGAAAAGGATCTGTGGTTTCCTTTGGAGATCAAATCACAGGTGTTATGAACACTGTAGTAGTTTAATACTTAGAGAGGCATGAGAGGCCACAGAAAACAAAGGTATGATTTTTTTTCCCCACTTGGGTTCACAGACCCTTTGAACTCTATCCACAGATCCTGGCCAACCTCTGTATCATATTTCCCTCTGCTTGGTGACAGTGGTTTCCTGTGGGCTAAGGCCCAAAAGTGGCCTGTGGTCCTCGTGGCCATATGGTCCCCAAGTCAAGCTTGCGTAGACACAGCCTTTACTTCCTCAGGAAAAGACTTCTAATCCAGGCCTTCTAATCCCGGAACCTTCAGGAAGGAATTCCAGAGGTGACCAGACCAGGATGTGTGACAACTGTGTGTAGCTATGCATGGATTCAATCACTTAGACATAGAGCAGAGAACTTGGCTCCTCTCTTCTCCAGTCCCTGGGCTCTTTGAGGTTCCTGTTTCTTTACTTCTCAGCTAGCAACATTACAACCCTGTAGTCTCTTTACTGCAGCAGCATCTGCATTACCTGGGAGCCTGTTAGAAATGCAGAAGCTTGGTCTCCACCCCAGATCCACTGAATCCAAATATGAATGTTCACTAGTTCCTCAGGTGATTTGTATATACCTGAACCTTGACTAGAACATTCCTGAGAAGATGTGAAGATGCTTGGAGACTTTACAGTCCCAGTGACTTTGCCCAGCTAGAACCCAAGATCCAGGTATTTCAGGGTTTTGTCATGTGACATGGTCTACCAGAAAGACCAGCATGGCCTATTCTTTATTATATTATTATTATTATTACTACTATTATTATTATTATTTTAGTGTAGTTGGCCAAATGTTACATTAGTGTCAGGTATACAACACAGTGATGCAACAAGTTTATACATCATTCTGTGCTCACTACAAACGTAGTTACTATGATCACCATACAACTCTACTAAAATATCATTGACTATATTTTTTTTTCCATTGACTATATTCTTATAACTTATTCATTCTGTAACTAGAAGCCTGTATCTCCCACTCTCCTTCACCCATTTTGTCCATCCCCCCACCCCTGCCCTCTAGAAACCACATTTGTCCTCTATATTTATAGGTCTGATTCTGCTTTTTGTTTGCTTGTTCATTTGGTTTTTGTTGTTTTGCGATTCCACATATGAGTGAAATTAGATCATATTTGTCCTTCTCAGTCTGACTCATTTCACGTGGAATACCCTCGAGGTCCATCAACTTTGTCATAGAGGGCATAATCTCATTCTTTTTTATGTCTGTGTTATATTTTTATGGCTAGAGTGTGTATGTGTGTGTGTGTGTGTGTGTGTGTGTGTATCATGTCTTTCTTATCTACTCATTTATCAAAGGACACTTAGGCTGTTTCCATATCTTGGCTATTAAAAATAATACAATAAACAAAGGGGTGAATATCTTTTTTGGATTAGTGTTTTCATTTTCTTTGGGTAAGTATCCAGTAATGGAAGTACTGGATCATATGGTATTCCTATTTTTAATTTTTTTGAGGAAACTCCATACTCTTTCTTTTCCACAGTGGCTACACCAATTTAAATTCCCAACAACAGTACACAAGGGTTTCCTTTTCTCCATATCCTCACCAACACTTGTTATTTCTTATCTTTTTTATTTTAGCCATTCTGACTGGTGTGAGGTGCTATCTCATTGTGATTTCTGATTTCCATTTCCTTGATAGGATGGCCTATTCTGAATGTCAGTGTAGACAGGGCTCCTAGACAAGAAGGTGCCCATAACTTTCCTTCCACCCAATGTAGTCATGGGGGAAGGATGGTACCAGGAGGAAATGGGAGATGACCAGACAAGTTAAAGTTGGGGCTTTTGTAAAATGGTTCTTCTCTGATTTGGTCTTAGACCAGGATACTGTGAGAGTCTCATGGCACAGGTAAGGTCAGGGACATCCCTGAAATCTTCCAAAACCCAAGACTCTCCCAGCTACATGGCCCCTGCCCTATGCAGCATTATATTATTTATTCCAAGACCTTGAGGCTAAAGCTTCCAAGGTAATGGGTTCCAGTAGCCACAGGTGAGGCCACAAAAGGCAGCTGTGTGCCATGCCCACTGCTCAGTGGACACACTGACCATGATCTAAGCAGTTTTTGTGGCCCAGTGAGGGGACCCTCTGACCACAACCTAAAGCAAAGGGAAGGTAGCAGCCCCAAAAGTTCTTACTGTTTCAAATTGTACATTTGGCAGGAGAGGAAAACAGAGTAGAGAGAGGTTGTGGGCACCCAGTGCCCAGCCTGCTGCCTACCTTTGTCAGGGTTATTCAGCTGGAAGATGTCTGGGTGCTCAGGGTCATCAGGCAGCTGCACCATCCAGCCCACAACAGAGACCTTTTTGCCAGGTGTGGATTTATACTGGGGAAGAACAGCAGCATAACCAGGAGGCCCACGTCCTTCACTCTCCAAAGAAGCTGAGCTGGGTCTGGCAGGGTTCCTTCCTCCTCCCACCACCTCCCCTGTTTTCCTCCCCACACCCATTACCCCCAGGTCACACTATGTGAAGTCCCAGCCTGGAGAGTCCTTTCGTGGGACTTACGTGTTTTCTGTCTGTGCCCCGCAAGGACTTGGCTCCGTAGTACAGGAGGGTGGATCCCGAGAGTATGACCCAGTACCTGGTCCATGAGGACAGCTACAGAGGAAGGGGAAGCAGAGTGGCGACCCTGTAAGTGGTGGGAGTGGAGTCTCCCCTCCCTGCCGGATTACAGATCCAGCTGCACAGGTGGAAGGGTGCTCCCTTCCTCCTAACCAGTGCCTTCACAGGCCTCATCTCTTCCTGGCACCTCATGCATCAATATCACTTTTACCCAGGGCCGGGAGGAGGGAGACCCTCACCAGAGCCTTTGAGCTCTGAGCCCTAAGCCCTGTATCCCCTCTCTGGCTCCTTTACTCAGAGAGCCTTTCATTTTTTCACCCTGTTTAAGGCAGTGCCAAGGCAGGTGACTTGGCCCCAAGAAGGTCCCTGGAAAAAACATTTTTAAAACGCAGACACACTAAACCATAGCCTAGTAGAACCATGATTTCTGTGCTGGGGTTCTCTGGCTGAGACTCAATGGTAGCACTTGGGAAGTCCTTATGGTTAGAAGTGGGGAAAGCCAACAGAGCCAAGCTACAGGTATTCTTTCTGTTTCTCTAGGCAGCAAGGCTGGGATTCCCTCTTCAGGAGAGCTCTGCTCCTCAGTTTAGGGAAAATCACTTCAATAAGCCTTTTGGTTCTGCAAAGGTGAAGCAAGTATCTTCTCCTGAAAGGAACAAGGTTGAGAGTAGAGATGCAGATGGTTCTGTATTACAGCCTACAAGACTCCTTTTCCATGCTGGATGGAGCTATGTCACTGGAATAGTGAAAGCAGTGGCTTTCAGACCTCTTTGATGACACCCACAGGTGTGTATGACACACATGCACATACATGTCGAATTGAAAGAAGCTTCATGAAAAAGTACTTACCTTTATTATATGTAAGGAATGCTGTTGTTTTCCATTCTATTCTATTCTGCTCACAAATACAGGTTATGACCCACTGGACTGATTTCTTCACTGGGCCAACCAGCATTTGGGAAAACCCTGCTAGTGGGACTCTGTCTCTCCCTGGCTCAGGATGACTGGGCCCTGAATTCTGAGTATGGGAGAGAAGCAGGCAGGTCCATGCAACAGGCCAGATACAGGGCCCCATGTCACAGAATGCTCTGTGATAACCTGAGCTCAAGGGACAAAGTGTGGCCCAGAGCTGGGGTGAAGACCCTCCTTACCCACGAGCCACCTGGCATCTGCACACAGGCTAGCATCTGAAGGTGACAGCTGGGCTAGCACCCTGGCAACTTCACTGTGGGCACAGGCAGGAAGGGTTATCTTCAGGTGGTTCCATGGGCAGTGGACAGGGCAAGCAGGGCCAGGACGGGAGTGGGAGGGCAGAGCAGACAGGAGCTGATACTGCCTGGAGACACAGCGCACAGGCTGGCTGTTTGTAGAAAACCCTTGCGTGGATGCTCTGTTGGTAACAGTACAGGGGTCTTTGCAGGTGGCTGAGGCCCTGCTAGGGGTGCGGGTCATGGAGCCAGTGACATGCGGGTCCAGCACAGGTGACCTGGGAACTAGCAATGGAGCCTCAAAGGCCTCCTGATGCTGCTGCCACAGGGAGAGAGGGCACCTGCAGCTGGGGGTACCATACAGGCTGTGTTGACCCTCTGAGGGGCAATACCAACCAAATGCCCAGAGGTCTGTGGGCTGCCACTGACCCTCGTCACAGCCTTGGCTCACTGCATGCTCACTGCATGTACTGCCATGCATGTGACATTCTTGCTCAGTCCTTTAGAATGTTGGCACTATTTTCTCCCAGTTTACAGATGTGGAAAGTGAGGCCACTCATTCAGTGGCACAGCCGGGGCTGGAGTGCAGGCCCTCTCTGATGCCCCTGCAGCCTCCACACAGAGCTGAGGTGTCTCTGTACTTACCGCGGGTCTCCGTCCTTCCTTGAGCAGGGTTTTCCTCCTCAGGGGACCTTCCATGGTGGGCACTGCGGCTGAGCTCCCCAGTGTACAGATGCACGGGCCTGTGGGGCTAGGGGGAGACCAGTAGTCAGACACCGCCCTGGCGGGGCCCAGCTCAGGCCCCTCTCCCCCACAGGTCCCCACCGCCAAGTCCGCAGTGCTGTGCTGGGCCAGAGGGTGCAATGTGGTTGGGGCAAGGCCAGGGAGGGGCCCCTGAGGCCATGGAGAGCTTGAACAAGGGTGGCCCTGGACTGGCCACAGCTGAAAACTTTTACCTCTCTCACCTTTCTGAGCACTTCAAGGCCCTAGGCTTGGTGACAGTGCTCCCTATCATCCAGGCCCCAGAAGCACTGCCACCTGGTCCCCACCTCCGCAGTGGCTTCCTCTGGGCCCTCCCCTGCATTCCCACCTTCCTTTCCCCCCAGTGTAGCCCCTCCAGGCCCAGTGTAGCACCAGGAGCCTGGTGGAGCCTCCATCAAGTGGGGAGGTGGCGCTGGAGTGCAGGGGGCCCAGGGGGATCCGGGCCCGCCAGACAAGCTCAGCACTGTTGCCTCAGGGCTTCGGGTGCCACCTACAGGTAAGGACAGCCAAGCGAGGCCCTGGCCCAGACCTGCCCCGAGGCCTGGATGGCAGCTTGTTTTCTGGGTAGGTGCTTCTCCTGGGCTTCTCCTCTTGGTGCCCTTCCTCCGCATGCCGTGAACAGCCCTGCCATCCATCTGGCTGCTTGAACTGGAGACCTGAAGGTTTCTCCTCTTACCTCTCCACCCCCCGCCACCTATTCAATCCCAAGGATGCAATGATCCCAAGCCCTATGTATGTCTGACTGCCCCTCAGCCATTGCACTCCTCCCACCTTAGGCCAGAAACAGCTCTTCCTTTGGACAACTGCCTGTTGGCTGACCCCTGGCCTCCCTGAGGGCACTCCTGCCTTCCTCCTGCATGCTCTCCAGTTCTCCATGCCACGGCCAGGATGACCTGGTCACGCCACTGTCACCCCCCATCCCCACCCTGTGGTTGGGCCCCACTTCCCCAGCCTCCACCCCCTTCCTCTCTCATTCTTTCCAACATTGACTCTCCTTCACTCCCCATGCCACCCTGCTCTTCCTGCCTCCCTCTGGCTTGGGGTGCTCTTATTATCCCTACACCTCCCCTCCCTGTATTTGGTTCATTCCTATTACTCTTCCAGTGGTTTCTCCAGAGAGGCCTTCCCTGCACTCCCTTTCCAGAACACCCCACCACCTCTCTGGGACCATCAGGGACCTGGGAAGCAGCCTCATGGACTGGGGTAAAGACCGCATCTGGTGCATCCAGCAGCCTCGAGCACAGCTCATGGCATCCAACAAGCAGCCTAGAGCTAGTTGTCAGGTAAATGAGCACACGAACAAATGAATACCTATAGACGCAGCTCCGGGTTCTGGGAGAATTCCGAACTGGAACCCGCCAGTTGGGCCCCAGCGTGGCATAGAGACGTCCCCTGCTTCAGAGGAAAAGGAGTGAGTTTTAGCAACAGCCAGGAACAACCAGACACTCTGAGGAAGCAAGGGCATCTCGGACCCTAAGGGCATTAGCTCAGGAGGCTCCAACCCCAGCTCTTTCTGCACCTCCTCCGTCATGTTGCAGACACATCTGAGGCATATCTGTCACTGCCAGGCCAGTGAACACAACACCCCCAGAGCCTCTATCAGTGTCAGGGTGTGACTAAAATCAGGGCACACCCACTTACCCAATGTGAAGCTGACACATTTAATAGAAAATGCCGTACAGCCCAAATAGTCCATGATAAATCCAATTACAAGGGCACGCACAGAAGGAATTGTGGGCAGTCTTGCATGTCGGGTCCGGGATTGGGGGGGCATGTGCACCGTCTTCATGCACCAGGGCACAGCTCAATTCCTCTGTTTGCTGTGTCCTCTCCTTTGCTGGCCCCAGCCAGACCCCTGCCATCTGCCCGTGGGCCGCCCCTCTGGCTTCTCTCCCACCTGTTGCCCCCAGCAGGGAGCCTCTGCAGGGGAAGATGCGGTTTCCAGAGTAAGCAGAATCTAACCTACAGGGTGGGCGGGGAGGCTTCTGTCTTTCTGTCTCTTCTGTTCACCTTTTCCTCTTTCAGCAGGATGATTTCCTGTGTCCACTTGGTCCTCAACCACCTTCTACCCCTGCGGCATGGTGTCTCCCTGGGCCAGTGCTTTCCTTGCTCCCTGGCCAAACAGTGATGTAACCCAATTTAGAAGGTCAGACAAAGTCAAGCCTGCCTTTGCAAATACACTCTCCATTATCCGCTGCCAGTCCTAGGTTGCTGCGTGCAGCCCCTTGGCACTGGACACCTGGGGGGTGGGTGGTTGGGGCCAGGCTCATTCTTTGCAGCAGGCCCATTACAGCAGAAGTGGGCTCAAGTTCCTCTTTGGGCGGGGCGGGGTGGGGGGTCGGGTCACGTGAGTCCCTGCCCCTCCGTCCTCTGCTTGAGAAGAACTGTCCTCAATAACCATCTTGGGTCTGTGGTACAGAGGCCCAAGTTCAGGGCTGGTCAGAGTCTGGTGGCCATCTAGGCCAATTGCCCATCCAGCCACTCCTCCTTAGGTGGTAAAGAGCCACAGCATGTGCTTAGGCCCTCAAGTCCTCAAATGTAACAGAGCTCAGTCTTTCCCCAGCACCCCTGGATGACAGAGGATGGTCACAGGCCAGGAGCTGTGGTGCAGAAGAGGCCCTGCCACAATAACTCCCAGCCCACACCCCGGATTGTCTTCTCCCTCTCCTCCATTCAGAAAAAGGCTTGCAACGCGGTGATGAGCAGGACATCACAGGTAACAACAAATCTGCTCTAAATTATGAAAAGCTTCGGGACTTTCATTGTTACTGTCAACACTGCCGAGTACCTCACAACTGGGTCACAACATATTATAACCCCGTGCTGAGGCAGGCTGCTCGGAGGGCTCCTTCAGCCTGCCTCCAGGGTTGCTTTCCTCTCCAGCCATTACCAGAAATTTCTTATGAGTTGGGGCAGGGTCTAACAGTGAACCTTTCTGGGATGACATTCCTTGTGCCCAGGGGACATCTCCTCATTTGATCTGGATTCCTGCTCTGAGCTGCCACCTGTCTGGAGTGGGACATGGAGCTTCCGTTTGCAGAGCTGGATCCTCTGGCCCCTTCTTCTCCACCTTTCTTCTTGAGTCTTTTTGCCCTGGTACCCAAGGAAAAGGTGTGATGACAGCGGGCTGTCTGCCATTACCAGTAGTCCCACCAAAGGGGGGATGTGGTTGGTGCTTCTACCTCCCCTCCACCTTTCTCTCCTTTCTGAGATAGTCCACGGCTGCACACTCAATAGGTGTTTGCATGACTGACACTTTTCAATGGAGAGCTTTAAATCAGTGTCTTCCAACCAGTCTAGTCTTTTAAGTAGCCTTTTTCCATGTTCTTCCTAAAGGCGTGGGGTGCCCCCCAGTGTACCAGGCTGGTGGGGGGTAATGCAGGGGCGCAGAGATCACCAGTGAGTGTAGGCTCACATGAGCAAGATCATGACACTCACCATCTCACTGGAGTTTTAAGCATATTATCTTCCCCAGAAGAGGGAAACTGAGGCTCAGTGATGGGAAAACACTTGACCAAGGCATGAGCCTAATAAGCCAGGATGTGAACCCTGTTCTGACTCTACAGCCCAAGCTGCTCCCACACCTTTCAGGGCCGCAGGGAGGCTGAGATGTGCCATGTGGTGGGGTCTGCCACAGGGACTAGGTCTCCATGTGGAGCCAGCACCCTGTGGGTGGTGTCCGGGCATTCTCCTCCCAGAGGTGCCACTCCTGTGGGCCTCTGCTACAGCTCACACTGATCAGGCTTTGTCAGTGTCTGAGACTGGACAGCCCGAGCAGTCGTAGGTCCTGGTCTCTTGGGGTGGGACTACTTCCTGGGTCCCTTGGCCCCTGGTCTCTGCACTGGAGTCATCTTCCAGTGGCTGACTGGCACTAAAGAGCAGCTGCCACTTATCCACTGCTGACCATGAGACACACTGTTCCTCTCACCTCTGTGAGGGGTACTGTTCCCACTCTGTCTTAGATGAGGAGACAGAGGCTCAAGAAGATGAAGCCACTCATTCCACTGTACCGGCCTGTCATTAGGGATAGAGATGTAAGTATTCACAGAGCGGGGATGGCTTTCCAGTACGAGCAGAGGGCCTATGTCTGTCAAGCTGCTCCCAGTGGGGCAATTCAGAGCCTGCTTCCCTGGAACCTGGGGGATTGACCCTGGCCTTGGAGGTCAGCGTCACGGTGACTTTTCCCCAAGGCCAGTTTTTGGGATAGTTAGGGTTGTGGTGGCCCACCTTCCTCCCCAGGTGAGCCCTGCAGGGTTGGAAGAGGGTTATGACGGTTGGGGACTATGGTGTGGCCTGAGCAGGAACCTCAGCCACTGAAACCAATCTGATCATGGCCTTGTTTGAGAATATTTGTTATTTGAATGTTCAGAGCCAGAAAATGCAAAATGAAGGGGCAGTGGTACCTGGTAAACTCAAAAATCAGGGGATTTCTTGGACTGACATGGAGAGTCCCACTCTGGAACCACAGACACCTTTTCCAACATGATGCTGGGAGCAGAATGTGGCTGAATGTATGTAATTCAGGAAGGCCATTTTACTGTTTCTTTTCGAGGATGGATTTTGGGCAGCGGTGGGGAGAAGGGATGCAGCAGGCAACCCTACTCATGGGAAGTCTGGTCTGGGAAAGATGTACGGCTAGCAACCAAGTAGAACACTTCAGTCTCAAATAGTGTACAAAATGGTAATAATGATGGTGGTGGTGGTGGTGGTGGTGATGGTGATAATGATGGGCTGATGGGAATGATGGTATGATGATGATGATGGGGTGATGGAGATGATAAGGATAGGATGATGGTGATGATGGAGTGATGGGAACGATGGGAATGATGGAGGTGATGGTGATGATAAGGATGGGATGATGGTGATGATGGGGTGGGATGATGGGAATGATGAAGTGATAGTGGCGATGGGGATAATGAGGATGGAATGATGAGGATGATGGGAATGATAGATTCCAGGCAATGTGCTAAGCAGTACTTTTTCATTATCTTGTCTAGTCACACAGGGCTTTTTTGTCCTGAAAATCAGGAATACTGCCAGGCAGGCACTATTTTTTTTTTTTTTTTTATTGTTTGTTTTAAGTAGGCTCCATCCCTAGCAGGGAACTCAATGAGAGGCTTGAACTCACAAACTCGAGATCGAGACCTGAGCTAAGATCAAGAGTCAGATGCTTAACCAACTGAGCCATCCAGGTGTCCCCAGCAAGCACTATTCTTATCCCCATCTTGCAGATAAGGAATCTGAGGCTTGGAGAGGTGGAGTGACTTGCCCAAGCTCACAACACTAGGAAGAGGAAGAGCAGGTCAGGCTGCTGAGGTGGAAGCAGCCAGAGTCCTGCTAGGCCAACAGCATCATGAGAATTTTGACTATCCAAGGCAGGTCTGAAAGGCACCTTCCCCTCAACAGTTTTCTAGGTATACTTTAAGTAGTATCATGGGGATTAAATTCCCCCTGTTGGGGAACAGGGAGAAGTCTTTGATAATAATAACATTGGGGTCCCAGTAATCTTGTCTTAGCAGAAATAGAGTCCTCCACCCCATCCTTCTATCTCAAGTGCACAGAGCCCTTTGAGGTACTAATGTGCCTGTGGAAGTGTCCAGGAGATGCTGTTCATTGACAGTGTCCACTTGCACCAGCAAACTTTTAACAGGAAGCCATTCCATTAGGCCATAGCTTGGTCATAGCTACTTCCTGAAGATTCACAGATAGGAAGCTGCCACTCTGAGTTCTGCTGGACCTTGAGACATCCCTTCCAGCAGGACTTGCTAAAGGATTTCTACTGCTTATAAGTCACTCACTCACTCCTCTCTCGGCAATGTCCTTGATCTACTGAGTGGGTCTCTAGGAGCCATATTTGCAATGCATATCTAGCTGAGTGGATAGAACAACACCCGATCCAAGACAGGTCAATCAGATTTTCTCTCATGGCAATTAGGAACTAGATGAGATGGAAAGTCAGGCTCTGTGGCTGGATGAGGTATAACATGTAAACTTGGGAGCTGTGAGGTGTCCATCTTCCTCTCTGTGAGCTGGGAAATCTAGAAATCTGGTCTGCAGAGAGAGAAGGGAGAGCAGCAGATATATGTGGAGAAGGATTAATTTGAAATCGAAAGGGAATCCTGTCCACTGTCTAGGCCCTGAAATCTGAGGGGTTGTAGGTTTTGGACAGAGAGGTTGTGGGCTGAGATTTCTCAGCAACCTGTGAAGCCACAGTAGCTCGTGGGCAGGGCCCAAGGACAAGGTCAAGTGAAAGGCCCAGGGACTTCTGGCCACTGTTCTCTCTCAGAGGAGCCTAAACTCCTGGGTGGAGCCTCATTTTCCAGACTTTGGTGTCTGTTGCTAAAAGCAAGGCAAGAGATGGTATCTTTGGGGGAAACCCACATCAGAAGCTTGGCATGTTGTCCAACCAGGCTGCCACAGGAGGCAGAGCATCAGAACAGAGGCACAGAGCAAGATGGACCTGGAGAAACCAGACAGAGGGATGGGTGGGTGCAGGCACGACTCTGGGGGATTCCTGGGCCTCAGCCAAGGGCGTGGGAGGAAGGCAGTGAGGTTCTCCATGAAAGTCACCCTACAGACAGCCACTCTCACGTTACACTTCAGTTAAAGGGACCCTCACCACCAAGGCTGCCTCTAGAGCCTCCAGAACTGCCCCTCCCTCTCTTGAAATGCTGCATAGTCTGGGGCTGCCATGACTTTACTTTCCTGGGGTTTCCCTAAGAATGTTGGAAGATTCCACTGGCTAAGAACAAGTCAACCTCACACAGGGAAAAATGGCATCGCCCAATTGCCTTGGCACCCTGGGGTACCTCAGAGCCAACTCTCTGCAGCGGTCTCTTAAAGGGGTCCTCCCCCCAGTTCGGTGTCACCCTGGAGGCCAACCAGAGCTCGTGGACGCTTGCCTTCATGGTAGCTCATCTGTCCCACAATTACTGAACTATCATTTTGGGACTTTCCTCTTCACCCCACCCACTCTGAGCCCCCTGGATCACCTGCTTGCTGGTAACAGGTACCGACTGAGTGAAAGCCACAAAAATGTCAAAGTAAGTTCCCAAACAGAGCAACACCGCCCATGTGCTAAGCATCCTCGCTGTAGAGCTGAGGCTCCTGAGGCTCAGAGGTTGAGAGACACGCCCAAGGTCACTGAGAGCAAGCTATCCTGACCTCAGGCCCCTCCTAGCACTGCTGGCAGTGTAGGGAAGCCAGACCATGATCTTTCAATGCAAAGGCACACTAAGAAGGGAAGCCAGACGATGATCTTTCAATGCAAAGGCACACTAAGACCAAGACACATCATGGAGTCCCCCTCTCCGGCAGGGACTCTTAAGAGCCAAACCAAGCATCCCTGGGCCACCTCTCTCATCCTGGCACACAACTCAGGCCTTGGAGCCTCCTTAGATCCTGGGATCCCTCTTGAGGGCCCACTGTGATCCTCTTAACCGATGTCCTTGGGCTTCTGTGTAACCATCGCCACTACTGGAAGCCACTCCTGACCCCAGTCTGACTCGGGTCACTGCACTGGACACTCCCATTGAGTGCTGCACAACTTCCAGACCCTTGTGGACCTGGCATCATTGATTTGTTCTCTCTCCCAACCTGACTGTGAGCTGCGACTAGATTCCCTGTATCCCTCACCTCCCTGAGAAGGAAGGAGAAACAGCTCTGCTTCAGAGAGGGTTGTCACTCTTGTCTCTTCCCAAGGATCCCTCTGCCTCCTCGTCTTTCCACCACCTGTATTTCTGGGCTGTCTCTCTTGCGAGAGCGCCCTTCCTCACACACTGCTGATGTCGGAGTAGAGAAGACGGATGGCCAAGGGTTTCGTGATGAACTCTGTGACATACTTTCCTATGTTACTCCTTAAAAAGCAATCAGTAAACATTTCTGATTTTATCTTTTTTAAAAAGTTAATTTTTTTCTGGGCATAAAGGAAACATGTACCCATTGTAGCAGATCTGGAGAATATAGAAAAAAAAATGAAGGAAAGAAATTCATTCAGTGACCCTAGAACCCAGAAAGAACTAAGATGAGTGACATTACACATTTTTGTACATACATATATGTTCACTTCACTCATCCATTTTGTTCCTAATTTTTAAGAACTTCACTTAAAATTATTAACTCTTAGGCTAATATTTTTATTCTCACTTTGGTGCCACATTGGGCATAAAAAGAAGCACCTATTAGCTCTTTCTGATGGGCTTGACTAAAATATTCCCTTCCTTCTTGAATTTCTGAGAAGCCTGAGGTTTGCTCGAGGCTAGCCTATGGCAATGTCCACAGTCCCTAGTTTCCAGTTAATTAAGTACATGTTGAAAATGCCTTTTCAGGGCCGCCTGCCTTCTTTCCTTGGGAAAGCACGGTGTGATATGGGATCCTCCTCAACCCAGGACACTGAGGTGAGAAAGGTACAGGTTGGGACATGAGGTAGTCTTAAGAGAGGAGGGGGCCCACCCTTACCCGTCGCCCCAGGGACTCTGGCCTCTGGTTGTTGAGGGCCCTGACCCAGGACCACTGCTCTGTCCTCATTCTGAGCCCAGAAGATAGGGGAGGGTTTTTAGAACAGCCGAACCAACCCCTACCTGGTCTGGCCACCTCATGGCTAGTCTGTTCTCACTCCTCCTCAGCCTGCGGCCCTGCTGAGGCTGAGACATAAGAAGGGACAGCAGATGAGATGGGCAGCAGGAGGTCCTCTTTGTCCCTGAGCCCTCAATGCACAGTCCTAGCAAGAACAGGGTCAGTGGGGGTGCCATTCCACCTCCTGGCCCACTCCCACAGAGAGCAGGGCAAAGGGTCCCCATGACTCTTGTGGGCTCCATCATGGGTGCTTGTGAAGGCTGGCCACTCGAGGAAAGCACCAGGTGTAGCCTGAGCTCTGGCCACCAGGCTGAAATGTCCATGTGTGTGATCTCAGGGAAAGCAAACCTGAAGACAATGCCATATGACCTCGCATTCATCAGACAATGGGAACCCTCCTTCCTGCCTGGTCACAGTGGCATACAGAGTGATTAAGATGTGTCTGCAGACCAATGGAGGGCTATGTGTTGGCTCCAGGGGTCTCTGGCCTGGGACCTCCCTATCCTCTAGCTGGTATTTGGCTCTGTTTCTCTTCCTGGCCTGGGTCAAGGCTGTCACCAGGGCTGGGGCCTGGTCAACAAGTCAATTGAAGAGTGTGGAACCTAGGCTTCAGGGCTGTGAGGTAAGGTGCTGCCCTGGCCCTAGCCTGGCCTCGTTCCTGTGGGAGGGGCCAGCCCTCTCCTATACTCTTAGCTGTGGTTGAGGTCACAGTCCACCCATGCAAGTGTGAAAGTATAGAGTTAAGGCTGTGTTCTCACAGCATCATCAGTCAGGACCAGCTGGTGGGTCTCTGAGGTGGGAAGCTCTGCTTTGCTGAAAAGTGTTCTGGAGGCTCTTTCAGGGCAGATGCTGGCCTCTGGACCCAGGCAGGGTAGCCCTGACTTCCAGGGAGAGGGAATCTGTTCCCCTTTGTAGAGCAGGAGCGAAGTGGCCTGGGGGTGAAGGGAGGCCCCATTGGGGCCGAGCACTGTTCCGGTGAAGGTGAGGAAGGGAGGCCCAGGTGGCACAGTGAACTGTGGTCACCGAGTTTTATCAGAAAGAGTGGCATTTAACAAAAGTTTTCAAAGACCGTGAGGCAGACCCTCCCCTCCGGCTCACCCATGGTTCTTTTGGAAAGTCTCAAATGCTTACATGCATCTGAGGCAGTGAACTGTTTCTAGTGGACATGGAAAGAAGCTAGTACAAGATGGAAATGCAGACTGGAGGCTGGGCCACAGGGGCTGGAGGCCAGGGGTCAGCCTGAGTCTCAGAGTGGACTAGAGGGCTCATCCTAGCCCACTGGCATCTTCCAAAGCAGGTGGTCTCCTGCTCCCTTCATCATGCTAGGAGAACGAGAAATAGGACGTTCTCCCAGTGGGCTTCTGGAGGCAGGGCTGGGCGGCTGCACAGGTGAGCCAGCTGGGAGACCAGCTCATGCAGGAGGTCCCACCCAAAAGGCACCTACTATGGACATTCCAATGTAGAGTAAATCGAATGCCAAATTCTAAGTGAAAGAGAGAAAACAGAAATGCTGTATCTTACAGGATTTGCTACTAAGGATAGCGAACCTACAGGGGGTCAGGAACCCTCACAGTCTTCCTTCCTGGTGGCTCTGGTCTGGGTCATAGGTACTCATCAGGAGCAGTATTTGTTGCCCTCAGTGACTAGTGTGGTGTCTGGCAGGACGCCATGGCTTAATAAACATCCACTGATTGAATGAATGAGAGAATGAGGGGGTGAATGAACCAGTGTATAAGGTCAGGTCTGGATCCTGGTGCCATGCCTGCAAGTTTCCCTCTGAGTATCCCCTCATTGGCCTATGGCCAGGGGACACTGGCTTGCCTGTGAGCCCTGTCCATCAGGGCATTCCTAGGAGTCCCCTGACTGCTGCTGACACAAGTCAGACTTTTGCTCATCAGATCTGGAGTCTACCCTAGAGCCTGCCTGGTTCTCATCTCCTCTGCTGGGCTGGCCCCAAGGCGCAGGCAGTGGGACTTACTGGCCTGAGCAACCCAATCAAGAACTGAGCAAATATCCCCCCAGGAGTCCTTCAGCAGGGACAGAGGGAGCAGGTTCCAAGGGCTCATGTTGGTGTTCCTTCCCTTTTCCAGATCTCCATCTAGGGTCTCACAAAGGCGCCACACTGACCAAATGACATGGGGCCAGGCCCTGTGCCTATCACAATGGCCCTCTGGTTGAGGCCAGAAGCATAGTGGTAAAGAGGTGGTCTCAGCAGTCAGGAGGATGTGGATTTGGGTCAGCTTTGCTCTACCAAAGGAGCGTGAAGCAGGACAAGTCACTTCACCTCTCTGACCCTTACTGTCCACAGGTGTAAAACGGGGACACTAAGAATAACCACTGTGTAGATTCGATTGAGGATTCGATGAGGCCAAGACAGTACCTGAGACACACGGTATGCTCAACAAAGATCACTTATGACTTATCACTTACGTCCCTCTGCCCTGTGAGGACTGGCTGGGTGTGTTCATCTCCTCTCTGGCCATTTTATGATTATGGGGACTGATGAGACAGGAGGCTTCAGCACCAGAGAAGTGAGGAATGTGCAGAGTGTGAGAGTGTGAGTGTGTGTGAGGGAGAGAGATAGAGTATGCACACATGTGTGAGGTCTATATGTGTGAGCTGTGTGTGAATGTACACGTGCATATGTATACCTACATAGGTGTGAGTACACAAGTGTATGTATGGATGTGTACACACACAGCATTTCTTGTAAAACATGTATCAAATGCATGTGGGAGACTGTGTATAAGTCTGTGTGTGTGTGTGTGTGTAGAGTGTACATAACTGTGTGTGTGCACCTGTCTGTGTGCACAGGTCTCTGCACGCTGGTGGCAGGGCCACTCTGAAGGGTGGTGCAGATCTGCCTCCCTGAAGCATTCTGTGTCAGTGGATTTCTCTCTGCCTCTCCTCAGACCTCGAGTCACTGTGTTGTCCTTCACCTTTGGTGGCACCACAGCTATGGGAGCTCCCTATCCGGAGTCTGTCTTTCTAGAGCCTGCCTGGTGCCTGGCACAAAGAAAGCCTCAGCATGTGGAGTACATGCAGTGGGTGGATTCCTGAGCAGGAGGCCCCACTCCTGGGGCAGAAGGGCTCACCACAGGGAGCCAAACCCTGGGTTGGGGTCCACTTCATTGTCCCAGTGCCCAGCAGGGTGGGTCAGCCCAAGGCCTGAGGCCATGCGAGTGTAACACTCTCAGATCCCACCAGGCGGAGCCACTTGCCCATTTCCACACCAGGCCAATCTCTGGCTTCTGGTTTTAAAAACCCACATTTCAGACCAAATCTGCTCACAGGTTTCCTCAGCAGCTCGGCCTAAGGAAGAGGTGCTGGCCTCGGGCTCCTGGGGCTAGCTCTGGATTGGATGATGAGTGGGGCTGCTCAGAGCATGGGGCTGGGACCCCCACCCCACACCCATCCTGCTCTTCCACCCCTCACTCCGAGTGGGCCCTACCCCTGGTCCGAGCTGACTTGAGGAGCCACAGAGCAGCCTCCCCAGGCTGGGCCAGTGAGGGGTGGTGGGGGTGGGGGTGGGGGTTGGTCCCCTCCCGGAGCGCTGAGTGCCACCCTGGGAGGGAGGCTGAGCTGAGGCCACACTCACCTTTCCAGCCCTGAAGACATCTCTTCACTAAACTCTGAGCTCTCACTACTGCCTGGAAAAGGAACACAGATCAATGAACATGGCAGCCTCACAGAAGAGGGGACAATCCCAAAGGAGTCTATTCTCCTGGGCCAGCAGGCTCAGGCCCCTGAGCTCCACAGAAGTGCCAGAGAAACAGCTTTCTGGCCCTGTGGGCAACTGTGTGACTTGGGGTTTTGCTGCTGCTATTTCTGACTCATTCTCCTGGGAGAGTCAAAAGAACTATGCTCTCCCACTGTTCCAGGGTCCTCCACTCTCTTACTGCTGCCTCTCTGAAGGCTGCAGCTGCCTCCCACTGGCCCACCAGGCTCTGTGACCCTTGGCCTCTGTGTTGGCCTGGCCTGGCCTGGCCCTACCACTGCCTTCCTCCTGGTCCAAGTGAAACCAGTGGTAGAACAAACCTCACCTAGTGAAGACAGGGGCCAAATGAGCAAGGGCCAGGTCCCAAGGGCCAGGACTGTCACAGAGCAGCTGCTTGGCATTAGACAGAAGCCTTGAGGAAGTGGTCCTTCACCTGGCCAGCATACACAAGAGAGGCTCCACCTCCCCCGGCCGCCCCTCTGGGGTGGACTGGGACACCTGTTAACAGCATGCTGCTGAGTGCCTTTGTACTCTCCCTCAGTTCAACACTTGGCCTGGGCTGTCTGCTGGCATCAACTCTGGGCAGGGGGAGAGGGGAAGGGAGGAGGTCTCCGGCACCTTGGGAGTCACCAGGTGGAGAGGGCTCCAAACAGGGCACATGCACACATGACAGCTTGCTCCTGGGCTTCCAGCTCCATCCGGAAAAACATCTACATTTCCCAAGAGGAGGAACCGAGAACCAAATTGCCTGGTGATCTCCTGTCGTGCCTGACTAGGTTTTCTGTCTCAGGAATAGCAAGGCCTGGGCTCAGGCACAGCTCAGAAAGTTTCCTGGATGTAAAACAGCTGTCCTGCTGCCCAGCTGAACGCTATGGGGCTGGCATTTCCCAGACTGGCTCCTCAGAACCTCATCCTCATCTCATTCCCTATCCCATTCCAGGACACTCCAAGGAAAAGGGTTCTGTGACCAGGCTGGGTGAACCTGCAGACTCTACTGCCTTTATGGGGATCCATAATCCCCCATTGGCATATTCGAGTCTCTGAGAATGGACCTGCTTACCTGATTCAACCCAGCCTCTCTCCAACATACTGACCCCAGAATTCTTCTCCCCAACACATTGACACCTATGAACCACGGGCTACACTGTCCTAAGCTGTGGTAAAGCCCTGATGGGGTCCAATGATGATGACTTCCTCCCAGGTGAGAAGGCAGACACAGACCTTGCTTGTTACAGCCTTTCCGGGGGCAGGAGACAGCTGTCCTTGCAGTGACACCGCCTCAGAGACTGGCCTTGTTTCACAGGGATGTGCGACATGGAATTCCCACCCTTCCCCTTCCTCCCAGTGCTCAGGGGCCCCCCACCCTGTAGACAGTACCCAGATCAAACCCCAGCCTGGCAACTGTCTAAGCTGCCACAGGCCTAGGAGGGCTCCCAGGTAAGGGAAGCAGACAGACACACAGACACACAGACTATGGAAGCACAGGCACACTGAAAAGCGCAGCCAGTGGAGACTGCACTTGTTTGATGGCAGTAATGACAGATGACGGCACTGCAGGGGGGCGGGCCTGTGACCAGAGCTCAACAGTGTCCTCAGCTCTGGCTCAACCTCTCTCCATCCCAGCCTCAGCACTTCAGTTTCCATTCCTCCCACTGACATAAGTACCATTTCTGGCTAAAGCTCAGACATGCAATTTTATCCCTGAAGATCAATTTTTCATCCTCCCTAACTCTGGCTTCTCAGTGTGAAGACAAGTACACAAGAAGAACCCGGTGGTCCACCCAGCTGCTGTCTCCAGGTAGCTTCCCCCACTTGGCCTTGTACACTGCGCTTGTGGCTCCCCCAGGACATAAGCCTCATTGGGGCAGCAGCCAGGCTTTGGCAGTTGCCAACCAATGACAGCAGGTCTCAGGTGTGCATCCGGCTGCTCCTTCCACCTGCCTGCCATGCTCAGGGCTACCAATGAGATGAGACAGACCCAGGGCACTTTGTGAAGTCCTGGAGACCAGGAATCAAAGGCCTCCCTGGCTCTGGCGACTCTTGTGGGGGGACCTTTCTGCAGGGGACGAGGGGCCACCGGGCACTGCACGGTGACAGAGACAGACATGGAGCACACGCTGGACTGTGGCCTGCCTGCTGTCATGTGCAGGCCGGAGACGCTTACCTAGGGAGAGTCCATTGGTGACGGCAGAAGAGGAGGTGAGGGCGAGGCCCCTGCGGGGGCTGCGAGACTCTAGGACACTGTCGTCCAGCAGGTGCCTCGCTTTCTCCGATGGGAATGTCGCACTTTTACTCTCAACTACACTCAACTGACACATCATACTGGAAAATGGAAAGGAAGAAAGAAGGCAAAGCTCCTTATCCTCAGAGTAACAGTGAGTACACCTGCCCTGGGGTCTTGAGCAGATGGTGCAGCTGAAGGAAAAAGACTTCCACCCAGAACTATGGCACAGTCCAGGCTCTGCCCTAGCGCATGGCATGACCTTGGGCAAGTCACATCCTGTCTCTGAGCCTCAGTTTCCCCATCTGTCAAATGCGGACTCACAATACTTGCCCTGTCTGTCTCTCAGGATGATGACAAAGCTCAAGTGAGTGGACAGCACTTGTGAACGATGGAGCCACACAAGTGAAGGGGGAGCATGACCCTGTGGGCAGTGCGCCTGATTCTGGAGCCACGCATCTGATCCAAATTCTTGTTCCAACCTTACTTACCATTGTGAAGTACTTCAACCTGTTGAACCTCACAGGACTCCTTCTTACAGTGTATACTATAGCACCTACCTGGGAGGCCTGCAGGGACTCAATGATATAGTGCTTGACAGGCATGTATCAGACTAACACAGAGCAAGCCCTAGACACTCAGAGAGCAACCCCCCACCCAGTCTGTGAGTGACTCCAAGGCCAGCTTGAGCTGACTGAGGCTTGTGTCTTAGTGGTGGAAGGAAGGGAGAGAGAGAAGGACGGAAGGGAAAGAGGAAGAGAGGGAAGGAGAGGAGGAAAGAACAGGGGGAAGAGGGCTCCAACTGTTCGAGAGTCTCTGACCAGCACCCCAGGGACACAGGCATGGCTGCCCCAGCCATGTGAGGTCCACACGTGCCCCCCAGCTGTCAGTCACATAAGGCTGGGCAAACTAGTGGCAGGTTCACTGCTCTGCAGGCTTTCTGAGACAACTGGCAAGCAGACACTCTGAGCCCCAACACTGGCAGGTGCCTTAAGACATTTCCAGAGCCCCTGCCAGCCTGAAGGGAGGGACCAGCCTTCAGGAAGAGGAACTCAGCAGATGGCTAAGGGAGCCCCCCAGTGGTCAAGCATTCCCAGCCACCGTGGAGCCCATGCCCCAGCTCAGTCTAGTCTGGAGCCCACAGTGGGTGGGGGTTGGGGGGGTCTGCTCAGTCACCCACTTGTTTCCCAGGCTGTGGCTCTTCCTGTGTCTTGGGACAGGGGGTGTGGGGAGGCTGCCAGCCACAGATGCATCAGGACAGGTGGGCCGCCGGCTGAACCTTGCAGAACTGGAGCCAGTGGAGGGGCCTGTGAACAGAGCAGAGAGCAATGGTCGGGGCTGGGCTGCAGATGCTCGGAGGTGAGGGCCCCGGGGGGGTAAGGCACCAGACCCGGCTGTTGAGTGCAGGGCACGGTTCACAGAAACCTTGTGGTTTCCCACTCATGAGACACTGATCTCTCACTGGCAGGATAACCAGCCTCTGAACTGCTTGTCAAGATGGCCAGTGTCCTGCTATGCATGGTGCCCCTCGACCAGGCAGTGCCACTGGCTAATACAGGGGTGAATGTGCGGATGGAGGTAGGGGTGTGGGGGTGGGGGCTAGACGTGGGGACCGGCAGCCTAGCCTGGTTTCCCCATGGCAACACTTATCCAGGGCCACCGAGCTGGGTGACAATTGAGGCTGAACAGTGTGTCTTCTGAGTCCAAGTCCAGTGCCCATGCCCTGGGCCTCTATAGCACTTCCTGTTCTCTGCCTGCTCAGTCAACAAAAGGGCATGGAGGGCTTCTCAGGGGAGGCAGCAGATTTACTGAGGTGGGGCATGGCTAGGGAAGCCTATCGGTTACTGCCTGGTGACCTTAGATAGGTTACTTAACTTCATTCCTGAGCCTCGGTTTCCTCATCTGAAAAGTGGGAAGAACTCAACTGACCTTGTAGGTGGTTGGGAGGTCATGAGGTCATGTACATGGAGTTTCACAGACAGTGCTCCTACTCGTTTGATTCTGATCATTATTACCATGTCCTCCTCAGCCCCAGTCATGGGATCCATGGGAGGTCATGAGAGCCAGGCCCACAAACCACACTGGGTGCCGAATGCAGAGACTGAGGCAGAATCCTTAGTGTGGGCCATGTCCACGGCTGTAATTTGAGGGTCATGGTCCTATCTACTATTGTACCCTTTTGTTTTTGTGGCTTGGGAAGGGAGGTCTTGAAGGGAGAGGATCCAGTTGCTAGGCTAACCTTGGCTACCTGGGACAGATGCTGGAAATAGCAGCCAGCACTTCCACAAAGAAGCTGGGCTGCTCGCTGCAGAACGTTATCAGACACACAGTAAGTTTAGGAGCTGCTGCCTAGCCATGTGGGGGAACTTTCTCTTCTGTATGGCCTGAGGTCCACCCAGGGCTTCAGATCCTCCACCACAAGATGCTGTAGGTCCACAAGGGACCTAAGGGGTCCCTGTTCTCCAGCGTGCTTGCTCATCCTCATTTTCATGTCTAGTTCCCAGCCTGTCACTGCAGAAAGTCTAGCTCCCTTCTGTCCTCCCTGAAGGCTCAGAAGGCAGAGGAACACACATGGTCTGGGCGAAGACTTCCCACTTCCCACTGTCACCCTTGCTCCCTGTCCACATCTCATAGTGCACAGACACCTCCTCCCTCAAATCACTCATGATCCCTCGCACCCCATCACCAATCCCCCTGTCCTTAAGCCCCTTGCACAACTCCTAGACCTCTCCCTCTCAAGTGATGTGACTCTCCACATCCATGAGAAAAGCTCCAGCCTTGCAATCGCCACAGGTGCCCCCATCCACATGCATCTCCCTGCTGTGCCTGGACCTGGGACTGGTCTCCTCCTAGTTCTACCTGTTCTGAGAATTCACGCCATTGCCTCCCCTCCTCTCTCTGGCCCCTTCCCCCTCATCTCTTTTCTGTGAAATAAGGCTTCTTGGCCCGTCTTCATTCCAGCCAGTCGAACCCCCTAGAGGCCTGTGTTCCTCATAGCTCTGCCTCTGCCCCTATACCCAACCCTCAAGTCACTGCAATCTGGTTTCCATACCCAATGACATTTCCTCCTTTCTGTGAAACTAATGAACACCCATCATCCTTCTCCCCAGAGCCTGCGGCATCTGGAGCTAGCGACCAGTCCTTCTCAAAAGCTGTACATCCTGGGTATCTGTGATGTCTCACTCTCCTGCCTCTTCCTGTGTCTCTTCATCACTGTCACTCTGTTGCCTCAGAGGCCTCCTTATCCTCCAACAAGCTCTCACACTGGTGTTTTCTACACAGGCCTCCCTCTTTGGCTTCTGGTTTTGATTTGATTTTAACTCACTAGATATGCCAATAACTCTAAAATGTATACTTTTCTGAACCTGAGACCAATATATACAGGACTCTTCCACCTGAGCTTTCCTAAAGTATCCAGAAGTTCAGATCAGGGAAGGCTGAACTTGGAACCTCCTGCTATATTTCCAACTCTACACACTCAGCCACCTGGCCTGGAAGGCAAGGTTGTCTTGGGTTCTCCCGGACTATGACCTGCCTCTTCTCTTTTTTTTTTTTTTTTTTTTAAAGATTTTATTTATTTATTCATGAGAGAGGCACAGAGAGAGAGAGAGAGGCAGAGGGAGAATCAGGCTCGGCTCCATGCAGGGAGCCCGACGCGGGACTCGATCCCGATCAGGCCCTGGGCTGAAGGCTGTGCTAAACCGCTGAGCCCCCCAGGCTTCCCTGCCTCTTCTCTTCTTACCTCCTCTTCAATTGCCACACACCAAGGCCCCCAGATTCTGTACTTCCTCTCGCACCCATTTTTTGTTGCTTATGTCACTGCCTAGTCTGAGTCCTCACACTTCTACCTCCAAGCTGAGCCTCTGAAACCCAACCCCCATCAGCTACGTTAGTGTGTGAAAAAATGAGAAGCTGGGCACGCCATTTCCTTGCTTGAAACTGCCTGACCTGGCCATTTCAGCTGATCTTAAAATCCTACTGGAAAAATAAAGGGGCAAAGTAGCCAAGACAGTTCTTAAGAATAGTAGACATCTCACCTTACCAGATATCAGACCAAAACCCAAAACAATAATGATTCACATAGTTTGGTGTTGAGGCAGGGATAGAGAAACAGTTCAGTAAATCAGAAGGGAGAGCCCAGACTTGCTTCATGATGGTGGAGGCATTATACGTCAGTGGGGACGGAGGGTCTTTTTGGTATATAGCGTTAGAACCACTGGGAGAAAGATGAAATTAGAGTCCTTCCACCTTATATTACACAAGTGGATTCATGTCATGAATGTGAAAAGCAAAAATGCAAACTACTGGGAAAAACTAAGGCAATTATTGTGACCTTGGGGAAAGAATCAAAAAGTATAAACCCTAAAAGGAAAAAAAAATTGAATACAGAGGCACTAGGGTGGCTCAATCAGGTAAGGGTCTGCCTTTGGCTCAGATCATGATCTCAGGGTTCTGGGCTCCCTGCTCAGCGGGGAGTATGCTTCTCCTTCTTCTTCTGCACCCTGCCCCGCTCTTGCGCATGCTCTCTCTTAAATAAATAAATAAAATCTTTTTAAAAATTGAATACACTATATTGCATTAAACCTAAACATTTCTGCACCAAAACAAATAAAAGATAGCAAAAACCATGCTAAAAGGCAAGTTGTAGTCTGGGAGAAGAGATCTGTCATCCATATCACCAGCAAAGGATTTGTGTTGAGACACATAAAGAATTTCAAATATTAGTAAGAGAGAGACAAATCACACAGAGAAGTGGGTAAAGGACACATGTGGGAAATTCACAGAACTCCACATGACCAACAACTACAAGGAAATGTGCTTAACCTCACTGGGAATAACGGGAATGCAAATTACATAGCACAAGTGAGAAAAAAACACTTTTACCTTATTAGATTGTAAAAAATTAATTAGCCTGACAATATCAAGCATTGGCTAGGATGTGGAAGGATGGGAACGCTAGTTCAGGGCTCAAGGGAGTGTCAAACATTTGGAAGGCAATTAGCAGTGTCGAGTAAAGGGGAAGATGCCATGCCTCTGCGAGCAGGCGATTCCAATTCACAAATAGGGAGGCAGCACCTCAAGAGCTTAAGCTTCAGGGTCAGGAGCTGGTTGGCAATGTAACCAGGTTCAAGTCTAGGCACTGTGAATCCATGGAGTAGACACCTGGGACCGCCTGCCCACCACTTCCTCCAGGAATCCCCCTACCCACCACTGATGGGGTCACAAGGGAGACAATGCAGACCAACATAGCCTTGCTCTTAGCCCAGGGCATGAATAGACACCTTCCCCAGGATTATCAGATTTGAGCCTAGAACATGTTTGAGGACAATCACATTTTGGCGGTGAGAAAAAAAAACCTAGACACTGTCGATGACCATGTTTCCCTGCTTATGGAGAAGAAAGCCGGTCTGTGGAGAGAGACCCATAGAAGAAGCCAAAAAGCCAGGTGGGAGGGAGTCCTGTTTTTGATGTCCTACAGCCCAGTGCGTCCTGTCCCTCCCTCCCTGGCTGCTCAGCCCTTCCATCTCTCTTCCTTGTAGCCCAAGGAACTGAGCGAGGGGGCCCCACCATACCACACTGCCTCTTGGTGGGCTGCCTGGGTGACCTGGCCTGGTGACAGGAGACAGTGGGGGCTGTCTGAGGTCTCAATTCCAGCCTGCACATGGTGTCTCAAAAAGAGGCTCTGGACTTTGCCAACCAGCGATGGCCCATGGAAGGCCTTTGAGGAGTGTAGTGTGTGCAGGTACTGAAATTGTACTTAAGCTTAGTGTCTGTTTGCATCTTCCTGGGAAGGCACTCCACACAGTCATCACCTCTAATTGTTAACCAGGGAATGTACCAGAAGCGTCTGGAGAGTGTGTGAGAAGTGGAGTTTCTTGGGCCCCTCCTGGAGGTTCTGATTTCACTGGCTTTAAGGAGAGTTTGGTCATTGGTCTCCGGGTGACGCTCGTGTGCCCCCCAGTGAAAACATTCTGCTCAAAAGCAATCTACATCCTGGAGGAAATGTCTTGTGTGGTTGCTACAGAGAGGAAAGGGAAGAGTGGAAGCCATCCTGCTTTGTTTTTGTTTTGCACATATTGCTCAATAAATGAATCCATGCGGAGGGGGGAGTTCGCCTTGTTTATCAGTGGCACGGACGCAGGATTACACTGCCTGAGTCACTCTGGCTCCCTCCGTGAGTTCAGAAAGTATTCTGTAAAGGTCAGCTTGCATTGCTCCGCCCCCTGTGGTTTGAACTGGAACTCCACTCCTCATGTAGCAATAATAGCGGTGATAATACGGCTGAGTGTTCCGCACTGGGTCCCGGGTACTGCATGCCATCCGTGTGTGTGTTTGTGTGTGTGTGTGTGTGTGTGTGTGTGTGTGTGTATGTGTCTCCCAGCAGCCTCCCGTTTCATAGGTGGGAAAACCAGGGCTTATGCAGCTGCCACGTGCAGGACTTAAACTGGGATAGTGGTGGCGGGGTGGAGGTGGGGGGCAGGCATTAGTGCAAACCTGAGGCAGAAGAAACAGTGTCACATTTGAGGTGATCTGATAGAAGCAGGTGGCACTTCCTCCAGGAACTCTGTGCTGGGTAAGGTGCAACTGTTGCTCTTGCAGATGAAGGTGGAGAGAGTAACGTCTATTATGCACCAGCTGTGTACTAGGCCTGTCCAAAGACTTCAATATCCTATTTCATTGACTCGTATGCAGTAATTTTATAATTGCGATTTTAAAGGGACATCTGAGGCACATCAGGTCACACACTGGAGGGATGCTGGCTTTGTTCCCTTAGCTGGCCATGCGTGCCTAGAGAGCTGGAGTCTCCAAAGCTCTTCTGGTAACCTCCTCTGCTTCTCCACTCTCTCCTGCTCACTCCCCTTCTCACCTCTCTCCACGTGCTTCCTGCATCCTGGCTCTGATCCACTTGTTCCGGCTCTCCTACACCTCTGGACTTGCCTTGGTTTCTTCCGCCTGATTCTCCCTCCAAGACAAGGCCCAGATCTGCCTCCCTCTTCTTGCTGCTTTGGATGGCCTTGGGAGGCATGCCTGGCCTCAGATGGCCCTCAGCCCAGCTGAGGGGAAAGGTGGGAGGCCCAAGTAGAAGAGGCTATGATCTCCCTGGGTCCAGGGTCCAAGCTGATGCTGCTCTGGGTGCCCCAGGGCTCAGCCACTCCCACCCCCTGCATTGTTGACCAATAGCCTGGTCTGACGCTGATGCAGAAGAATTTCCATTCATTTGGGATCTAGGGATGGGGGTGGCAGTAAGTGATGCTCTCTGCTACTAAAAGGCCTCATGTTCCTGCCTCACTAAGCCTGGGGTGACCACCATGTGACAGCACCAGGGACATGTGTCTTCTGGGACTGTTTCTGAGCCAGGCAGTTGGCAAGTTTGTTTCTCCATGTCCCCTGGGGCAAGGGCAGGGGCAGGGGCAGGAGCAGTGATAATGAGCCAGGGTTCTGGTCTTGCTTTGCAGAGCGTGGTCCCCGCTGCCCGGTCTGATATGGCACGAACAGCTGGAAAAACTGACCATGTGGCTTGACTATCTCAGAGGATTGCTCTATTTTTCCTCAGCATAATTTTTCCATGAATAATCTTTAAAGCTCTCTAAGTGGCTGTTTCTTTAGCAGTTTTATTGGAACATATGAGAACTGACAGTCTCTGTGGGGAATGAGATATCATGTTGAAAAAAAAATCTGGTTTTCATTACATTTCTCTGAAGAAACCAACAGGCTGCCCAACAGACCACTCATTGATTGGAAGAGAAAAGAGCACAGGGCCTTCTAGCAACTGCTTTGCAGCAGGCGGGAGTTAGGATGATGAATGATCCAAAGAACTCAGGATCCAGAGGCAGACAGACCTGGGCTCCAGTGTTATCTGTTGTTTGCAGGCTGAATGACCTTGGACAAGTCCCCTTGCACCTCTGAGCCTCATTCTACATCTGCAAAACAGGAACAGGGGCCTGATGTGGCAGTCCCCTATAAAGAGGAAATGGTATAGCATCCCTTCGTCCTTCCTGCAGCAAATGGTTCCTGACCTTGTGCCAGTCTCGAGCCAGGGGGCTGGTCAGCCACACCAGATTAGAGAGCTGATGTTTTACTTTCATGGGGTTCACAATCAAGTGGGGAAGAAAGACAAGTATGCAGATGATTACACTCAGGAGGGACACATGCTTTGATCGGAAGCAATAATAGATACGATAATAGCAATAGCTACAACAATAGTAGGACCACCATGACAATAATGATGGTGGTAATGGTGACAGCTGACATTCTTTGCACATCTACGTGTGCCAGAAACTGTGCTAGAGGCTTTACACAGGTGTAATGACACTGTCTCCCAGGCCCTGCTGTTATCTCAACACTACAATGAGGGACTTGAGGTCAGAAGGGTTACGGAGCTTGCCTAGGCAAGCAGCTGGTGAGCAGTGGAGCCGTGAGCAGTACATCTGAGAACACAGGAAGGTCAGAGAGGAGCTGGACGGTCTGACATCCAGGCTGTCACAGTAGTTCCAACTGAGGCAGTGGCGTATGCAGAAGGAGCAGCAAGAGCATAGATCCCGAGATGACAGACAATGGAAGCAACTAGAGAAACTGCAGGAGGCCAGCCTGGCAGAAGAGCTGAGGGCAGGGACAGTGGCTATGGTGCGGGGCAGCCAGAGCTGCAGGGCCATGTGAGAAGCCTAGAGTTTAATGAGGGGAAGGTGTGGAGATTTTTAGGAGGAGTGGTGATGTGTTCAAATTCCTACCCTAGAAAGTTCACTCTGGCAAAACAAAAACAAAAACAAAAACAAAACAAAACAAACAAACAAAAAAACATGGATATGGCCAAAAATGACAGGTTGAGAAGGAGAAATGAGGAGAGGTGTGTAGGAGGTGGACAGCAGGGGTGTGTTGGGAGAGGGACCCAGAGAAGCCTCAGTGGAAGCTGGTACTGTTCACTTAGGAAGCAGGTTTCGGGGGCTGATGAGAAGTTCAGATTGACACTGATGTCTGGAGGCCATGGGGTGCAGTGTTCAGGAGACAGATAGCACTGGGGACAGATATATCCATCCAGAGCTGTAAACTCAGTGAGAAGAGGGAAGGCCTGGGACAGAACCAACATTTGTGGGATGAGAAAAGGAGACAGGCTAAAAAGGAACTTGTGTAGAACCAGGGTCAACAGAACAAATATTTGAGAAAAATGTCATTTGAAATACATGGGGAGAGTGACCCTGGGCTTCACTTGTAATTCTAACGGAAGGCTCCAGAAGCCATGCACGGTTTCCCTGGCCAGCAGCCCCATCCTCAGCTGTCACTTCTTCCCCCTCAGAGGCGCCTTGTGCCGTCAGCACCCATCTTTGGGGTTGGAAAACACAGCAGTGGGCTCCTTCCCTTGGGTCTGGGTTTCTAGGGAGAGCAAAGTGGAGGGGCCTAGTCTGTCGGCCAGTGCCAAGAGCCAGCGTCCTCCTCTGCCTGCTCATGTGGACCACAGCAGACCAGCCTGAAATGTCCCAGAAGCGACCTTCTGCTCAACCAGATGTTTCCCTCGGGAGAAGGGAGAAATGGAGGCAAGAGCTATTGACCTTCTCCCTTTTCCAGGGGTTAAATTCAGTGCTGCTGGCACATATGTCCTGAGTTCCCAGAGAGGGTGGTGACCTCCATCCTTGGGGTCAGGCACTCCAGTCACTCGCTCTCCAGAGCCCCATCCACTTGTAACTAAGGAATGAGATGTGATTTCCTGTTGACTAGAGTCTCCCACCAGCACCAGCTCAGGGAGTCGGGGGCTGTTCCGGTCTTAGTGCGCCCAACAAATGCACACTCCAGCCGTGGTGTTCTGGCTACAGAGGGGCAGGCTCTGTAGAGGAGGATGGGGTGCCTGGTTCCCATGGGTTTCCAACAGCATCCCCATCCCTGCCTTGGGTCGGCACTGCCCAATCTAAGCAGTCTGGCAGCTGGCTGCCGCTCACGGGGTGCTTTTCAAGTCTTGCACACTTGAAATTAATGGGAGGTAACTGTGGCAGAGGGGACTTGGAGTCCCAAGACTCAAGTTTCAGTCCAGCCTCTGCCTGGGCTGCTGGGAGCTCGGCATCTAGTCTCCTTGGCCTCCTCGCTCTGCATTGGAGAAGAGAAGCAACCACAGCTGGGTCTGGAGCTTCTGACCATACCACTGCAGCATGTGGCACATGGGGTGTACTTCCTCCCAATTTGAAGGGGGAGGGTTTGTGTCTCCTGGCTTCTTTATTGTGTGCTTCGAGTCCCGTTCCCAGAGTAGAACCTTGGGCCCTCTCGGGGGCTGCCAGGGCCCCGTCTGGGGCTGCCAGAGTGCTCTGGCACTCGGGGATGTGGGGCCCTCTACACAGAAAGCCTTCCCTGGCCAGGTTTCATGGTCGAGCCTGGGAGCCAGTCACTGTTACACTCACACACATTCTTTGTTTCTCATACATGCAGCCCTCACGGGTCCTCATTGTGAGCCAAGATCTGTCTCTCACACATCACTCAGAATGCCCCGGTTCATTTCTTTCTGAAAAATGGCATCTGATCCCCCTTCAGCAGTGGTGAGGCCCAGATGCTTTCTCCCTGGAGTCAGAGCAAGGAATGCCAGGGAAGCCACTGGTGCCACGTGCAGAGTGAGGCCAAAGCGGAGCAGTAGAGTCAGACAGAAGTGGGCTTGCATCTCTGTTCTTTTGCTTGACCCTGACACAGCAGGCTACTAAGATGAGAGTCAAGGAACAGAGTAGATGTAAACTTCCAGAGTGAGGAGGCAGACACTGGCTTCTCAGCTCTTGAGCACCTCACCTGAGCCCTTCCCCATTCTGAGACTCTAATGGAGGAGCTTATGGAAGGGGGAGTCCCCACCTCTGCCCATGGGGTGCTGTCTCCTCCTGCTCACTATCTACAGTGGAAGGGGAGGTCTCCCCAGACCACCTGGGGAGCCTGAAGTATGTTCCCAGCAGTTGGGAGACCCAGGGGACTCCTAGTACCTTACACAGGCATGGGAGCCAACACGGCCCCAGCCTGAGGACAGTGGTGGCCACAGTAGGGTTAGCTGCATTTGCAAGTCTATCAGGACGAGGATGGATGTGGCCTCCCTCTGACCACAGTGGCCCCCTATGAGGAGAGTTTGCATGGAGTTAAGGGTTTGCATGGAGTTAAGGAGCTGGCAGAGGGCACAGACTCTGTGAAGGAGCTGCAGCGGTCCCAGAATGGACTGGCACATGCCCAGGTCAAGGGACCTGTGGGATCTCTGAAAAACCCATGCAAGTGCTCATGTATGGAAGCATCAGGGTACTTGATCATCACCTGGAGGGTTCTAAGACAGCAACTCCCACTACTAAGACTGCATCCTTTGCCCCAGGCCCTGAGGTTAGAAACCCACAGAGACAGAGAAAGTCCTGGTGGAGAGAAGGGCCAAGCACCCTCAACCATGACCATGAGAGGTCAGGCCCCAGGTTCCTACCTCTTCACCCCCAGCTAAAGGGAGTGAAGATTTAATGCCAAATCCGGTTTGGAATTGTGATTCTTACATAGAACCAGCTTTTGAAGAACCAAGCAGGGACAGTGTGAGACTCAAAAGTATCTCTTGAATGGCCTGGATATGCCAAGGCTGTCATCTGGGGCAGCAATGACTGCATAGACACTGTACTTTCTATTACTGTACTGCATGGGCACAAAGGCAATGGGGCAGGGCCCAGAGTACTCTGGGAGCCTCAAGTGCAGCCTGCTTGTTCCACACATGAGATACAGGGGACGAGTCCAGACCCCTGGGCTTAGCACCTGGCTCTGCTCCTCTCTCCATACGTGAGATGAGGGCGCGAGTGCCCCAGTACCACCCCTACAGAATGAGGATATCAGACCCTCACCTCACAGGGTAGTGTGAGGGTGCTGAGTGAACTCACAGGAAGCGCTTACAATAGTGCCTGGCAGTGAGTATAGGTTCAATGCACGCTAGCTAGCTATGGCTCCCGCAATCATCACCACCACCACCATCACCACCACCACCACCACCACCAGCAGCAGCATCTTCGAGCCTCTGTTTCCCTACCATGAACCAGCTGGTGTGGTGATTTCAACACATGTCCACAAATTCTCAACACTGCCCCCGTTGAGTGGGTAGGGTCTGTGTCCCCTCTCCTCAGATCTGGGTGAGCCCATGTGGCTGCCTTGACCAACAGACTGTGGCAAAAGCAAGGCCACCTGACTTCTGAGGTGGGTCACACAGGTGCCATGACGCAGCTTCCACTCTGCTCTTGGGACATTCGCTCTGGGGGGGACGCTGCTATGCTGGAGCTGATAACTCTGAGGCTGCCATATGGTAAGGAAGCCCAAGCCACGTGGGAGGCCACATGTACACGTGCTCTGCCCCAGCTGTAGCCTCATCAACAGCCAGTGCCACACATGTCCAGATGATTCCAGCCCCCTAGGCACTGAGTGCCTCTGAACCTTCGACTTCCGGCAGAGGGCGCAGATAGATAGGGTGAAGCAGAGACAAACCACGCTGGCTGGGTCCTGCCCTGTTTCCTGACCTGCAGAACCCGTGCTCATAACAAAATGGCGGTTCGGTGCCACTAGGTTCCAGGTAGCTGGTTATGCAGCAGTGGTACCTGGTGCAGCTGGTGAGTGAGGAGGGCCCTCTGGCTCCCTGTCCCCTGCTCTGTCGGCTGTGTCATGCTGTCCCTCCATCAGAACAGAGTCAGAGCCTGTCCTGTGCTGGCCATGAGCCAGCAATCCTGAGTGGTGAGCATGTGCTAGGTGCTGTG
Organism: Canis lupus familiaris; assembly: GCF_011100685.1. Lineage (NCBI taxonomy): Eukaryota > Metazoa > Chordata > Mammalia > Carnivora > Canidae > Canis > Canis lupus. The sequence goes on from NC_049230.1 coordinate 56,208,323, forward strand.
CTGAGAAAGGCTTTCCTGGCACAGCCTCAGTCCTGTGAGGTAAGCCTACGTGAGGTATTTATTCTCACAGCCATGTCATCGACAAGAAAACCGAGGCTCAGAGAGAGTAAGCTGACTGCCCAAGGTCCCACGGCTAAGAAGTGCTGGACCTGGGCTGTGAACCCAGGTCTGCCTGACTCCAAAGCAGGGCTTTTACCCAAAAGACAGTAAGAAAAGGAAGACATAAAGGTATACGGAAAGCAGGTCTGAAGGTAGGAGTACAGAAACCGGAGGCCTGTGCTGAGGTTTTCCATGGCCTTGCTTTGCTGCCAGGGACTCTTGAGAGAAAACCTGTCAGTTGGTTCAGCCACGTGGAGGCAGAGCTGACTGAATCTGGAAATGTCTTCATCAGTTTCAAGGCACACACAAACATTACTTGCCCTCTCTGGGGGTCAACGTTCTTTATGATTTTTGCTCTCCAGGAAAATATTAGTTCATTTATATAAATGAAACATTACATACGGGGGGGATGGGGATTGAAAACGTGGCATTCCTGGCCCTTTATCCTTCACAGCCCAGAAACTGAGAAGGTTTCTCCATTTCCGTTCTCACAGTCTATTTGTTGGTGCAGGGCTGCCAGCACGGCCACTCCCCAGGGTGGAGAGTGGGCAGCTCTGTAGGCCGCGGGGGCCATCACAGACATGAAGGGCACAGCCTCGGCTCGGGACCACGTTGACGTTGACCTCTGAGAGACCCAAGTCCCCAGCTGTTCCCAGGGCCAGGTCAGCAGTCCTCAGTGCCTGAGGCAGGCGAACTGGTTAGAGAAGCGGGCACAGCTGTGAAGGGTCAGGGAGACCAACAACCACCTTGGTCTTGCTACGCTGGCCTCCTCTGGCTCCTTCTTGTGCCACACCTCCCTGCCGTCTCATGGCTTTTGCTGCCAGGCTCCCTGCTAAGGGCTAAGCTCCACCTGGGCAGGTCTTTGCCTGGTTCCACTGGGTACCTAGCTCATTGCAAGGGCCTGTCACAGCAGGCCCCTGGCATGTATGTCCTGAGTGCATGAACCAGTGAGGGCATCTTGGGTCCTCTCCTTGGCAGGTATGGGGATGGGTGCCCAAATGCTGAAGAGGGAGCCCAGAGCTGTAGCTCAAACCCCCATCCAAAGAGCTGAGGGAGGCTGCGTTCCTCCCATTCTTGGGACTGCAAGAGGCACATTCCTGTCCCTGGGCCTGGCTGGGCTCCTGCCACGCAGCCTGGTCTGATTGCCAGATGAGGGGAGGCTTCCCGGGAGCTGCTCCTCTGGCCCTCCCCTCCACAGCACCCCTTGGCTATCCCAGGCTGTGGCAGCACCCGCCTCTCTGTCCTCAGAGAGGCTTCGAGGCTAAGGTGGGAAGCCAGGACCACTGAGCACATCGGAAGCCTTCCAGATGCTCCCAGGCCCTCTGGTGATCAATGAAAACCTTAATATCCTGCTTCCAGGGCAGGAGCCAGGGCTTTGGAAAACTGGTGGAAAACACTCCTGTGAGCCGGGCTCACAGCACTGTGTGAAAAGTGCCGCATAAGCACTTTCCCTGAAGGGAGTGCGGAGTCAGCAGTCGGCAGCCCTGGAGCTGCCTGCCTCCCAGAGCCCACTGCCTGAAGGCCCGGCGAGGAGCTTCAAGGCCCGGCGAGCGCAGTCGACCCCTACGGCCCCTCTGTGCCAGGCTCGGGGCCCTCCCGACAGGGTCCTTACTGTGGGACCTGCACAGACAACACTTCAGTTCCCACAGGCGGAAGTGCTGTGGAGAAGGACAGACTGGCTCTGCAAGAGTGTAGAGCACTGGGTTGGCAAGCTTTCTGTAAAAAGCCAGATGGTGAGTATTTTAGGCTTTGGAGGCCATAGGTTCTTTGTCCCAACCACTCAACTCTGCCACTCTCATGGAAAGCAGACACAGACAATATGTCAGCGGATGGGTGTGGTGTGCTCCAATACAAAAACAGGGGTGGGCTGAATTTGCGCCACAGTTTGCCAATCCTAGTGTCACAGGGGCCTGATGTGGGGCGGAAGGGTGGGGGTCAGGTGGGAGGAAAGCACCCCTGAGGCAGTGATGTTTCACGAAAAGCTGAAGGTCGATTCAGTGACAGAGGCACAATCATAATGTTGACGACAATCACATCATCCTAATAAAGTTACACTTGATGAGAGTGTTCTGTGTATCAGGCACTGTACTAAGTGTTTCACAGACATGGTCTCAATAAACTCCCACAACTACCATGGGAGGGAAGCATATGATGCGCACTTTACAGATGGAGAAACTAAAGGCTTGGTGGGTACGCCGATTGTTCTGTTTGCCCCCTCAGAAGCCAAGTCCTCCTCAGCTCAGCAATCACTGGAGTTGGTGACACTTTTTCTTTCCTAGGTCCCTCAGCCTAGAGGCACTGGTGCCTTACTATTCTGTACGTAATTCTCATTCCAGCTCCATTAAAGTCTCTTAATATGACCTGGGGTAGGGTGGAGGGAGCAATTCTGTTTCCTGCCGGGAATCTGACTGATGCTGGTGGCTGGTTAGTTTGCTGGGTTCTGGCCTCACATGGCCAATAAGTGGCAGAGCCAAATGGAGGTGACAGTGGCTAGAACAGGGAAGTCTGGTGGACCCTGAGGAGGCTAGGCGAGGGGCTGCGTCCTGGCTCCCAGGCCCTGGTTTCCATCATAGGCAGGGGTCAAAAGTCAGTACAGCTCCTCCTTTCCTGCCCGGGGCTCAGTGAGAGGGCCGGTTCTTGAGGCTCCCAATCAGCAGTGTTAGCTTCCTGAGCCTGGCTCTATGACCTCTGGCCTAGCAGGAGGAGCTGGTACAGAACTGGGCCAGAGGCAGAGGTAGGGCCCTGGTCTCTTCTTCAGGGAGGAGGTACTGAGGCAGGTGCTGGTCAAGTGAAGGGACCATCTGGGTCAGATAGATGCCTAGAGGGAAGGGGATGCCTCTGCTGCCATCTGTCCCGATAATAAGCAGCCTGCAGGCTCACTCAGTGGCTGAGGCTTGGGGAGGCAAGGCCAGCAGGTGAGGCTGCCTGGGTGTGCGGGGCACTGGGGAGGAGGAGGCTCTCTGAGGCTCAGGGATGAAGCTCCAAAAACAAGACCCCTCTTGTGCTCCAGGCTACTGTGCACCAGAGGCCCACCTGGAGCCTCAACCTAGTCCTTCCTCCCTTTCATCCATTCGTCCATGAACTCTGGGAGGCTCAAGCATCCGAGGAGCACTAGCATTGTGCTAGGTGCTGGAGGCTCAATGGGAACTAAGTGAGGCTCAGTGACAGACAAAGAGAATACTTACAAATGGGGGAGTCATACAGAAACAAAGAGCTACAATCAGGTCTCTGTGAGTTTAGAACAATGAGCAAGAGCAAACCATAGAAACACGAGGGAAAGGCATTCAAGGTACACGCAAGGGGCCCGGCTGGTAAACTTTCTAGAGGCCTTGCTTTTCTCAGGCAGAGATGAGGCTTGATTTTGGCATGTGGACAGAGTCACTTGAGAGAGGTTGAGCTGACCCCTCAAGGCAAGGCTAAGACCTTCCCTCTGCCATCTCACTTCCTGGGCCATGCTTTGCCTCCTCATGGCTTTTGCTGCCTGTCTCCCTGCTAAAGCATGAGTGGGCAGGTCTTTGCCTCATTCCACATTCTCCCTGCTCACTGTAAGTGTCTGGCTTCCAGCAGGCCCTTCTGTCTCTCTGTGCCCAATGGCTCCTGCACGCAGGAAGAGGGAAGTGGGGACGGGCCAGGTGCAGCAGGGGCAGAGGTGATGGAAGCATGTAACAGGAAGGGGGGCTGGGAGAGGAGTCCTCTGGCACTGTCCAGAGGGTAGAAAGAAAGCATGACTGAGGGGACTTCTTGGTACATGGGGAAGGCCAGAGGCTAGGCTTATCCTATTAAGGTATGTTAGCCAGGTAAGGCGGCAGAGGCCTCTTACCCAAACTAATTTGAAGGAGACTCAAGGGCAGAATGCTTTTTGATTTGAGCCCACTCTGCTCCAGAATTTTGGCATTACCTCCAGAAGAAACAGTCTTGAATGGTTAGTGTTTCCTACTGTTTCTTCTACAGCCCTCAAAAATTGCTTTAGAATCCTGCTGCTATTTCCTACATCCCTCTGATGGGAATCCTGCCCCTGTCCCCCTTAATCACTAGGGCCACTGTGCATATGTCCCAAATATGCTAATAAAGCTGATGCTCCAGAAGGGTGAGCCATCCGTGTCTGGGGGCACCAAGTCCCCCGGTATCCTGTGCATCCCTGCAGGGCACATCAACCCGAGCCCAGGCAGAGTGCCCAGTGCTAGGGGTCCAGGTGACTTGGAGAAGAACCTAGGGTTTCCTCTACCCTGTGCATGTTCCCAACTTGAGGTTCTAATCTGGCCTCTCTTGGAGCTGTTGGGTCCCAGACTCTGTCAGAGAGATCCAGTCCAGGGGTGACCCACAGGGGCTCCATGGATTAGGAGGCTGGAAGGTTGGTGTACGAAGGCTGTTAGGACAGTGGAGTTGGCTGACCAACTGTGCCCTTGATGCCACCATCAGGGCCAGTGCTGGCAGCCATGCCTGGGCCATTAGTGGGTGTGTCTCTACTTGGGATGGCTACAATACCTGCAAGATCTTCCTTGGAAGAGACCAGTCTTGGAGAGCTGCTTCCCGGTTCGATTCTGAGTGAGAGTCTGGAAACAAAGATTTTCAAGAGATCAGAGGGGCTCTCTCTGGTGTATCAGAGGATCACATGATGTATCTGGAGTCAGGAGACAGGACTGCTGCTAAGGGCTAGAGTCTCGGAGCCCAGGAGCACTTTGGGGTCTGCTCCAGATCTCGAGCAAGCCTGTGAACTAGGTACATTTATTGTCCCCATCTATTAGATGAGGAAACTGAGCAGTAGCAAGGTTAAGTAGCTTTCCCAAATTCACAGGAGAGCAAGTGGCAGGGGAAGCAATCAAACCCAGGACTGTCTGACCCAAAATCAGAGTTTTTATTTTTTTATTTTTATTTTTTTAAATGTTTTATTTATTTATGAGAGAGAGAAAGAGAGAGAGAGAGAGACAGGCAGAGGGAGACACAGGCCCCATGGCTCCATGCAGGGAGCCCGACGTGGGACTCGATCCCGGGTCTCCAGGATCACGCCCTGGGCTGAAGGCGGCGCTAAACCGCTGAGCCACCAGGGCTGCCCTAAAATCAGAGTTTTTAATCATTACACTGCACCCCCTTCTCAGATACCCCAGAGAAGCACAAGGCAATGGACGCATTATGAGGACTGGCACATCATCATCATCATCATCATCATCATCATCATCATCATTATTTAAAGCATAGATTAAGAACCTCTGGGTGCAAATGATGGAGTGAAGCCAGGCGCCAGACTCCCCCTCTCTCAACAAAACCAACAAATAATCAGAAAGGCTTAGAGTAGAAGAACTTACCAGCTGCAACTCAACAAGGAAAGGGGCATGAACTGAAGCCATGAACTTCAGAAACTTGCAGCCAAGGAAAGAAAAAGAGGATTGTGGAGTTTGACTAAGAGGTGTGACACAGCAGGGCTCCTATCCTGTCACCTGAGGCTTCTCGGTAGGTCTGAGCAGGAGTCCCTACTTTCTCTCTTCAGAGTGGCACCAGATGTTGGCAAGAAATGGATGAAATGGGTGGACAGCGTGGTGGATACTCTGACAGAAAAGAAGGGGCTGATTTGAAACCTGAGGGCATCCCTTTCTGGCATGGGATACAGCCCTCGAGATGGAGGATACTCTAATCAAGACTTTTACTAGATCCCCCATAACTAAAGCCTCCTGCTTGCTCCCCGCCTCCTTGGAGCCTGAGACCCATGTTCCCTCAGGCTACAGAAGAAGGAAAAGATGAAGAAGCCTGACCTCATAGCACGGCAGGATGAAGAGCCAGCCCACCTCACACATGTGGGAGCAGGGTCAGATGTCACCCCCTTCATTGGAGCCCCAGGGAATACCTAGATGGAGCTTCTCAAATGGGAGCAAGACAGAAAGAAATGGTACAGCAACCTAGTGAACATTCTCTCACACAAAAAAGGAAAGAGAATAGAGCACTGCCCAGATCGCTCAGCTGAGGAGGCAGCCCCAAGGGACACAAGGAAATCTCCCCCCCCCCACCCCCAAGTGCTCTGAGCTGGAGGACAGCTTATTTGGAACATTGGTTGAATAAAGCAAGACCTGAAAAATGAGATGATGATATAAAGGAGTAAGATGGAAAGGGAGACTGGGGTCCTAGGGGATCAATCGAGGATCAGATGAATCCCTAAGTAGACTGTCGGAGTGCCTGTGAGGAAAAGACAGAGATTACAGCCTTAGGAGGAAGCTAGGGTCCATGGAAGGTAGGGAGCACCAACATATGGATTCCTGGAATCCCTGAAAGAGGAAAGCCAAGAAATGGCACAGGAGAAGTCAAAGATAACCTGAAGTGTCCCTCCAAAAGGAAGAAAGGGCATGCCACCACGTTTCCAGAGAAATTTGGTACAAAACACTTCACTCTGAGCCATTCCTCTTGTGCCTTTGAACTTCATGGAACCCTTCCCCCACCAGGCGGAGACAGTAGGTCCCTTACAAGAGGAAAGGATCAGACTGGCTGGAACTCCTCTACAGTAGCATCCAGTGTCAGAAGACAATGGGGGCGGGGTCTTCAGGTGCCGGGGAGGGGCGTAGAGGTGCACCGCTCAGCAAGGCAAGGCCCCATCGCATGTGGATGTTTTCATAAGGGAAATCAGAGCGTGCAAGACTTGAGAAAACCTGCCTTGTGGTGGAATCCAGCTAAATAAGGGAGTTGTTAAAATAAAGACTCCAGGAATGGAAAAGCTGTGGAAGAACACTGGTGGTAAGAAATGAATCTGTTTAAAAACACTAACCAGTAGGAATTATGGTTCCTGAACATAATGTGTAAGTTAGAAACTTGGTTTTATTTATTGTTAAATAATAATAAACTATTATCACCATGCGTAGTAATAATAACACGACTAACAAGAATTTGGAAGATGGTGAAGAGGAGAGGAAGGCGGGGGGCAGAGAGGGCTGATCTTTTGTAACTAGTCAACTGACCCTACACACAGTGGAGGCCTAGTGAAGACAGGACTCACTGACTCAAACCTCTCTTATTAACCTTAGGAGGCTCTTTTAGGAAATTACATTTCTTGTTCTAAAGAAATATTTATTCGCAGAGGAGTAATTCCTTACATTTTTTCAAGAAGATTTTATTTCTTTATTTGACAGAGAAAGAGAGAGAGAACAAGCAGGGGTTGCTATAGGCAGAGGGAGAGGGAGAAGCCTGATATGGCACTCGATCCCAGGACCCTGGGATTATGACCTGAGCCAAAGGCAGACGCTTAACCTACTGAGCCACCCAGGTGCTCACAATTCCTTACATTTTATTTCAGTTCCTTTTTCTGTTACTTTCAATTAAAAAAAGCAAGTATGGCATGATCCAATTTTAATAAATTCTATCATTTCATCCTACCATCTGTCCTTCTCTGTGTCTATACGCACTTCTTATGCATTAAAAATGTGCACAATTATGTTCACCTAATGCCAAAGGTCATGCTTTCTAGGTGGTAGGAGTTTGGGCAATTTTTCTTAAATAAAATAAAATAGACAAAGAATCAAGAAAAACAAGCACTGTTTGGGCCCCTTGGTCCAGTGTCTCCCAAGCTGATGGGGGCAGAGTGTTAGAAGTGCTCCATCATCAGGTAATAAAGAAGCCACTGCATCTTTCTGGGTGGGGAGCTAGTTTCAGGACATGAGTTGAGCCATGGAGGGTGGGTTCCTCATGCAGAATCACATGCCCTGCATGTTCTGTGTCATTCAGAGCCAGGGCCTCCCCGGGGAGGGACTCTGTCCATGGTCTGGGCCCCAGGGGTGAGAGTGAGTGCAGACTTCTTCCCTTGATTTCCCCACTTGGACCCTAACAAAGGGCCTTTGTAAAATCTAGGCTATTTAGCAGTAAGGGCAGGGGGTGTCCAACGTCCTTCAGAGTGGAAGGAGTAATTACTCATGACCTGCAGCTTGTCCAAGGATTATCTCATGGTCAGAAGTATTTATAGACCATTTTCTTCCTTAAAAGATATTAGTGTTAATGAAAAACTGCTGTCTCTTTAATTGTACTACTGGCACATGAATGGAAAATATTATCCCAGGACCTAAGTGGGAATAATTTCACACTCTGGGGTACTCTTTTCAGGAACAGCAAATGCTTTGTAAGTAAAATGAGCTTAATTTGTGTCAAACAAAATTTTAATGGTAATCTCTAGCCTTCATTGGTTGTTGTTACTATTATGTAATAGATCAAAATTTCACATTATACTCTGCTTTAACAAAATATTATACAGTAACAACTAAAGATATTATGTCTATGTTCCCAAAGACGGCTAATTATTAGAACCACCCAGGGAGCTTTGAAAAAATTACAAATTTCCAGGCTCCATCACGAACATACAGATGGTTATAAAGCTTCCCAGGTGACTCTGATTCACAGCTAGGGCTGAGAACCAGGACTACAGATACGGCCAGGTATAGAGCTGCTTGAACAGCTGTCCCCAAGGTCCTAGTGAGTGCCTCAGGAATAACCGGGCATGTTTCTAGTGGCCACAGTTCCCTACAACTTTCAGTGATTTTTGATGAAGACCAAGTAATCAAACTAGTCAAATTTTCAATACAAAACTGGAAGAGATAGATGGATGGATGGATAGATAGATAGATAGATAGATAGATAATGGGATCCAAAGAAACATGGCAGCCAATAAGATGAGATTTGAAAGAATACATGTAAAGTTGACATTTAGGGGGAAATGATCAATTATAAGATGGCTGAGATTTCCCCTGATATATCATCAGGTCATATGAAAAGTACTGAGACTCTTAATTGGCCTCAAGCTCAAAAAGAGCCAAGAAGGTGTCCAATCAATGTGGCAGACAGAGTTGATATGAAAAATCCTCCTTCTCCCTCTAAATACATAAAAATGCTGGATAAATTCCCAGGTGCCACAAATGAAGAAAGAACTGAAAGCCAGAGCAGGGTGAGTGGAAGATGAGGACAAAGGGCTCAGAGAGGTCTTCGTGGGAACTGAGTCTACTCCAAGGAGCTGCATGGCCTGGAGATGGGGCCTCAGCCAGTGCCGGATGGCAAGAATGCGGACAGCTGGAGCCACAGGGAGCTGCCTCATCCACGAAACAAGCTCTTGGAGAATTCTGCCAGCCTGGAGGCATGGCTAGAGCACTGCCTTCCCCCCAGCATTGTGGGGGGTGGGGAGTCACTCGTGAGGACCCAGAGCACCAAGCCTGTCTTATGAACAGCCACGGAGTCCAAGTTCATGCTACCTGTACAGCATGGGAAAACCAGGCAGAGATGTTCACAGAACAATTTCCTAAGAACTATGAGGCCTGTTGCAGCTGGGGCCAGAGGTTGCATTATTTGTTTGTACTTATGTGTGCTGCTGCAAGGGCTGCTGCAGTGACCTTTCACAAGCCCTGCAGGTGGCAGCTCACTGGTCCCCAATGGCCAGGCAAGAGCGGACACTCACTTGTAGTTGTCATCTTCCACAAACTTCTGGAGCTCTTCAATGTAGCGTACGGACTTCAGGTACTTTTGTACATGGGGCAGGGTTGTAAGGTGATCTGCAAGACACAGACAGAGCCCAAAGGCTTCAGTCTTTCCTCATCCCCAAATGAGAAGTGATGTTACCACCGAAGACACAGGGCTCTGCCCTTGAGGAGCTCCCCCACCCCAGATGGCTGGGCCATAGACCACATACCCTAAAGTCACCACCGTTCCTTGGCTGGGGAGAGAAAGGCTTCCAGAACAGACCAGAGCCAGGTGTTTGTACCCTAAAACAGGTTTCCACTGGGGTAACTGGGCAAGCCTCCCACCCCCTACATGACAAGAATGCGAGATGAATGAACAAACCCTATCCAGCCTGGTGTAGAGATTCGACCCAGGTCCCAGCACAGCTAGAGAGTCTGGCCCATGGGCTGGAGCTGCTCCATCTTGGGAAGAATGGGAGGGGCCTAGACCCCTGAGCACCTATTCTGTGCCAGGCTCTGTACCAGGTGATTTCCAGAAGGCATCTGCTTTAAATGCCACACCCGCCTCATTTGGGGAAAATAATATGCCTGTTGCACTGGGAAAGAAACCACGACAACTGGCAAATAGCACATCATTGAGAAGTGGCAGAGCCAGGTTTCAACCCCATCAGTGGACACCTCTGCCACACTGCACCACCTCTTTCTCAGATGCCCTCCACAGACCTCCATGGTCACTGTACCCAAGGGGGCTGAAAATCCTCTCTGGTCCTCTGCCATTCCTCAAGGGGTAGGACAGAACAAGTTGAAAGAAGGGGTGGAGGTAGCAAAGGAGGCTGTGAAGAGGAACAGAAAGGGGGTGGCGAAGTCCCCCTTGCTCTTGGGGACGAGCATCCAGGTGCTGGGAGGAGCTCCTGACGGCTCTGTCCCTTAACTGCAAGATTTGGAACAACTCATTCTGTTTCTCTAGAGCCTCAGTATTCTTGTCCTGGGGATAATGACACATGCTTCATGAAGCTGATGACTGAGAAGATGCAGGTGAATGAGGGTAAGAGTCATACGAGGATTTACTGAGCTCTTATGAAATGCTGGAAAGTGCTAAGAGCTCTGCATGTATTATGTTCCCATTTCTACCAATGAGAAAAACCTCACACTTGGGAGGAAGTGACTTTTCAGGAGGCAGAGCTGAGATTTGAGCCTGAATCTATTTGACCCCAAAGCTGAGTGTATAATTGCCCCACAGGCCAGTGGGACAGCAAGTGCTGATGTACTTGTGAATGGAAAGGACCTCCTGGGCAGGGGAGGACTGCATGGGGAGTCTGGGCCCCTCCCTGCTCCTGTGTTCAGGACAGCTGATCTGGAAGTGCCTGTGGAGGGGTTTGGCAGGGTGGAGGGGGCTTTTACTTCAGCAAGCCTGCCCCATAGAACCCCACCCTGGCTTCCATGTGGCCTTCCCAAATGGAGGCTGTTAGTTTTCTCATGCCCTGTGTATTATAGGTGGGGTTGGTTTCCTTCCTGCTCCCTTTGCTGCTTCCAGACTTTTATTCCTCCACCCACTTGTGAAAACCCTGCTTCACCCTTCACCAGAGGTACATTCCTGCAGCTCTACTACCTATTCCTCTCTTCATTGCTGACTTCTCCTGGCTGGCATCCTGGTTATTCTTGCCCCTTCCTGGAGGACCTGGACACTGGTTCACAGTTGAGTTCCACAACACAGAGTCCATCATCATCCTGGGTGGAATCGACATCTACATGGATGGTCTACCCAGTGTTCTGACTTCTCTATTCCTCAACTTCATTTCTGACAACCAGTCATACTTTGGATCTGGTCATGTGTAGCAGAGTGTGGCCAGTTTTACCAAGTCATCTCCTTTTTTCTTCTAGGCCCACAGCTAGATTACATTTCCTAGCCTTGCCAGCAAAAATGATGAGCACCATGTACAAATCTGGCCCATAAAACCTATTGTATGCTTCTCTCTCTTCCTGCACCTGCTGGCTAGTACACTAGAGGACTCTGAGGCCATGGGATATGGTGGCGCCACCACATGGAGGAACTGGGGTCCCTGAATCCTCTTGGAGGAGAGCTGCCTGGGGGGCTGCCCGCAGGCTCTTCATGGATGAATGACCTGGGAACCAGAAAGACCTGGGCTCCGCTGCTCCCCGTATGTGTGGTCTTAGACAAGCAACTGAACTATTTTCAGTCTCAGTTTCCTTGTCTATAACATAGAGATGTTTCTGAGAATCGAGCCTGTGGTTAAAGGGTCCAGTACATGTTGGATGCTCAAGATATTAAAATGAAGAGTTTTGTAGAGCTTTCTAGAACTTTCTCACTGATAAGGTGCTGAATTCAAATTTCAGTGACATAAAGTTTCACAATTCCAGCAACCAGGAATACTAACCATAGCTGCAGGAAACTTGTAAATCAGCGATTATTCGGAGAATATTATTCATTTGATTGGATCTTTGTTCATTTTCCATGATGCTGCCCGAGGCGGGATATGCAGAATCAATGTAGATTAGATCCAGAAGATAGATTCCTAAAATTAAAGAAGGTATTTAGTAATGTTGGACACTCACCATTAATCAGAACAAAATAGCACAAAACAACACTGCTGTGCTAGAAGGTATAAAGGGTGACTTATGGAAAACCAAGATACTATTCTGAATTCAATTCTAATCCTGACTATTAATTTCTCACATGATCTGCTCCACTGCAATCAAGCATCTGAGTAACAACCAAAATGAATGCTGGCAAGATTTTAGCATTTCTAGTTCAAACACTCTCCAGCCACAAGAAGAATTTTTATCTGTAACCCAATTGGAAAATAACAGGACATAAAAGGGACAGATACTTGTATTTTTCACCAACTGATGACATTGGATAGATCTAAGGTGTCGTATTCAAGACAACACCCATTTGGAATTCAGTTTTTTATTTATTCACTTAGCTATGTGTCTATTTTTCTATCTACACACACACACACACACACCATAGATTAACTGAGAGACAAGAGAAGAAATTTAAAAAGTAGGGATCCCTGGGTGGCTCAGCAGTTTAGTGCTGCCTTCGGCCCAGGGCGTGATCCTGGAGACCCGGGATCGAGTCCCGCACTGGGCTCCCTGCATGGAGCCTGCTTCTCCCTCTGCCTGTGTCTCTGCCTCTCTCTCTCTCTCTCTCTCTCTCTCTCTCTGTCTCTGTCTCTCATGAATAAATAAATAAAATCTTTAAAAAAAAGCAATAGTCCTTGGTACAAAGAACTAAGGCTGGATATTGAATTTTCTTGAGGGTGCTTCATAAGAAAGTAATGTGTGATATGAAAACATGGCTATGATAGCCCAGTGGAAAGCCTTGGCACAGCCTCCTGGAATCACCCCAGTTGGGATCTGGCCACCAATGGAAGAGGAGGACTGGCTGTACAGCATGATCCACACCTCAGGCTTTCTGGATGTGTGCATGGACAATGGATGGTATGTCCTCCCAGCAGCACCCCATAAACACTGCCACTACATTTACAACACTGGTCGGCTGAGCAGGAGTAGCAATGTAAAGCAGAATTCAAGGCAGAAAACACCGGACAAGACAAAGAGGATGACTGATATTAATGAAAAGCACAGTTAATTGAGAAGATCTAATGACTACAAATTTCTATGCACAAAGCAACACTGCATCAAAATATACAAAGCAAAAAACTGCTTTGAAGAAATGAAGTGAGTTCAATAAAACAACAGTTATAGAAGGAGCGTTTCCCATGTCTCTTCCAGAATATGTGTGTATGTGTGTGTATGCACATGTGCATGCTTGCATGCATGCATCTGTGTGCACGTATGTATACCTACAAAAATATACATGCATATGCAGATACATGTACATACCTGTGCATATATGAATATTGAGTAATGAAACTAACAAGCTTGGTGTGATCTAAATGAAAATATCATTCTTTTCAAATACACATGGAATACTTACAAAAATTGGTTATATATTAGACTATAAAGAAATGCTCAATAATTTCCAAAAAGGAAATGCTCTGTTACCTACATTTTTGAACTTACTACATTACATCTAGGATTTAACAATAAATATAGAAAGAATTCTAATAAGAAAACACACATACACACACTCATAAGCAACTTTCAGGTCAAAGAAAAAGCAAAAAACATAAATAAAAAAACTATTTGAAGATAATGTCATTAAGAACACTATAAATATCAAAGTGTATGAGATCTGACCAAAATGGTACTCAGAGGAAAATTTATAGCCTTAAAAGGTTACTATCAAACTACTAAGAATTATGACAAATGTAGTTAATAGGTATTTAATATAAAAGTTGTAGGATTTTTACATGGGTGGACAAACACTGCATTGACTTACACATACATTATCTTATTAATCCTTACAACTACCAATTTTATGGAAATGCAAAGGGGATACATAACTTGCTCCAGGCCACACAGCTGGGAAATGATGGAGGCGGGAGTCGAACCCAAGCCTGCCTCCCCAGAGCACAAGCTTCCTGTCATCACAGTGGAATGCCAGGGCTGGATATCATGAGTCATTCGTCTGCTTTAAAAATAGCTACACATTGTTATGGGAAACCATTAAATCACAGAAACATATGCTAGCTCTTCTAATTGGAGCCATTTCTACTTCCTTTCTTTTTAGTGGCACCATGTTTCCAAAATTTTAATAATCAGAAACCATTTCCCATGTATGGAAGCTCCAAGTTTGGTGGGTTGAAATCCACAGATGTATTCTTTCTTTGGATCTCATTTTTCCTCTCCCTTCTTAAAAATCTAATTCAGTTACCTCCCCAAGGATTCAGCAGTGGCAATCCTGAAAATCCCATTACTGCTTCAACCACAACAAAAAGTATCCTCTGGTGCTGAGCATAAAGGGACAGGACAGGAGACGTGTGGCACCTTTGTACTAGTTGGAAACTGTGTAGACTTGAATCCAGATGACTGAGTGGCAGAAGGAGGGCTCAGCCAGAAGCAAAGATGCTGGGGGCAGGAAGGTGGGGAGGAAGGGAGGTGGGGAGGAGTGGAACGGAGGCTTCTGGAAGCTCCACAACAAGCTAGGAACTTACCTCTCTACCCATGTGACCCTGCCATCAACCCCTGAGGGTTGAGGAGAAAACTTAAGCTCAGAGAGATTAAGAAATCTGTTTAGGACTCACTGTGGGTGTGTGGGATTAGAGCCCAGGTCGGTCTGGCTCCAGGGCCTGTGTTCAGACCCACTCACTGGCCCTCAGAAACACATAGGGGAATCGGCTTTTCTCAAATAACACCCTCAGCACGTTAGGTTGCTCTGTGCTTCCCTGTGAGGACTGAAACTGGCCCCTTTGCTTCTTCTCAGGTCCCTGGTTGTGCAAAGGATGGCCAGGAGATGCTCTCCAGTGCCTGCTTGTACCCTGGGGGCACAGGGAGCTCACTACTTCATCAGAGTTAATTCCACTGTTGGGGTGTTCGTTACCCCTCCACAAAATACATAGACTCCAATAGGTGTCTACCCCCCAGGACATGGAAGCACAGTGACACGCTGAAGACTAAGGTGGGGGAGGGTCTCCCCAAACAGGTCTGTTCCCAGCAACCTGGGCAGACCTTGAGCCTTGTTAATGCCTGGACAGAAACTCCATCTAAACAGCCTTTCAGTCCCACAACAAAAACTATTCCAAAGGCAGCAAATCTTTTACAGTTAATACTGTGCAAATCCAGGGAAATCTTTTCAGCATTGTTATTAGCCCATAACTGGAAATATGTAAAAGCCTAAACTGTAATGAAATCATAAGCATAGCCACCTCCCACTTGGCCTGTGCCTATGCTTTGCTAAGCCCCATACAGTTAGCACTCCCCACAACTGCAACATGATCCTTATTTATATCATTCATGTATTTAACATCTGATTTCCAACATCAGACTCAAAACTCATCAGAGCAGGAAGTGGGTCTTGCTCCAGAACTCAATCCCCAGCAGCTGGAAGAGAGCACGCAGGAGCTGCTTGGTAACTATTAGTTGAATGAAGGAATGCATGAATAAAGGCATATTCTGTGTAAGCTACACAATAGTCTTATGAAGTACACGACTACCCTCATTTTATAGCTGAAGATGGAGACACACTGAGAGTAAAGTGGTAATAGTAAAATAAATAAGAAAGTTTTTCATAAATGTATTTAAAATGTAGTATTTCTTTTCTTTAATTACTTTTTTTTTAATTTGAAGCATAGGGGACACACAATGTCACACTAGTTTCAGGTGTACAACATAGGGACTCAACAAGTTTATACCTTATGCTCTGCTCACCACAAGTATAGCTGCCATCTATCACCATGCAACACTATTACAGTATCACTGACTCTATTCCTCATACTCTGCCTTTTATTCCTATGACTTATTCATTCCATAACTGAACGCTTGTATCTCTCACCTCCCCCACCCTGAAATTTAATATTTAATACAATTAATTTAATATTTAAATAAATGATAATAAGAAAACCGAGCTCTTACTATGTGCCAGGTCCTCAGCTAAGAGCTTTGCCCAGATTATGGGATCTTAACAATAACACAGCTGCCAGAGAGGCTTTATCTCTATATTTACAGAAGAAACTGAAGCTGAGAGAGTTGCTTCACCTGTCTGAGGCCACACAGCTGGGAAATGGCCCAGGCAGGATTCAAACACAGGTCTGACCTGCTATATTGTCAGGCCTTCATTTACCCCAGTCAGATCTTCTGGTGCCTGACAGCCAGTGAGGCAAGATGGGGGCATAGCTGGATCTGAGGGTCTCAGGCTATGGCTCTTTCTGCCTGCTTTCCCCTGTGGGGTCAACACTCTCCAAGAGTGGTCACTCCTCCTGGCCACATCTTCCATCTCCTCCCCACTGCCTTCCTGGCACTCATCGTGGTGTATCTATCCTAGGTCCCATCATCACTGGGCCCTGTAAGCTCTGCCACATGACAGGCTGTAGTGGTGTAAGTGGGAGAATATGGGGCTTGGAGCCAGGAGACTTGGAACCCTGGCCTTGCCACTTACCAGCTAGGTGGCCTCAAGCAAGCCTTTCTGCCTCCTGGGGCCTCAGTTTCTTGACCCTGACTGGCGGTAATGAAGATGATCATGAGGACTGTCCTGGCCCAGGGCCTGGACCACTGAGGTGCCTGAGAAGCTGAGCTGACTGAGCCTGTCTCCTTGGCCAGGCCCCACATGGAAGAACGTCAGGAAGCCCAGGGGAGGGATGCACCCATCTGGGTTTGCCATAACCATGGATGGCGCCCAGATGCCGACCACGTGGTGGCCACCCACCTCAGACAGGCCAGTGTTGGGAGATTCTGTCTGGATTGGGACAGCACAGCTGGGATGTTTCAGCTCCTGTCCTATTTATACAGAGTTACTGCAGCAGACGAGGCTGTGTTAATGGTCTTGTTAAGATGGATAGTAATTGGACCAGTCACTGGCTCTGGCTGCCACAGGGCTGAGCAATGCCAGAGCCCAGGGCTAGACTGGGAGGTGCAGATGCGTTACGGGGAATGACTATACTAGTACCAGCCATGGTCTGTGACAGGAAGGGCTGACCTTGCCTGTACCACCATACCCTATAGTAACTGGCACAGAAGGTACTCTCACTCTCCCACTTTTGCAGATTAGGAAATGAAAGGAGAAGTGAGTTGTCTCACACCATATAGCTTGCAAGTAGAGGAATCAGGATTTCAATTCAGGTGTGTCTAACTCTAAAAATTTGGGACAGAGGGCCATGCTGAGGGCTGGGGACTGGGAGTCATTGGCTGGCACAGGGATGAGGGTCCCAGTCGTCCATGTTGTGGTCTGCCCCCACTCCCAGAGGATGCTTCTGGCAGCTGGCATCTGCCCCATGGCTTGCCCACCTGCAGACTGGACCTCCTCTGAGATGGACAGCTACCCAGAATATAACTTCTGCTCTGCTCCCTCCTTCCAAGCCCCACACGGGGCTTGGTGACACTCTGTAGCTGCGATATAAGTGCCAACCAGGCTGCCATGGGTGGGGCAGACAGCCCTGGGGCCAGGAATCCTCAGCTGGCTCTGCTATGGATGCCCTCAGGGGCATATGGCCAAACCTTCTTCCTGACGGTGCATGCAGGCCCCCCACCAGGGGTGTCCACAAGGCGCCCCAGCCCTGAGGAGGGAGTGCCAGGCTGACAAAGGAGGTGCTCTCCTGAACAGACACCTTCTCTTAAGCTGAGGGACACCCATGGTCCGTGGCGCAGAGCCCGCTTGAAGCTGGGCGCCCTCAGCCTCCCAGAGCCAGAGCCCACGGCTGGCACCCGGGCTCCACCACAGCCCAGAAACTCACTGCTCTCTTGTTTCTCCCATCACCACCCGCCTCACTTCCATCCCGAGGCTGGTTTTGGTTTTTCTCACACAGCTATCTATTTAATAAGGAAAATTCTGCTGTGTTGAGGGGAAAGAAACCCTCCACAGCATAAAAATATGCCACAGTTCTATCTTACACTTTCCTTTTTTTCCTCTCTCCCTTGCCTTTAAAATTTGAGATGAAAGACTTTTTTCCATGTTCTCCTGCTCTGCCTTAAAAAGATCACTTTCAAACTTCAGAAATGAGGAGTGCTGGCACCCAGAACTATACTTGTGTGGTTTGATCACATAAACTGTCTTGATAAATTCCAAATGAAATAACAAAACAGCAGCTCATTAGGGTTTTGTTTTTTTTCTTTTTTTAAAGAGAGCGCAAAGCAATTCCATCTCCTGTAGGAGATGTCAGCAGGCAGCTCAGGCTCCCTGTCAGATGCGGAAGACTGAATTTTATTTAGTGCCCACTAATATCAATCATGCAAAACACAGACTTCAGGACAAACGTCACTTAAAGAATATTCCTTATATGAAATGTGTTGGAAGCTCACTGATGCTGAGACCAATGTTTCCTAGGTCTGTAGAAAAGGGGCAAACCCAGCCAATGAGTCACATGTCAGGTGGTCAGAGACCATGTTTCTTAGATGAGCACATGGCTTCGTTTATCTCTTGGTGTTGAGGCTAATGAATCATAAAGGCACGTGGACAAAGTCCTGCAGCCTACACACAATCCAGGGGTCCAGGGGAGCCAAATCTCCTGCTGGAGATGAGGTGAAATGAGGACACAATCATAGATCCTCTCATGCCATGGGGATTACCTGGTAATCTACAGATGCAGTGAGGTAACCTACTGTTTGCTAATGTTCTCTAGGGAGCTATGGGACCGTAGAACAAATGCCAGTATTTTGATCAGCAGTGAAAAAAAAAAAAAAGGTGGTGTGAGGAGAAGGTACTAATCTGGTAATTATTATTTGGTTTGTTTTGTGCTGGATGTGGTGCTAAGTAAATTACATTTATTATCTCATTGAATCCTTCACCAATTCTACTGGCAGTGGAGAAGAAACTGTCATCTTTGTGTCTGGCTCTTGGTTTCAGGTCAAGCCATGATCTCAGGGTCATGAGATCAAGCCCCTAGTCGGGCCCTGCACTGGGTGTGAGAGTCTGCTTGAGATTCTTTCTCCCTTTCCTTCTATCCGTCCCCCCTGCACACACACACACTCTCTCTCTCACAAATAAATAAATAAATAATCTTTAAAATATTTTAAAAAAAGAGACCAATCTCATTAATAAAGATCCACAGATTCCAAATAAAACACTAGCAAACAGGGGTGCCTGGGTGGCTCAGCGGTTGAGCATCTGCCTTTGGTTCAGGGCGTGATCCTGGAGCCCCGGGATTGAGTCCCACATGGGGCTCCCTGCAAGGAGCCTGCATCTTCCTCTGCCTGTGTCTCTGCCTCTCTCTGTGTGTCTCTCATGAATACATAAATAAAAATTTAAAAAACACTAGCAAATAAAATTCATCAGTATTTTAAAATAATATTAGCAATTAGTAGTATATTAAAGAATAATACAAGAAACAGGTTTATTACAAGAGTGCAATGGTATTTAAGAGATGATCTGGAGAGATGCTAAAAAGCCATTGATAACTTTAATATCCATCCCCGGTAAAGCACTGAGCTAGGAACAGACTTCCTTAATGTGATAAAGAATGCATGTATGAAAAATTAAAACATGTTTTTTTATGAAAATAGTAAATGTTAAATAATGTTTTATTTTATTTTATTTATTCATGAGATACAGAGAGAGAGAGAGAGAGAGGAAGAGACACAGGGAGAGGGAGAAGCAGGCTCCATGCAGGGAGCCTGACGTGGGACTCAATCCTGGGACTCCAGGATCATGCCCTGGACTGAAGGCAGTGTTAAACCACTGAGCCACCCAGGCTGCCCTTAAATAATATTCTTAATATGAAATGCTCCTAATAGGACTGAGTCATCTGCTAACATTTAATACTATTCTGAACATACAAGTCAATGAGACAAGATAAGACAAAGAAATGTGTTATAAATATATTTTTAAAGATTTTATTTATTCATTTATTTGAGAGAGAAAGAGAGCACACACATGAACAGGGGGAGAAGCAGGGGGAGAGCGACAAGCAGACCCTGCGCTGAGCATGGAGCTTCATGGGGGCCCGATCCCACAACGCTAACACCACAACCTGAGCCAAAATTAAGAGTCAGACACTCAACCAACTGAGCCACCCAGATGCTTCAGAAATGTGTTATAAATAGTAAGGACACCTATAATATTGCCATTATTTTCAGGTGATATAATTAGTTATCAAGTTAGTTTTATAATTAGATAATTTAGAATACTCAATTGAAAAATTGTTAGTATTAAATAACAGAATTAAGTTCAAAGAAATTATATATAAGTCAATAGCATTCTTATATACTAGAAATCAGCAGCTAGGGGCACCTGGGTGGCTTAGTCAGTTAAGTGTCTGCCTTTGGCTCATGTGATGATTTTGGGGTCCTGGGATGGAGCCCCACATCAGGGTCCCTGCTCAGTGGGGAGTCTGCTTCTCCCTCTCCCTCTGCCTCTCCCCATCCTGCTTGTGTGCATGTGTGTACTCTCTCTCCCATAAATAAATAAATAAATAAATAAATAAATAAATAAATAAATAAATAAATAAATAAATAAATTCCTTTAAAAAAAGGTAATCATCGGCTAGAAAATGGAGGAAAAAAAAGAGAGAGAGAGAGAGAGAGAGATCCTGTACAGTAAAAACAGAACTATAAAATCCCTGGGAATAAACTTAAATCTGTAAGATCTATATGAATAAAATTCATTTGATAGAAAATTACATGACACTTACTAAAATTAAATATGCACATTTCTTGGGCTTATTAATCCTTTGAAGAATCTACTTCACTGAAATAAAAGCACAATTCATAAAAATATGAACTTTGCCTCTATAATTCTCTGTATTTTACTTGTCACAATGAGAATGTAACACTTTGGTAACTAAGATAAAAACTAATGAAATAAAAATATCTTAAGAAGATGCAAATAATGAGGATATATATAATATTCTTAGATGGGAAGACTTAACATTGTGAGAATGTCAATCATTGCCTAATTAATATATAAACTTCATTTTAAAAGTACATTTTAAGTTAATAGGGTCTGCCAATAAATGGCATTGGGACAAGTGATTATCCATTTAGGAAAATATAAAGCTGGTTGTCTACTTCATTCCTTAAGATAGAATAAATCATTGATGACTTAAGGATTGAAATCTAAGTAGGAAGTAAAGTACTAGAATAAAATACAAGAAAATCTTTTTATAACTTTAGAGTATACAAAGGTTTAAGTGTGACACAAAACTGTAGCCATGATGGGAAACGCTGATATTCTGGACTCCATCTGAACAGAAACACTTATGCATGATCAGAGAAAGTGCCATATGCTCAAAGGCAAACGACAAATGTGCAAATGGGAAAGATATTTGCAATTTATAAGACAATCACTAGTTCTGATATACAAAGACCTCCTACAGTAAAGGCAAATAATGTTACAGAAGATGATCAATAAAGGTGCCAAAGATGCCTGAGCTTCACTACTAATCAAGATTAAAACAAAATTTTCTTTTTCTGGCTATTTATACTGGCAAAAGTCAAAAAGGTTGGTAATACTTTGTGTTGATAAAGGTATATGGAAATAGTCATTTATATAAGGCAAATTACAGTATAAAGCGATAGAAACTTTTGGAATGAGAATTTGGCAGTATCTATCAAAAATTTCAAAGATACATTTTCCACGATCCATCAATTTCACTTCCAGAAATGTATTCTATAGTAATATTCCTACAAATTAGCAAAATAAACAAGGATATTCATTACACCATTCTTTGTCATTTATAATTGTGAAAAACTGCATGGTTTAGAGAAATGATTTTTTTTATCCAAGCAGTAGAATGTGATACAGCTAATTAAAATAAAGTGTATTTCTAAAAACTGACATAAAAAGATATCTATAATGTCCTTTTAAAAAGATTTTATTTATTTATTTGAGAGAGAGAGAGAGAGAGCATTGTGCACATGAATGGGAGGGGAAAGAGGCAGAGGGAGAGGGAGAAGCAGGCTCTCCACTGAGCAGGAAGCCTGATATGGGTCTCATCCCAGAACCCTGGGATCATGACCTAAGCCTAAGACAATACTCAACCAACTGAGCCACCCAGGCGCCCTTTTAAGTGAAAAAAATCAGGTCTGACTTTGTAGACTTATATTGATTCACATGTGCAGGCACACGCACACAAAGCAGGCAGGGGATTGGTGGTGGTAGAGAGGATTACTGCCCAAGCTGCTAATGGTAGCCATCTTTAGGGATGGAATTTTAGGGTTACCTCCTGTTTTATACAATTTTATATATTTTTTAAGACTTTAGCTATGAATATGTACTACTTTTAGAAATGTAAAAGAGCAAGGCCCATCTTCTTCCCACTCTTCCTTTCAACTATTAGAGAAGCAAATACTTTTGCGACAAGGAGGAGGGAGGTAATATTTTACACGATTTTCCAAAACTTGGTCTGTAGGTTGTGATTTAAAGGCCACCGACCTATATAGACTGCCTCTGATATTGTCTCCAGGCCACCACTAACACTTCATTATTTCCTGACTCCTCTCTCGGCTTTTGGTCTCCACCTCCAATAATCCATCCTGCATCCCATGATCTTTCTAAAACTTAATCAGACCGTGCCCTTCTCCAACTTAAAATTACCCAGAGACTTTCCATCCCCAGTGGGCAAGTGTTTGTGGCCTTGTGGGTTCTGCCCCCACCTGTCCCTCTGGTCTCTTCTCCATGTGGGCCTCTTGTGGTTGGGAGAGTCATGTCGTCCCCTCGCCCACTTGGCCTTCTCCTCTGGATGTTAGCTGACTCCTCCTGGAATACAGTGCCCTTCCTTCCATTACAGCATTTATCATACCCTCTGTGACAAGGACATTATCTTACCCAGCCCTGCAATCTTCAGGGGCCAGCACTGAGCCTAACACAGGGCTTAGAAGATGTTTGGGCAAGAACTGGACAGGATATTAGATCTTTATGTGTGCATACCCAACTCTCTGGTCCAGCATTGAAATTCTGCTGCTCAGTAGAAGAGTGTCTTGGCCACGGGGCACCCCACTCCATAGCCACCCCATTAGGGTCAGCCCTGTGTTCCAGTATTTCCAGGCCAAAATACCCACGTTGCTCTGAGTGCTACAATGGGCTTCCAGAGTAGCTGACGTCACCACAAGGAAATGTAAGATGATTCCCCCGGTGAAAGCCTCGGAAACCTGCCTCAGACTGGGTAGAATTGGGGCTGCCCATGTGCCAAGGAAAACACTTCCGAGCTTGTCTTTCCAACTCTGGCTCAGAGAATCGCTACTGTGCACAGAAAAGCTTCCTGGACGTCCAAGGCCACCAGGATCCCAGCCAGAGAGTGAGCTCACGGACGGCTGCTTCTTCCACTCAAGTATTTTCCACTTCCTCTAATGTGCTCACGTATCTGTGACCACACTTCACCTCACAAAAAGTAACCGAGGCAAAGGTAAAACTGTCAGGCTTGGTCATTCCTCAATGGAAACTGTAAGAAAACATGACATCCTAAACCTCAATCACCAATCTCTGCATTCTCTGGAAAACAAGCAACAGATTTTCAGAGGGTCAGCTAGATCCAAATTGATTTTCACTTTTGTAAAGCAAATTATTTTCTAGTTTTGCTGAAATGAGATACTAAAAGACTCCTTTGGCCCCTTTGGAAGAAAAAAGGCATCTGGCTACTAATTTATTTGTGGTTTTCAAGCTCAAATGTTTTGATTGCTCTCTTTCTCCATGGAGATGAGAGGATGTGAGTCCCTATAGGATTATCCTAGAAAAATTACTTTCAGGGAATAGGGGTTTCTCCTGCTTCACAGTGGGGGTCGTCTCTGTGGGCTCAGCCCTCTCTGGGTCACATTGTGTACCCGAGGCTCCCTGCCCAGCCAGATCCTGCTGGGCCGGGGCCAGCCTGGCTTTTCCAGCCCTATTCTGGGGTCTGAGTCTGCAGTCTGGGCTACTCCCACCAGACCAGAGCCCATGAGACTAGGGCACGAGGCGATTGGCCCTACCAGCAGGGGGCAATGGAAGTACTTGTGCCCGTGTTGGTCTGAGACTGTTTCTGGTGGAATGGGGAGGTAGAGGCTGGGGTCCTGTGGCAGACTGGAAGGCTCACCTATACTCACTCTCCTTGTGCTGGCTCTCCCCTGCCCACCAGATGCCATCCTCTCAGGAAATGATTCAAGGAACCTGATCCCATTGACTCTGGGCTCCTGGTCACCTCTTTGAGATCCAGACTTCTACTCTGGTTGATTGTACCCACCTCACTCCATCCTGGCCCCTCCTCTTCTTCACAGCTCACTGCCATTCCTACAAGCTCTGGGCCAGTGCTACCCTATTAGGATACTCCTGGCTATGCCATCAGAGGATGCTTTGCAGGGAAGAGAGAGGCCAGGCACAGGGAGGCATGTCTGCTGACCAATGGGAAGTAGTACAAGGCAGGAAGGAACGTGGTGGGTGGGTCACAGTGGGAAGAGGATGCTCCGAGGGTACAGGGTGGTGTGGTTAGGGACCAGCCACTCAGTGATGTCCACCTCCTTGTGAAAGGGCATTAGTTTTCCAAATATTCGCTGACTGCCTCCCCATTCTAGACACAGGTGTACAGAGGAGAATCAGACAGGTGTGGTCCCTGAGCCCCATGAAGTGTACAGGTCAGCAGAGGCGTTCAACAGAGGCACTCGTTACACAAATAATTAAGGATACAGAATTGCTAAAAATAATATTCTATAGAGACTTACTTTGGGGAATTATCCTCAGGTCCTAGTGAGAGTCCTGGGAGGAACCAGTGACATAAAAGATAGAAATGGGTTATGTCTTTAATACTCAAGGAGTTCATTCTACCTTCCCTCACCTTAGTCACTCTCTTAACTCCAGAAATGTCAAGTCATCTGTCTGAGGTCACTCAGCACATAGACGGCAGAGGTGGGATCTGAGGGTAGGTCAGTGGGCTCTTACCTATATGTTATATACTATACTTACAGCTCAATGCATACACGAGACAAATGATATCTGGGGTGCTTGGGTGACATAGTTGGTTAAGTGTCTGACTCTTGGTTTTGATTCAGGTCTCCTTCTCAGGGTCATAAGATCTGGCCCCACATCAGGTTCCATGGTCAGCACGGAGTCTGCTTATGACTCTCCCTCTCCTCCCTCTGCCCTGCCCCCAGACTGTGTATGCATGTGTGGGCACATGTGCTCTCTCTCTCAAGTAAATAAATAAACCCCAACAGCTCAGACACCTGTGTTCAAATCCTGTCATTGCTGCTTATTTGTTCATTGTGATCCTGGGTGAGTCCTTCACTGCTTTCTTCACTTGGGGAATGGAGACAGTACCTATAGCCTTCTCAGGGGGCTGTGGTGAAGTCTAAAGGAGATGACGTACATTAAGGGGACTAGTACAGCAGCTGAAGTTACTTGCAAAAAATCCCAACTTTAAGAGTGGATGGGGGAATAAACCTGTTTTTGGAAACCTTCCAGAAGAGGCTAGACATCTCCTCACAGAGCCTCTCTTGACTTAACACTAACACTTTTCTATTTTTGTGAATAGAAAAAAGATCAGATATGGTTTTCTTTTTTAAAATTCCCCTGGCTATTCGGGGTCTTTTCTGATTCCACACAAATCTTAAAATAATTTGTTCTAACTCTCTGAAGAAAGTCCATGGTATTTTGATAGGGATTGCATTAAACGTGTATATTGCCCTGGGTAACATTGACATTTTCACAATATTAATTCTGCCAATCCATGAGCATGGAATATTTTTCCATCTCTTTGTGTCTTCCTCAATTTCTTTCAGAAGTGTTCTATAGTTTTGAGGGTATAGATCCTTTACATCTTTGGTTAGGTTTATTCC
Organism: Canis lupus familiaris; assembly: GCF_011100685.1. Classification (NCBI taxonomy): domain Eukaryota; kingdom Metazoa; phylum Chordata; class Mammalia; order Carnivora; family Canidae; genus Canis; species Canis lupus. Next base: position 56,234,152 of record NC_049230.1, read on the forward strand.
TAGGTATCTTATGCTTTTGGGTGCAATTGTAAATGGGATTGACTCCTTAATTTCTCTTTCTTCAGTCTCATTGTTAGTGTATAGAAATGCCACTGACTTCTGGGCATTGATTTTGTATCCTGCCATGCTACCGAATTGCTGTATGAGTTCTAGCAATCTTGGGGTGGAGACTTTTGGGTTTTCTATGTAGAGTATCATGTCATCGGCGAAGAGGGAGAGTTTGACTTCTTCTTTGCCAATTTTAATGCCATATCTGGGGGCATCACAATGCCAGATTTCAGGTTGTACTACAAAGCTGTGGTCATCAAGACAGTGTGGTACTGGCACAAAAACAGACATATAGATCAGTGGAACAGAATAGAGAATCCAGAAGTGGACCCTGAACTTTATGGGCAACTAATATTCGATAAAGGAGGAAAGACTATCCATTGGAAGAAAGACAGTCTTTTCAATAAATGGTGCTGGGAAAATTGGACATCCACATGCAGAAGAATGAAACTAGACCACTCTCTTTCACCATACACAAAGATAAACTCAAAATGGATGAAAGATCTAAATGTGAGACAAGATTCCATCAAAATCCTAGAGAAGAACACAGGCAACACCCTTTTTGAACTCGGCCATAGTAACTTCTTGCAAGATACATCCACGAAGGCAAAAGAAACAAAAGCAAAAATGAACTATTGGGACTTCATCAAGATAAGAAGCTTTTGCACAGCAAAGGATACAGTCAACAAAACTCAAAGACAACCTACAGAATGGGAGAAGATATTTGCAAATGACATATCAGATAAAGGGCTAGTTTCCAAGATCTATAAAGAACTTATCAAACTCAACACCAAAGAAACAAACAATCCAATCATGAAATGGGCAAAAGACATGAACAGAAATCTCACAGAGGAAGACATAGACATGGCCAACATGCACATGAGAAAATGCTCTGCATCACTTGCCATCAGGGAAATACAAATCAAAACCACAATGAGATACCACCTCACACCAGTGAGAATGGGGAAAATTAACAAGGCAGGAAACAACAAATGTTGGAGAGGATGTGGAGAAAAGGGAACCCTCATACACTGTTGGTGGGAATGTGAACTGGTGCAGCCACTCTGGAAAACTGTGTGGAGGTTCCTCAAACAGTTAAAAATAGACCTGCCCTACGACCCAGCAATTGCACTGTTGGGGATTTACCCCAAAGATACAAATGCAATGAAATGCCGGGACACCTGCACCCCGATGTTTATAGCAGCAATGGCCACGATAGCCAAACTGTGGAAGGAGCCTCGGTGTCCAACGAAAGATGAATGGATAAAGATGTGGTTTATGTATACAATGGAATATTACTCAGCTATTAGAAATGACAAATACCCACCATTTGCTTCAACGTGGATGGAACTGGAGGGTATCATGCTGAGTGAAGTAAGCCAGTTGGAGAAGGACAAACATTATATGTTTTCATTCATGTGGGGAATATAAATAATAGTGAAAGGGAATATAAGGGAAGGGAGAAGAAATGTGTGGGAAATATCAGAAAGGGAGACAGAACGTAAAGACTGCTAACTCTGGGAAACGAACTAGGGGTGGTGGAAGGGGAGGAGGGCGGGGGGTGGGAGTGAATGGGTGACGGGCACTGGGGGTTATTCTGTATGTTAGTAAATTGAACACCAATAAAAAATAAATTAAAAAAAAATGAAAAAAAAAAAAAAAAGAAAAAGAAAAAGAAAAAAGATCAGGACTGTCCTCCAAATCCCGCTGCAGCCATTGCTGCAACCACGATGCCCAAAAGAAAGAAAGAGAATCATCAGCAGCCGCCGCCACTACAACAGCCCCCGCTGCCAGAGCGGGAGGAGACTGGAGACGGGGAGGATCGGAGTCCCATCGGACCACCCAGCCTTCTGGGCCCTCCCCCCATGGCCAATGGAAAGCCTGGTGACCCCAAGTCAGCCCCAAACTGGAATCCACCCACATGTCCACCATCAGTAGAATGAATAAATAAGTTGTTGTGTGTGCATGCAATGGGATACTACACTGCAATGAAAATGAACGAACTCCTGCTACAGGCAACCTGGATGAATCTCACAAACACGGTGTTGAGCAAAAGGAGCCAGACAGAAAAGAATGCAGACTCTCTTCACAGAGGTCCTCCAGGATCAAGGGGACCAATGATTCCACCACTGCTGAGCCTCCTACCTCCTCCCAGGGGCAGAGGCCCAATTCGGGGAGGCCTGGGCCCCAGGTGTGGCCCATATGGTCATGGCTGGTGGGGGGCCAATACTGAATCTCCCTTTCTGGACCAGGCCATGGGTGTCCATCCAGAGGAGGCTTTCACAAAGAGCAGAGAAATCCCCGAAGGCTCAAAAGTTAGTCTCTTATCAAAAATACCCGCCCAAGGATGGCCCCCAAGTTATGGAAGACAAATCCAACTGCCCTGTCTGCCAACACTTTGCCATTTTGGGCCACTGTTGATATGAGGACCTCTGTGCCTTCTACCACCCAGGCATCAATGGACCTCCTCTGTAAGACTGTGCCTTCCTATCCAGGCTGGAAGGAGCCCTCTGACCTAGTGGCCATATAGTTCCCTGTGGCCCTGTGACGGCTACTATGAGGCTGTTCCACCCACCATCCTCAGACAGTGACACCCACCCCCAACTGCCACCTCCCCCATTTGGGGTCCAGAGTTGTGTTTCATCACTGGTGCCCAGTGTGTGGGCTTTCTTCTGATCCAGCCTCCAGAGACTTGCCTTCAGGACCCCGCCTTTGCTCTCTTCAACTGCTTCCTGGATCCTCTTCCCCTTAGCCAACTGACTGCTGAACAGGAAATCTCTTTGGTGCTGTTTCTTGTGCACCAGTCCACCCAGCCCTCGCTACTGCCCTCGATTCCTAAGAGCCCTGGAGCAGTTTCCTACCATTCCCTTCTTCTAGCTGCTTAAGTCTTTTTTTTTTTTTTTAAGATTATTTATTTATTTATTTATTTATTTATTTATTTATTTATTTATTTATTTAGACACAGAGAGAGAGAGGCAGAGACACAGGCAGAGGGAGAAGCAGGCTCCATGAAGGGAGTCTGACATGGGACTCGATCCAAGGTCTCCAGGATCCCACCCTAGGCTGCAGGCGGCGCTAAACCGCTGCGCCACTGGGGCTGCCCCTGCTTAAGTCTTTTTATATGACGAACCCTACCCCCAAAGTTGCCAGTTGCTCTGTGAAACTCACCAGGTTGACCTGAGGTCAAGTACGGATGACTGGTGCAGAGTTACTCCCTGAAAGGCCAGTCTCTCTGCTTTTGGATTTTGTAGATCCTGCGTCAGTAGCATGATCCTCACCGCTCTGGTCTGTGATCATTGTGCTTTGTGAAACTGTGTATTCCCTCATACGTAGCCTTTCTCAGTGTCTGTGGCATCATTGTGACTTCCCAACATTAGAGTAAGTTTTCCTGCCAAAATGAGTGAGGCGGGCAGCCCCGGTGGTGCAGTGGTTTAGCGCCGCCTGCAGCCCAGGGCATGATCCTGGAGACCCTGGATCGAGTCCCACGTCAGGCTCTCTGCATGGAGCCTGCTTCTCCCTCTGCCTGTGTCTCTGCCTCTCTCTCTCTCTCTCTCTCTCTGTATCTCTATGAATAAATAAATAAAAATCTTTTAAAAAAATGAGTAAGGCTCTTGATGCCCTCTAGACTTTCCACACCTCCCAACATGGAAGAATTGTGAAACTTTCCGCAAGACTGCCTCCCTGGTCTCCCCATTCTCCTGTTGTCAGTTTTTTGGGGTTTGGCACAAGCCCATGAGATGTCCTCTAAAGCCTCTTACGGGCTATCCTATCTCCTCTCCAGCCCACTTTAGAGTACATCATTGTGAGGCCACCAGCCCTTTCGTCTCTTATCTGTGAATAATTTCGTTTGAATTCTGTGAATCTCCACCTGGCCTACCCTTGGGTGGAACCTGGATGGTACTGTCACCCTCATCTAACCTTCTTCCCTACATTCCTAGCACTGGTTGTTTTTTGTGAAAACGGCAGTGAACAGGTTCGGTTTTGCACTGGCCCTGAAGAAATGGGTCAGGAGTTGTGTGGGCAAGAGGGAAGGATGAGAGCTGCTGGAGAACTGAGAATGAATTTTTTTCTTTGTAACATTTTTTATATTAGTAATAAATGCAGTGGAAACCATAAAAGAAAAAAGAAAGAAAAGAAAAAAGATTGGAGTGGGGCAGTGCCTGGCTGGCTCAATTGGTGGAGTGTTTGACTCTTGATCTCGGGGTCAAGAGTCACGAGTCTGAGCCCCATGATGAGTGTAGAGAAGACTTAAAAATAAGATGTTAAAATAAGAAAAGGAGAAAGAGAAAAAAGATGAAAATCACCTCACCAAGGCTGATGGATAGTCTTATTGATAGCAAGCATCCAGGAAGAAACTAAACATTCTGTAAGCAGATGAAGAGGGCAGAAATGCAGACCTGGTCAATTTGTACTCTCAGGACCTACCCCCCAGACTCAAAGACCAAGGGTTCTAAAAACTAGAAAACCTAGGCCAATGACCAGTATGCTGCCCAGCAGGAGTTGATCTGGGGGGCTCTGGAATGTGCTGGCTGGGTCTTTGCCCTCCATCTACTCACCTCCACTTACAGATCACTACCTCTCAGAAAAGAGCTGGAGTGTGTCCAGGGGGAACCCCATATGTCTGTCAATAAACCCTGAAGAACAGATTTCATAGTCAGAGGGAAAGAAATCCAACATGGGAACACATGGAAAAAAAATGCCAAACTAGAGTCTGAAATGCATGACGAAGGGGCTGAGCCATGAAAATACATGTCCTCAAATGTTCTATTCCAGTATCCAAAAGAAGGGTGAAAACACTTTTTCTTTCAATATGGTACAAGAAGACAAGGCTTGATGATGGGAGAGAACTGTCAGAGATGAAAATGACATGAGAATGAGCTAGAGAGAGAGAAGCCTGAGATGAGAAAAGAAGAAAAGGAAACTAAGAAACACAACAGAATAATAATAAAAAAATAATACCAGAGACAGAAAGGACCAAAATGGACACTAGGGGAACTTGCATCACTGATGTGGAGGGCCGATTTGGCAAGGTCGAATGCCAAGGAAAAGGACAAGGGAAGAAGAAATATAAGGGCATGTGGGGGATCTGAGAACAGACAGCCAATCTGGGGCAGGGGTCGTCCTAAGGAGTGTGTGCCAGGGCCCAGGGAGGAGACCTAATTCTAGGTGTATTTGAGATGAATTCGTAAATTAAAACAAAAACAAAAAAAACCTTGCAAAGATCCAGGCAAAAATCAAAAGCAGTGACAACAACAACAAACCCAGAAGAGTGACCCTGACCCACCCGGTGAGTTGTAGGGGCCCCTTTTGCCCTGCTCCAGTGGAACCTAATGCTTCCCCAGATGACTCTAATGATGGATGTGTTACCTGCTTGCCTGCCCAGCTGCTTCCCTATGGGAGAGGGTGCTTCTTGAAGGCAGAAGGACTATTTATTCTTTTTTTTTTTTTTTAATTTTTTATTTATGATAGTCACACAGAGAGAGAGAGAGAGAGAGAGAGGCAGAGACATAGGCAGAGGGAGAAGCAGGCTCCATGCACCGGGAGCCTGACGTGGGATTCGATCCCGGGTCTCCAGGATCGCGCCCTGGGCCAAAGGCAGGCGCTAAACCACTGCGCCACCCAGGGATCCCTATTTATTCTTGAAATGTGAGTGGACGACTGGTGATTTGTCAATTGATTTGATTTGATTTTTAAGAAGAAAAATATTTTCCCCTAGTAATTATGGTACTTAAGTATAAAGACCCAAAGAGACGACATAGGATTTTGAATGCCGTAAAACTTGGTCAATGCACATTTCCCCCCACAAATGTATGAGTACATTTCACCACTGCAGACTGAGGGCAGCAGCAGACATCAACTTCTGGATGCACTGTGAACAGAATACACGTGCTCTAGCCACACTTCCTCATCAGCAGCATGTGAAGCCCAGAAATGTCTCCTGCAGACGCCGCCCCAAGGGACAGCTCAGCCCTGGATGCTGCAGGTGAGCTCTGAGGATGAATGCCTCTCTGTGGGCCCGGTGGAGAAGGTATGGTAATCGGCTGTATGGGCAGGGGCATTACTGTCTAGTGTTGGGTACAGGGAAGGGTGCTTCCTGCCAACTCCCTGGGCAACGAGTACCCGGAAAGTAGGAACTTGCAATTGGCCATGGATGGCGGGCTGCCCTGAGTGGAACCAATAATGGTATGAGTGGGTTGGGAGGTTGAGGTACCCTTCAATAAGAAGGTCTATTTGGAGACTGAAAAACCTCATGTCAGCTAAAGAGGAAGAGCATCACCTCAGGGCAATGGTGAAGGAAAATGACTCGGCAAATGTCCTATTTCCTGGGCTGCAGTGGGCACTGCTCTGGGTGAAGAGCTGATCCTCCCCTCTGATCAGTTTCCTGCCAGTGATCTGTTCTGGATCTTGCTTTCAGCAAAGCGCTCTGGTGACCCAGAGTCCATATATCGGACCCTGGGGAGGAGGGGCTCAAATAGGCTCCTACAAGACAAGATAGTTGCCTCAGAGCAGGCGGCAGGAGGGCAGGAGCCTCAGGCAAGCCAGTGCTTGGTAGGACAACCATGGTCATTGAGTTCCTACTGTGTGCCAGGCTCTGGGCTTAGAGCTGCATCTGCATAATCTCTTGGGGTCCTCATTTTACAGAAGAGGAAGTGAGGCTCAAAGAGGCTAAGCTGTTTGTCCAAATCCAAATAGTGAGTGTGTGGCAGAGCTGAGATTTGCACCTCAGGGCTCTGACCCGAGATGTGGCCTTGCCCTTCCTCATCCTGGTCCCATAGGACAGCCCAGGATTACGCAAAGCCTGCAGAGCTGGGGTGGGGGCGCTGCCATTTGCAGGCTGGGCCTGAGCCAGGCCTGGTGCTCTGGGCCTTAGATGCTCCCCTCAGCTCACCAACCAACAGGGCTCCAAGGAAAGCTTCACTACCCCCGTCATCCAGATGGGGACACTGAAACTCAGAAAGGTAGGGTGACTTTCCAAAGGTCTCTTGGTGAGTAGATGGAGAAGCCAAGATTTAAATCCAAGTCTGGCTGGCCCTAGTCTGTGCTCTGTTCAACGTAAGGATTGTGGGGACTGCCTTTTAGTCTCTCGGTTTTGTTTCATGCCAGGAGCTGAGTCCTGAGGTCCTTGCCTGGAAGTCTGAGTCACAGACCCTGACCTCAGAGGGGACAGATGTCCTTCTGAGGAGTGGAAACATTTCTAGGCCAGAACAGGACATAGTTCCAAGTGGATTACCAAGATCTCAGGCAGGAAATCTGATTTATGGCCCACCACACCTCACTCTTACTGGCTCATGGGCCCCAGCTCAGCCATGGCGCTGGACTGAGAACCCCAAAGCCAACACTTCTTCAGCAAGAGGTGCCCACTCCAGGTGTTGGCATCTCCCCTGCCAGGAGCCTTAGGACACAGTCCCTGAGATTTCTCAGCGCTGACCCTTGAAGACGTCAATAAGATACCAGTGTCAACCAGTGGACAGGCTAGGCCTGGCAGGAGAGCAGCAGCTGCTCAGGGGATTAAGCAGTCCTCTGGAGGCCAGCCTGGGAAGCCGGTCCCATTGCTGCCATTTAGTGTGGGAGCTCTGGAGCCAGGCAGTCTCAGGGGATGGCCAGCTCTGCCACCGATTTACTCCCAGTGGTCTCAGAAGGCTCCTCATGTTTCAGCCATGCAGCAGGGGGCAGGTAGTGGCATGCCTCCCTCATGTGGAGGCCAGATGGAAGGAGTGGAAGGGTGCACAGCACTCTGCATAAGGTCACTGTTCAGTAAAGGTCAGGGCGATGGTAATGGCATTAGTAGAGAAAACTGTCTCATGGCAGGCCCAGTCCTCTGAGAAATGAGGACCCAGGTGGCACCACCCACTCCACCCCACTAGCCCCTCCCTCTTCCAGCCCTCCATATCCGGTTACACCCACAGCAGGGGTTGAACAAGGATAGGAATGCCTCAAGAACCACTCATTCACTTCTCCTGCCTGTTCCCTGGCTTTACTACAGTCAGAGCTAAGGGGGAAGGGGAATTCCAGTAGCCAGAGGAAGTCTCTCAACCCTTCAGAGCAGCACAGAGTGCTGGGAGCCCCAGTGTGAACACCCACTCCACCAGGTGACCCTGGGGAAGCAGTCTCACCCCTGAGGCTTCATCTCATTTGTCCCCACCTCATACGTTCAATCTGAGCACTAAATGAGGTATTATAAGCAAGCCAACACAATGCCTAGAAGACAGCAGGTTTGTTCATTTGGTCAGTCATTCATTCAGTCAGTCATGCAGTTGTTCATTTAGTGAATAGGTGCTGAAGTCTGAAAGTACAGCAGTGAGAAGAACCAGACATGCTCCCCACCTGCCCTCATGGGCCTGACGATCAGGCACTGAACAGATGCCGTGCCTCCCTCTCTTCCATGTCCTCTCTCTCTCTACTCCTTTACTACTTGGGTGGGCATGGAGAGCCCCAGTTGGGTGGTTCTCAGCTGGGGAGTCATAGCTGCACCTAGAGGGCGGCAGCCTCAGAAGGCTGCTTATCTTTGGGGCAACCATAACTTTTTATACACCAAGCCTGTGAGTACTGTACTGCCTCCCACAAAATGCCCTTTATTTCTACCATATGTGTGCTCAAAGAGGTATACTTTTAATACCACATGCACTGTCCCCAGTTGTATGAAGGGACTTGGGGTTTTATAGCTACTGATGAGGAGTTTAGGGCAGTGGCAGGTTATGAGCTTTGCTGTCAGCAATTCTATGGGACTTGGGCAAATTACTTAATTTATCTGAGCCTCAATTTCCATTTTTGCAAGAGGGACATAATTCCAACCTTGCAAGGCTGTTCTGAGGATCAGAGCTATTGTGTGAAAGCCTTTAACACATTATCTGGAACAATAACAATGATAATTGTTACACTAATGACACAGCTAACATCTATTAGCATTTACCATGTGCCAAATGTTGTGCTAAGGGCTTTTCAGGCATTAATTTATTATTTTATTCAGCAAGTTATTTATCGAGATACTAGATGCTAGGGATACTTCAAGGAACACAACCAATACAGCCTCTGCTTCTGTGTGGCTCACTGCCTAGAGGAGGGGTCAGATAGTGAGCAAGTAGCTGTGCAAATAATTATATAATTAAACTAAAACTGTGATGATAGCAACATAGGAGAAGTACACTCCTCCCCGTGAGTAAATGCCATTACATATGTATTCTAAAGGAGAAACTGAGGGTCAGAGAGGTTAGGCAACCTGCTTGAGGTTGTAAACACGGTGAGAGGCAGAGTCGGACCCCAGATCTCATTTAAATAGGGCTGGTTTTGCCTATAATAGCATTGGCAGTTCCAAATCTTGTACAGAGGGTCCCACATCCTCAGGGCTCCTCCTCCAGTCCAATAGCAGTACCTCAGAGCAAAGGCAGGACAGGAAGTCAGCCTGACAGCAACAGCTTACTGGCCCCCCAGGAGCCACCACCACTACCGGCAGCCCAGCCAGCCTGGCTCTGCCACTGACCAGTTCTGTGGCTCTGGCTACCCTACCGTAAAATGGACAGAGAAGAGTACTTTCTGCAAGGCTGCCTTGAGATCCAGCAGGCAAAGTGGCTGTCCTTATGTAGACAACTGAAGTTCACACTGGTCCGCCCTCCAGCAAAGCAGATTTTAGGAATGAAACAGGACCTCCCTGGAGTGTGGAGCCCCACAGCTCACTTCCTCGCTCATTCTCTCTCTCTCTCTCTCTCTCTCTCTCTCTCTCCCTTCCTTTTTAAACTGGGATATAATTGACATAACCATAGCTCTATTTCTTAGCTTGCTTTACTTATTGTTATTGTAACTTCACTCATTCATATATCACCTTCAAAACATTTGCCAACATAGCACCTACATATTTTTATGTAACAGAAAATTTACCATTAATGACATTTAGTACATTCATGATCATGTGCAACCATTACTGCTATCTTTTCACCAACCCAAAAGGCAAACCTGTGCCCACATACTCCGTTTCCCCCTCCTTCCAGCGTCAGCAATCACTAACCTAATTTCTGTCTCTATGGATTTACTGACTCAAGATATTTCATATAATCTGTGGCCTTTTATGACTGACTTCTTGCAAGTAGCATAGTGCATCCAAGGGTCATCCATGTTGCAGCATGTGTCAGCACTTCATTCCTTGTTATAGATTAATAATAGCCTATCTTATGTGTAAATCACTTTTTTGCTTTATCTATTCATCAGCTGGTGCATATTCGGGTCATTTCCATCCTTTTGCTATCTCAGTAGTACCACTATGAACATTCATGTACAAGTCCTTGTGTGTACACCTGTTTTCAATCCTTTGGGGTCTATACCCAGCAGTAGAATTGCTGGGTCACTTTTTTTTTTAACTTAATTTTTAAAAATGAAATTATGGATTTAACGTGCTAATAACATTAGCAGAAATATTTAGTTATTAAAGTAAGAGAGGTTCTTCTCTAGATGCCATCTAAAATCATAAGGACCAGAAGTAATAGGTGTCCACACTCTAGGAAACTGAGAGTCCATGAATTCCTGCATTCGCTGTCCACAGCACTGGGCCACTGTGGGGCAGGGTCCTAGGAACTAAGGCCGAGTTAGATGCTACAGTTACCTAATGGGTCGTAAGCAGTGTTGGAGGGGGCTGGCCATGGCTCAGGGTCAGTCATCAGGGTAAGCTCTCTGTCTACATCATCATGGGAATGTGGGCTACTAAGGACAGGTGGAGCTGGCCTGGAAAGAATGAGGTGGAGGGCCCAGGGCTGCAGCCACCAAAAAGGACAACTTCAGAGTAGAGGCCCTTGAAGGGGTCTGGGGCTAGTCCGAGGCTGTCCCACCCTTCTACTCTCTTGAGGCCAACTCTCCAGGAGGGAGGGCAAGGCAAGAACAAAGGGCCTGGCTTTCAGGATTCCACTCAGACATTCTCCGACAGGGAGTCCTGCCCCCTGCTTGGAGACCTCTCTGCCTTGGTAATTATGGGATGCCCAGAAAGAAGGGGTTGTTTTTTTTTTTTTTTTTTTTTTTTTTTGATGGAGACTCTTTCATCTCTGACCTAAATTATACATCGTGCACTAACGTTTTAACTCTGATGTCTTCTAGAATTCAAATGAGACATAAACATACTCCCAGAAGCACAGAGTCTGCATTCACTACTAGGACCACCTTGACCAAATAAGAAGTGTCACCACATCTATTTATAGTTTAAACATCCTTCCACTGTCTTTCCCTGAAAATCTATTGAGGCAGTTCCCACACAAACAAGGAAAAAGCCGACCCCAACAATCATTCATTCATTCGGGTGGACAGCAGTCAAGTCATGGCCAGCATGGGGACATGGAGAGAAAGTATGAGGGGCTCTCAGCACAGAAACGGAGTGGATAGAGACACGTAAAATTCATTTAAAAAGCCACCATTTAGAATGCATTACATCAATAAGTCGAAAATGAGACCAATGCCGAAAGCCAGCAAGGCTACTCTGAGACGGGAAGGCCCACATGCTGCTGGCAGCAGGGAGAGTTCATACAACCGTTTTTGGAAAGCATCAGGGATTTCAAAGCCAGAAAAATACTGGTGCCCTTTGACTCAGTAATCCCACTCTTAGGAACTTATTCTAAGAAAATAACTAAAAGGAGAGAAAGACTTTGTACACACAAAGGTATTCATGGGAAATCTAGTGGTTAAACACGAACGAGACACAAAAATTGGAAACACTCTACTGTCAGACCATAGAGACATAGCTAAGAAAACTAAAATGAACGGCATGACAAAAATATAGGAGATATTAAGTGCCGGAGTGACAGGATTTTAAATGCTTAAAAAAAGAAAAAGAACCTTCACGGCACTGTTACACGGTTTGCCCACTGTGCAAAGGAATGTATTAGTCGTTAGGTGAGATAAAACTTTCTTCTAATCATTGATATTTACTATCAAACTTAAGTTTGATTCTCACCAAAGTAGCAGCAAATATATTTCAGTCACATACATAAATATAAAGATGCAGCACGCTTCCAAAGAAGAGCAGTTTCCTCCCCAAATACCAGGAAACCTCATGACCCTCCTCTTCCCTGTTACTTAATCTGCTAACCATCATGTGCAGCACATGAAATGCCAGTAGCCCTGCCCTTGGAGAGGGTCCCATGGGCCTCTGACCTTGTCTGACCCACCAGGATGGTTCCCTGGTGCTCCTGGTGCTGCCTGGCTCCTGCTTCCCTCTGGACACGCCCGCCTCTCCCATGACCTCCGGAGCAGCTGCCCCACTGCCTTATACCCACACAGTTAGGGGCGACCACTCAGCCTGGCATTCCAGGCTCTCCGTGGTATGGTACGTCTCACACACCACTCCAGTGTAGGGTGATATTCAGCAGTGAATGTGCCACTGATAGGATGCTCTATTTCTCCTCTTGGGGTCTGAGGCCAGGGCTTCCCTTAACATGCATGTGGGCTGGGTGTGAGGACAGTGGACTCACAGGTCCCCAGGAACCTCAGGTGCATCCCTGCCCCCTGTGAGGTGAGCAGGCAGGCTTCCAGCGCTCAGCCTTAGGCATTTATAGCCACTGGGCAGGAGAGCCTGCAGCCTTTGCTAGCCCGAAACCGGGCCTGCTCCTGTGACTCACTTCCCAGCACCTGGGCAGAAGGCAGTTTGAGAAAAGGTGTGAGGCCTGTGTTCTCCCAGAGTGTTCTAAACTGAACAGCTAGCATTTACAGTGTTGCAAATCAACAGACCTATGTGAGGCTGGATTTTCACAAACAACTGTAAAAATATTAAGTGTTGGAATGGGCTATTGAATACATACTCCAAAGTGACAAATTCATACCAAAGATGCATTTACATATAAGGCAAAAACACGCAATAAAATTTTATGTTGTAATTTCCTATATTCAAAACACTTAAAATACAGAATATATTTTTAAAAAACTTAAAAAAAACTGTTAGCAAAAGGCTGGCAATTGTCCTTACTTAGGAAAAAATATCCTTCATTCTGAGATTATACCCTCTTACATTGTTGGTGTTAAGATGTTCCTTCCCCTAGGAAACAAAGATGATAGTTTATATTCCCTTTACTTGTCATTAAAAAAAAAAAAAAAAAAAAAAAAAGGCAGTAGCCTCCCAAGAGTCTCCAAACTTTCTCTCTGAAGTTTCCTTTGCTCATGACATCTGAAGTCTGGGACCCAAAAGCCTGAGGTCACATGTAGTTCTCTGGCAGCGGACTGCAGGCTGGTACTGAGCATGCCAGAGCTGGAAACCCCAAGGGTGGGTTCAAAGCAAGGAAAGTGACATGGCTAGCAGGAAGGTAGTTTTGTGTTGCTGCAGGCTGGAGGATCTTATCTCAAACTAAAAAAATAGCTAAAGGTTGAGTAAGCAGGAATTTCAGCTTGACACAAAAATCAAGCTTGAGTTCATCTCTTTTCTCTTTTTACTGTCAGAGTTTACTGTAGGTCACTCACCTGAACCCCCATCTCGCTCACACCTGAACCTCCAGGCACCTCTGCTTGGCCAGGTGCAGGCTAGCAAACCCTCAGCTCAGGAGGCATCTGCCGAGCCTCAGCAGGGCCCTCAGCCTGTTCCACAGTCTTGCCCCTCCTTGGTCCCACTCCCATTCTCTTCTATGGCTGGTTTTCCTCAACAGCTGCCTACCACTCCCACCCCCAGCTGTCCCTCCCTGCCACCTTGCCTCCTAAACGAATGACCTCAGCTTCCTGCTCTGCCCCCTCATCTATCTGTACCCATCCTCTACCCTGCCTTCCCTCCAGGGCACCACCCTCACCCCCATCTTCTCCAAAATGGACCCCCTGGCTCACCCCATGCTCAGCTGGCCATCTTTAATGTGGCCTATCTCACTACCTTATTTTTTTAAGGTCTAAAAGGACATTTCTGATTAAAAGGAATTTATGTTCATCTTAGAAAACACAGAAAAGCACGAGAAAAGTAACTTCCTGTGGGATTCTGAATTTAGGTGTGTTCTTCACATAAATATACTCGTCTATATAAGCTGATCACATGTTGCTGCATGGTTCTGGGGACTGTTCTGCTGGTGGAAGACCCCAGAGGGTTCGTCCATCAGTGGAAGTGGAAAGGTCCCAACACGGGTCAGTACTAAAGCATCATCATAAGTCCTGGACTCCCCAGATGCCTTTTTTTTTTTTTTAAGATTTTATTTACTTATTCATGAGAGACGCAAAGAATGAGAGAGAGAGAGAGAGAGAGAGAGAGAGAGAGAAGCAGAGACATAGACAGAGGGAGAAGCAGGCTCCTCGCAGGGAGCCTGATCCCAGGACCCCGGGATCACGCCCTGAGCTAAAAGCAGATGCTCAACCGCTGAGCCACCCAGGTGCTCCCCCCCCAAGAGCCTTTTGTGAAAGCCCAGAGGTAGGCAGAGACTGCCACAGACCCTGCTGCCTGCGTGGTGTATGTACATTCTGCCCAAGCCCTTCTCGATGGTGCTGGATAGCTCTAGGGTCTGGGACCAGATAGCAGCCCACACACCTATTCCTGTCAGTCAGCCAACCCCTGCCTCGCCACCCTCCGGGGTCCCCCAAAGCCAATTGTCAAGGTGGGAGGAAAAGCAGGAAAAAGAAGAGGATGGGCCTCATGGGGTGGAGAAGAGGGGCTGGCTCCAATGAGAGAGCCCAAGCTCCCAGCACTCCTCCTGCTACAGGCTCACTGCCGTGACAATGGCAACAATAATGATAATAATCATAACAACGTAAGAGCTCATCACCTGCCAAGCATTGAGAAAATGATCAACAAGTCTCATCTTTGTTCCCCAAAGTGTGACACACTCTACTGAGAGGATCATGGTGGTTTGGGATGGACACTTGTACCTCTTTTACCATGTATTAGAAAAATTATTGCACAGGGATGCCAGGGACTCTTGGTCTCGACACAGGTCATGATCTCACAGTTGTGAGATGGAGCCTCGTGCGGGGCTCCATGCTCAGTGGGGAGTCTGCTTGAAGATTCTCTCTCCTTCTGCCTCTCCCTGCACTCGCACATGTGCACTCTCTCTCTCAAATAACCTTAAAAAAATAAAAGATTGCACAGCAAACCCTTGATAGCATAATACAAATAAAATATTTAAAGAGAAAAACTAAGAAGGTTAAGGAAGGGTGGCAATGGTCATAAAAGCCTGAAGTCTGGGGAAGCACCACCATCCTGGACCCTCACTGCAGCTGTCATACACTTGACGAGGCACAGGGAGCTGGAGTGGTGCCCTGGGTAGCCGGGTCACGCTTAGGACCTGTGCCTGTCTGCATCCACAGCCTGGGCCTTCCCCACTCCGCCCCCCCCCTCCCACCCCCGAGCCCTGCTGAGAGGCTGAGAAGCAGGCTCTACTTATCCTCCCCTTTGCCTTCACCCTTCACTCTGCTGACCCAAGGGCCTGGGACAGATTCTCTGTGCTCTGGCCTCCAGATGGTTCAGGCCACTGGCTCCCCACAGGTCTCTACCACTACCTCCTGTCCATGTGGGCATCTGTGGCTGGCACAGCTGGGCAAATAGGAGGTTGGGTTAGGAGTGTTTGTATAGCTGCTGAGCAGGCCCTTCCTAGGGAGAAGAGGGGGTGGGGTGGAGGGGTGAGTCTACTATAGCCCTAGCAGTCACAGCTTCCTGGGCATCCCTAGTCAGAGTGACCTGGGATTGGCAGGGTCTGGAAATTTCTTCCTGCCACAGCCCCTGGTAGCTTCCTGGGAACAGGGACATGGGATGGCCTGTTGACCTTTGCCTCCCCAGACCTGTCACATGTCAACACAGGACAGCGTGGCCCACCCTCCTTCCAAACCCTCGTCTAAGGCAGGGAAAGCCCAGACAACAGGCTGTAGGCCCAAGGTCTCTCCAAGAAGGATCATCTTCCATCCCTTATAAGGACAGGCCACTGAGGAGGGGAGCGGATTCAAGGGAGAGACAGAGATCCTGTGGGGTCCTAGGAGACCCAAACTAGGGATCCTTATTTCTTAGCACCCAAGTAGAACTGGGCTGAAACCTACAGCCAATGAAAGTGCTGCCTTCCTTCCCACCAATGCCCATGACCCCAGTGTGTTAATAATAAATACTAGTAAGTGCCACTGGCTGAGCATCTAATAGATGTCAGGCCCTGGGGCTTTACCTGCCTCAGTGAGCTCCGTGCTGTCCTCAGGTAACCTCTGAGGCAGCAAACGTTATTCATGCCCACTTTATAGACAGGGGCACTGAGGCACTGGGGTGCCTGAGTCATATGGTTAGGGAGGGGTGTGTGGTGATGTGGCCCTTGTGGGACACGTGGCTCTGCAGAATGAAAGAGCATGAAGGGCTCTTTCCTTCTGGAAGCTTCTTTGACAAGAGACTACATACAAGACTGTGAGTTTGTCAGACACCTACTCCCTGCACCCAGCACAGCTCTGCTTCTGCCCCTTGCTCTGGCATCATGATTACTGGCACCCATCCTTTCCTCTCAGGACTCCTGGCTCCCTTGGTACAGACAATACAACCACAGACACATCACTGTTCTTCTCTGTGGCTGATTCTTCATCAGTAAAGGGCTGGGGGGAGGGGGCTGGAACTTAGGGCTCTAACACTCAAGAATGTGCTGACTCTGGAGATTGGTATATAACCAAGTAGACGTCTATGGATACAAGCACGCATGTGCTGCTCAGCTGTCTCCACTGGCTGGGCTGGGCCCACTCATCCTGCAGGTCGGGCCTCACACAGCACTGCCTCAGAGGCCTCCTTGCCAGCCACGTCCTCCTCCCCTGTGGCACTCTGTTGTTTTGTAGTTAAAGTCTTGGGGCAGCCCGGGTGGCTCAGCGGTTTAGCACCACCTTCAGCCCGGGGTATGATCCTGGAGACCTGGGGTAGAGTCCCGCATCAGGCTCCCTGTGTGGAGCCTGCTTCTCCCTCTGCCTGTGTCTGTGCCTCTCTGTGTGTGTGAGTATCTCTCATGAATAAGTAAATAAAATCTTAAAAAAAAAAAAAAAAAAAGAAGGAGTCTAGTCTTAAGGATGTTGAGTGGCTTCCGTTCTCAGAGGGCTGCATGCTGGTTCCACATCGTATCTCCCTGAACACATAGGGGGGCCCCGTTTACAGATGAGCAATCAAACAACTTGTGCAAGGTCCCCTGGCCAGCGTGCGAGGGGTGGGGCTCCAAGCCTTGTCTGCCCAGCCCCTTAGCCTCCACTTGTTGGTTATTCAACACCTGCCCCAACAAGGTCATGAGGCCCCAGAGTCGGGGCCACATCTGCTTAACTCACAGTATCTGCTACAACACAATCTCTCCGACATATTTCTTAAGTTAAGGAAAAGAAAGACATTTACATCAGAATCCTTTTGGCTCCAAGTGACAGAAACCAGCTCTGAATGGGGGAAAGACTGCAAGAATCCTAGATGGCTCCCAACCAAGCGAGAGGCTGCACCACAAGATCTGGGGGGATGCCAGGACAGCCCCAGGGACAGAGGGGTCCGGGTGGGGCCTGGAGCCGGTGGCCTGCTGCCTGCACAGCTGGCTCTCTACACCCTTGACTGCTGCTTCTCTTGGGGCTCGACTCCCTGCCTCATATTCACTCAGACTCTCCATGTGGTAGAGGCCAGGGCCACTGGCAGCCGTGGGGTCAGGATACGACAGTTCTGTGACCAAGGAAAAGAGAAGCTCTCTTGCTCTGGCTTCAGAAAAACAAAACAAGACAAAATGGGCCAAGACTCCAACTGGCCTAGCATGAGCCTCCAGTCTGGCTGGAGATGAGGTACTGTGACTGGATCTGTGGTCGGGGCGCAGGTGGGAGTCAGCGCTGGATGGACAGAGAGAACAGCCTTATCAAACAGGAAGTTACCTTGCTTATCCAGCTTGTGATTGAAGCTGTTTGTTAAACTCAACTATTACTAGTTACAGTACAGTTAAAAATACAACCCTGCTGTGAACTGAATATTTGTATCCCCCTAAAATTCATGTGTTAAAAATCCAACCCCCAGGCAATGGTATTTATTAGAAGTGAGGAGTGACTTTGAGGGTGATAAGGTCATGAGGGTGGAGTCCTCATGAATGAGATTTGTGCCTCTGTGACAGAGACCCCAGAGAGATCTCTCACCCTTTTCCCCATGTTTGGCCATGGTGAGGAGACAGCCATCCATGAATCGGAAGTTGGACCTCACCAGACAGGCAATCTACCAGTGCCTTGATCTTGGACATCCCAGCCTCCAAAGCTTTGAGAAATAAATGTTTGTTGTTTATAAGCCACCTACT